>NC_064638.1:575309338-575655171 GCF_023864345.2 Schistocerca serialis cubense
AGACACTGTGGTTTCTGGGCCTCATTTTTGATTCCTGATTGTTGTGGTTACCATACCTGCGAGACCCAAAAGCCAGAACCCAAAAGGCACTGATCATCATCATCAAGTGCGTTAGCCACAGGTCTTGGTGAGTGGACAGGGTGTATCTCCTTCAGTTTTATTGGGCTTTTGTGCGTTCACGGCTGGACCATGGTTGCATGCTGTATGGGTCAGCAAGGCCCTCTTACTTGCGTGCCATTGACGCTGTCCATCATGAGGGGATTCGGCTGGCCACAGGCACTTATCGGACCAGTCCCATACCTAACATCTGTGCTGATGCAGGGGAACCACCATTTACCATCTGGCGCCAGCTCTTCAGGTGTGTCAGTTCCTTGCAACTCCAAGTTCACCCGCACACCATACTGTTGCTCATCCACCTCTGGAATGCCTTTCTTCCAACCGTCCACGAGCCACGATGCCATCTGGAATCCATGTGCAGTGTGTGCTGGAGTCACTCAGTAGGGAGCCAGTACAACCCCAAGTCCAGGGTTTGCCTGTTTACTGGAGAGGCCCAGAGTAATTTTAGATTTGGTGCTGTACAGGACACCTAGTGCCTCTGCTTTCATTTTTAATGCGATATTCTCTGATATTTTATCGTGAGTACCACAACCCTGTAGCTGTTTTTACAGATGGGTCTAAGCAGGGGGACTCTGTTGGTTGCCCTGTTGTTTTCCCGGATCGTGTCTTCAAGGTCAGACTGCCTTCAGAATTTACCATCTTAGACACAGAATTATAAGCGATCTTGCTAGCATTGGAGCAAATGAGACATTCTCCCAGTGTTAGATTTCTCTTCTGCTCAGATTCTCTGAGTGTCCTTTACTGTCTTCAACACTTGTACCCAGCAGATACGGAAACTCAGAATATCCAGGATGCCCCCCTCCACTACAATGACTGGGGAAGGAGATGTGAAAGGGCGGATCGAGCAGCCAAGGAGGCATGTCGTGATCCTCTGGTATTTCAGTGTGCTATCCCCCTGCCTGCTATCACCTCGCTGTTGAGGTACAAAGTTATGTGTTGATGGGAAGACAAGTGGCTGGCAGGTGACCGATAACAACCTCCGTGTCATCAAGCCCACAACAGAGCCTTGGAGTACGTCCTTCCAACCACGTCAGTGGGACATGGTCCTTCTTACTTGTCTTCACATAGGTCACAACCATATGACACATGGATTCTTACTCTGGTGAGAGGACCCCCAAGTGTGTTGTGCTTGTGGTGTGCAGATCACAGTACGCCACATTTTATTTGCTGACCAGTGGGCTGCGGTGGATCTGCTGTCTTTTTTTATGTAATGATCAAACAGATGTGGTTAGGTTTTTTAAAGTTTTGTGAATTACATTTTTAACAAGATTTTAGGGAGACGTTCTTAATGTGTCAAAGGGTCGCTCACCACCCTAGATTTTTGTAAGTGGTCAGCCAGTCACATTTCCCTGTGCTTTTCTTTTAGTTCATCTGTGTTTTTAATTTCTTGATTAGCTCTCTTCCTTGCTAATTGTTTTTAGTACATGTGAGATTGCATGTGATACAGACTGACTGACTGGTCATTTCGAGTGCATGCATGTACAACACTTTTAGTTCATCTCCACATTCGTTTCTTTATATAAGTGTAAGGGCACTGATGACGTCGCCGTTGGGTGCCCATCAGATCCAAGCGCGCGTGCACACACACACACACACACACACACACACACACACACACAGAACCAATTTTCTGCTGCCAAGACATGTTGTGCACTTCTGTCACTGTCATAATGTTCTGTCCCAAATCAGAACTCTACCTCGAGGACCAAATACTCGATGTGGGAGAGTCATAACTTTTTGGGATTTGTCTTCAGTGCCTGATGGTTTCCCCATCTTTGCCAACTTAAGGAACCATGCTGATCGCATCTTAATGCTCTTTGTGGTCTCAGTATACCAGCTGGGGTGCAGACCACACTAAACTTTTGCAGCTCTACAAAGCTCTCATCCTGTCACATGTTGATAATAGGAGCCGGGCATATAACTCAGCATCGGCTTCAGCATTGTGGATGCTGGACCCGATATACCACTGTGGGCTCCAACTTGCATCAGATGCCTTTCTGACCAGCCCTTTGAACAACCTTCTCGCAGGGACTGGTGTTCCTCCCATACAGATCAGGTGTCAACAACTGCTGCTCAACCAAGCAATACAAGTTTATTGCACCACTGAGCATCCAAACTAGCGTGTCCTTTTTTCTGGTAGGAAGATCTACCCCACACAACAGAGGTCAAGGTCTGGAGTCTTGTTCACACTTGATTTTCAGAGTATCAGCTGTGAACTCCATCCTTCCCCATTGTTGCCTCTTGTCAGGAAGAAATCGAGTGTGCTCCCATTGTGTGTACCCCATGCTTGGATCTGCCTGAATCTCACCATGAAGACTCGAGAGACACTGATTTTTTGCTGCCTGTTCCTGGATATTGTTGACATATTTCCAGGCTCAGTTGTAGTATACACTGATGGCTCTATTGTCGACGGACAAACCAGTTTTGCCTACACACATGCAAGAGACAGTCAACTAAGCTCCCTGCCAAACAGATGCAGTGTATATACACTGCAGAATTGTGACTATTGGTCAAGCTCTCGTACACCTTCGTTCTTGCACTGCCAAGTCATTCTTAATTGACAGTGACTCCTTGAGTAGTCTTCAGGCTGTAGATCTGTGCGACCCTCGACGCCTGTTGGTTGCGACTAAACAGGACCTCTTGTGTGATCTCCATCATGCTGGACTGTCAGTTTCCTTAATATGGACCCCTGTTATGTTGGAATCCCAGGAAATGAGCATGCTGACCGGTTGGCCTAGTTTGCAACCAGGATGCTGACTTTGGAAGTTGAGCTAGCAGAACTGAACCTTCGGTTGATTCTGTGCTGACAATTATTCGAGGCTTGGAAAGCATATTAGTTTGCCCTGGTTTCTCTGAATAAACTGCGAACTGTAAAAGAGACCATGACCTTGAGACAGTCTTTCCTCTTTGCTTCTTGCAGGGAATTTATTGTCCTGTGTTGGCTTCTGGCCACACTTGTGAGTATCCAACACACTGTTAGTGTGGTCCACATCCTACAGGACTGCCCTAATGTGGCCTCCTTATGGCGAAATCTTAAACTTGCTGACACATTACCTCTGGTGCTAGTGGATGATGCCTAAATGGCAGATTGGGTTTTATATTTTACCCGTAAAAATGGTTTTTACTCTTCCCTGTGACATAGGGCGTGTTAGCCTCATTGGCCAATTGAGGGATTGGTGGGGTGCCCCATTGCCTGCTCTGACCGGAGGAGCCCATGGCTGCCCTTGTTTGGTGGTCTGGCCTACCTCCTGCCATTTTAATTCTTGTTATTCTTTTACATCTGTCATTGGTCAACAGATTTTTCATCATTGTTCTCCTTCCTCAGATTTTATGTTGTCCATGTAGCTAGTCTCCTTCTCAGATACTGAGTGTGTTTCCCCAGTCTCATATTGCTTTGTGGGTGGAGAACTCTTGCACCTTACCTTCACCCTTTTGCTCCTCTCTCACTTCTAGTTGCTTCTGTCTCTTGGCTTTCTTGATTCTCACGTAGAATAGAGTCCATTGGAATCTGTCTTTCATGTACTTCCTCTCTGGGTTGTATTCCCGGCTTGACACACAAAGGATTAAGGGACCGATGTCCTCATAGTTTGGTTCCTTTAATGCCATCCATCCATCTTTGTATCTGTGTACCTGTTTTGATATGGGATCTTATAAAGGCATCCTGTTCTTTACAATGTCTGCTATAATTCTATATCTTCTCCTTTCCTCCTTAAAAGTGTGCTAAACGTTCAGTGTTTTGTACGTTTTTCATGCCCACAATCACAGTGTGTGCGGTTAATCATTATAACTTTGATATGCTTAATTTGATCAGGGGGCTCATTTTTATTCATTCGAATTGGAGTGTAAAGGAACAGCGATGTTCGTGAGGCAGTCTTGTCACACATGTAAATCTAGTGACCACTGTTCAGTTTCACTTTCTCATGATGTGTAGTAATAATAAACTTGTTGATCTACGTACCTTTTGCTTTAATTTGAAATACATTGTGCTTGTTTCTGTTCACAGAGCGTAAGGCAACTGGGCTGGCTGGAGATCTCGAAGGTATTAGCATTAGCCAAGGTGAAGCATACAGTTTTGAAAAAGATTTTGTGTAACACATGTGTCTAGTGCTAGCAACACATAGTGATGCTTTCTGGTATTTTTTTACCATGTATATTGTACTGTGAATAAACTGAAAGAACCTTACATTCATTCTTTAATTGATACACAGTGGATGTAAGAGCAGAAAATAACTGCTATTATTTTTGATAATTGAATAAATTTTTATTGAATTAGCTGTTACTCTGCACAGTATTTAAATATGTAACATTGAACCAAACGAGGATGAGGAGTTTGCCACAAATTGGAAACTGAATACAACTGAATCTAGATAACATTATATAGCTTTTACATGTCTGGTTCATAGTTACAGTATTGCTGGTGTGTGCACCCATTTTTGAAATCCTTATCTCCGCACTGTCAGTTGCTTCCCTTCAGTCTTTCTGCATCTTCTCCACTTTCTTTTATATCTTTTCACAGAACACCACATTCACAGAAAACTTGCATTTGTTGAGAGCAGCACTCAGATATAAACAATCCATCAGTCTGAATGAATTTTATACTTAACAGTTTCCACTCTGATGTCAAGCCCCATTTGACACAATTTTTCATAGCTCTCACATGCTCCACTTTCGAATCTGACTGTACTAGGAATCAATGCTGAATAGTACTGCCATCTAGAACACTGATCCCAAACTGTGTTTCGCAGAACATTGGTCTTCTGTGAGAAGTAAATAAGTTCTCCTTGAAAAACTGTTAATAACATGGTAGTTTTTAAGAATTCAACATTTTGACATAACTAATTAGTTTTTAAACAGTTTCATTATGATATCTTTGTTATTAGATATGATTTAAAACTGAAGTAATCACTGAATCAAACAGGGTTTTCTCATTGTTTTAAATTTTATTGCCTTCAAAATAAATGAGGTGTTCCATCAAAATGCCAGGATTCTCAAAGTATTCCATCAGAGGAGAAGTTTGGGAGCCCCTGATTTAGAGAAGCCTGTGTTAACTCGGTCTGGAACTGTACCAGTTGTGTTGAGAGAAATGTAATTATTATATTGAACATAAAAGACACAACATTTTTTAGTTTTTCATGCACAATCCTTTCTGAGAAAGACATTGTAGAGCTTTTATAGGAATGTGTAAGTGAAAACAAGAGTCACAATGATACGAGGGTAAGTCAGTTATTATCTGCAATTGAGTTATATTTTTGTTTATTTTGGTAGTACTGCATTGATGATGCATGCTTTGTTTATTTGTTGTTATATCTTTGCAATTTTTAAGCTGCTAGGTTAGTTTTGTTATCGCTGCTCCGCTGTCTGTTTGCACCAAAGAAGAGCAACATTCAGTGATACATTTTTATGTGGTGGGAAGGCGTATCGGGTCGAAATTCATCAAAGACTTTTGGTACAGTACAGGAACAGTGTTTTGTCACAGCGGAGTGTCTACAAATGGATTGAAAAAATTCCGAAATGGTCACACAAGTGTTACGCTCAATGAAGGAGTAGGACGACTGTTTACCGCCACAAATGAAAAAAAACCATTGAGCATTCATGTGAAATGATTCTCTTAGACAGACAATTAATTATGGACAAAGTGTCACATCATCTGCAAATTAGTCATGGCTCTGCCTACAAAATCATCCACAACAGACTTTGGTTTCATAAAGTTTGTGCAAGATGTGTCCCAAAACAACTCACACAGTTGCATAAACAAACGTGCTTGGACATCTGCAAAAAAAACATTTGGATCGCTATGGTAATGCAGGGGACAACTTCTTAGACAGTATTATTACTGTTGATGAAACATGGATCCATCATTATGAGCCAGAGTGTAAATTGTAGAGTATGGAATGGAAACATCCAAATTCTCCATGCAAGAGAAAGTTAAAGACCCAACTATCCGCAGGAAAACTGATGCTTATGGTTTCTTGGGACGCACAAGGTCCAGTACTGGAACATTATGGGGAAAGGGGCACAACAATAAACAGTGTATGTTACGGTGAGTTGCTTACTGCCAGGCTAAAGCCTGCAATTCGAAGCAAACGCTGAAGATTGCTGTCAAAAGGTGTTGTGTTGTAGCACGACAATGCCCGTCCACATAATGCTGCCCACACTGCTGAAACACTCCAGAAAATCAAATTTGAAGTACTGGATCATCCTCCGTATAGTCCCAATCTTGCCTCATGGGACATCACTTGTTTGGTCCACACAAACAGGCATTAAGGGGCTGTCAATTTGCCTTGGATGAAGCAGTGAAAGAAGTGGTGCATTCCTGGCCTGCAGCTCAACTGAGAACCTTCTTTTATGAGGGCATCAGGAAGCTTGTACAACAATGGACCAAGTGCTTTGAAACGCAAGGAGACTGTCGAAAAATGATGTTCTTGTAAGTCTCTTATTTGATTATAATAAAATTTTGTAACTACTTTGCGAATAATAATTGACTTACCCTCGTATATATGATGACAGTGATTCATTTGTAAACTATTAGAATGAAATGACAATGGAAACAGTCTGCCCTGAAGAGTTTCAAAAAACATCACACAATGAAAAGTTTTTTATTGTAATGCTAATGTAAATATGTGTGAATGAAAGCACTCTTTTTGTTTTAATCTATACCCTTATTGTTAGTCAGTGGGCTCATTATTTCTGCAAAGACTCGTGCAGTTCTGTGTGATGCTAACCACCTGGATGGCTAAGATTTAAATAAGTGTGCGGCATGTGTTTACATTACAGAGTGCAGCAGGTTAAGACTGTTGTAAGCTACAAAGAAATTTTCATTGTGGGCAGAAAGTGCAAACCTCACAATGAAAATTTATTTATTCTGTAGCTGAGCTGATGATGGTGTAAGGTCAACTTAAGAATTTGTCCTTTTAGTCTCAAACAGCACATTGTCTTTTTATTTTAAATAGTCTAAATTGTTCCAGTTTCTGATACACTTGATGATGCATGTCATTGTATCTTTGCATCGTATTCTACAATGTAATATACCAAGTGCATGTTTTAAGTATCCATGCCTCGGCAGCTGGCAATTCCACCTCCTCTGCCAGAAGTGCTTAGACACCCCCCCCTGCAGTTTCCACCATTAGAGATATTTATGCCCTCTACTTGCTGCCGTTCTGGATGTCAGTGCTGATCGCATTTGCAAACTGGACACATCTGACAAAAACACCTACTTGAAGCATAAACTTATATATACACTGCTGGAAATTGAAATAAGAACACCGTGAATTCATTGTCCCAGGAAGGGGAAACTTTATTGACACATTCCTGGGGTCAGATACATCACATGATCACACTGACAGAACCACAGGCACATAGACACAGGCAACAGAGCATGCACAATGTCGGCACTAGTACAGTGTATATCCACCTTTCGTAGCAATGCAGGCTGCTATTCTCCCTTGGAGACGATCGTAGAGATGCTGGATGTAGTCCTGTGGAACGGCTTGCCATGCCATTTCCACCTGGCGCCTCAGTTGGACCAGCGTTCGTGCTGGACGTGCAGACCGCGTGAGACGACGCTTCATCCAGTCCCAAACATGCTCAATGGGGGACAGATCCGGAGATCTTGCTGGCCAGGGTAGTTGACTTACACCTTCTAGAGCACGTTGGGTGGCACGGGATACATGCGGACGTGCATTGTCCTGTTGGAACAGCAAGTTCCCTTGCCGGTCTAGGAATGGTAGAACGATGGGTTCGATGACGGTTTGGATGTACCGTGCACTATTCAGTGTCCCCTCGACGATCACCAGTGGTGTAAGGCCAGTGTAGGAGATCGCTCCCCACACCATGATGCCGGGTGTTGGCCCTGTGTGCCTCGGTCGTATGCAGTCCTGATTGTGGCGCTCACCTGCACGGCGCCAAACACGCATACGACCATCATTGGCACCAAGGCAGAAGCGACTCTCATCGCTGAAGACGACACGTCTCCATTCGTCCCTCCATTCACGCCTGTCGCGACACCACTGGAGGCGGGCTGCACGATGTTGGGGCGTGAGCGGAAGACGGCCTAACGGTGTGCGGGACCGTAGCCCAGCTTCATGGAGACGGTTGCGAATGGTCCTCGCCGATACCCCAGGAGCAACAGTGTCCCTAATTTGCTGGGAAGTGGCGGTGCGGTCCCCTACGGCACTGCGTAGGATCCTACAGTCTTGGCGTGCAACCGTGCGTCGCTGCGGTCCGGTCCCAGGTCGACGGGCACGTGCACCTTCCGCCGACCACTGGCGACAACATCGATATACTGTGGAGACCTCACGCCCCACGTGTTGAGCAATTGGGCGGTACGTCCACCCGGCCTCCCGCATGCCCACTATACGCCCTCGCTCAAAGTCCGTCAGCTGCACATACGGTTCACGTCCACGCTGTCGCGGCATGCTACCAGTGTTAAAGACTGCGATGGAGCTCCGTATGCCACGGCAAACTGGCTGACACTGACGGCGGCGGTGCACAAATGCTGCGCAGCTAGCGCCATTTGACGGCCAACACCGCGGTTCCTGGTGTGTCCGCTGTGCCGTGCGTGTGATCATTGCTTGTACAGCCCTCTCGCAGTGTCCGGAGCAAGTATGGTGGGTCTGACACACCGGTGTCAATGTGTTCTTTTTTCCATTTCCAGGAGTGTATTTTCCGGATATTTTTAGCAAAATTTAAGAATTACAATTATTTTGTGTGGGAGTCTTTATTGTTATAAAATGGAACATTTTATGAGGTGCCTCAGTGGCATGGGTCCAAAGAAGCAGCAGAGAAAAATAGAAGATGAAAACTGTGAATTTAAAGTTAAATTAGACCGTGACTATTGCCTTTATTCAGAATTTAAATGGCCCTCTAACCTGTCTTATTTGTCATGAAAAATTGGCTCATAACAAGACATCAGTTTTGGAGAGAAAGTTGACAATTAAACAGATTGCTTAGTACTCCATATCATGTCGCAATGTTATGAAAAGGGAAGTTTCTACTCACCATATAGCAGAGATGCTGCCTCGAAGATAGACACAACAAAAAGACTGTCACAAATAAAGCTTTCGGCCTGTAAGCCCTTAGTCAAAAATAGATCTCTCTCTCTCTCTCTCTCTCTCTCTCTCTCTCTCTCCCTCCCTCTCTCTCTCTCTCTCTCTCTCTCTCTCTCTCTCTCTCTCACACACACACACACACACACACACACACACACACACACACACACAACTGCAGTCTCGGGCAACTGTAGCCACACTGCGAGCAGCAGCAACTGCGCATGATGGGAATGGCGACTGGGTGGGGGTAAGTAGGAGGCTGGGGCAGGGAGGAGGAGGGATAGTAGGGTAGAAATGCAGACAGTGCAGTGCTGCTGGGAAGTGCACAGGGATGAGGTGGAGAGAGTAGGGCAGCTATGTGCAGTCGGGAGGTTAGACAGAGGGCAGGGGAGAGGTGGGGAGAGGGGGTAGTGGAAAAAGAGAGAAGTAAAAAGACTGGGTGAGATGGCAGAATGAGGGCTGTATAGTGCTGGAACGGGAACAGGGAGACTGGAAGGGTGAGGAGAATGACTAGCAAAAGTTGAGGCCAGGAAGGTTATGGGAAAGTAGGGTATATTGCAGGGAAAGTTCCCACCTGCGCAATTCAAAAAAGCTCATGTTGGTGGGGAGAATCCATGCAGCACAGGCTGACAAGCAATCATTGAAATGAAGGAAGTCATTGGCAGTGTGCTCAGCAGCTGGGGGTTTCACTTGTTCCTTGGCCACAGTTTGTCAGTGGGCATTCATGCAGACGGGCTTGTTGGTTATCATGCCCACATAGAATGCAGCACAGTAGTTGCAGCTTAGCTTGTAGATCACATGTCTGGTTTCACAAGTAGCTCTGCCTTTGGTGGGATAGGTGATCTTTGTGACGGGACTGGAGTAGGTAGTGGTGGGAGAATGTGTGGGACAGGTCTTGCATCTAGGTCTATTACAGGGATATGAGTCATGAGGTAAGGGGTTGGGAGCAGGTGTTGTGTAGGGATGGACGAATATATTGTATAGGTTCGGTGGACAACAGAATGCCACTGTGGGAGGAGGATAGTGGGCAGGACATTTCTCATTTCAGGGCACAATGAGAGGTAGTCGAAACCCTGGCGGAGAATGTAATTCAGTTGCTTCAGTCCTGGATGGTACTGAGTTACGAGGGGGCTGCTCCTCTGTGGCCGGATGGTGGGTCTTTGGTAGGTTGTGGGAGACTGAAAAGATAAGGCATGGGATATTTGTTTTTTGTACAAGGTTGGGAGGATAATTAGGGTCTCTGTAGGCTTCAGTGAGACCCTCGGTATATTTCGAGAGAGACTGCTCACCACTGCAGATACAACCACCATGTGTGGCTAGGCTGTATGGAAGGGACTTCTTGGTATGGAAGGGATGGCAGCTGTCGAAGTGGAGGTATTGCTGATGGTTAGTAGGTTTGATATGGACTGAGGTACTGATTGTGCTATCTCTGAGATGATGGTCAACATCTAGGAAGGTGGCTTGGTGGATTGAGTAGGACTTGGGGGAGAAGTTGTTGAGGTTCTGGAGGAATGTGGATAGGGTGTCCTCACCCTCCATCCAGATCCAAAAGATGTCATAAATGAATCTGAACCATGTGAAGGATTTAGGATTCTGGGTGTTCAGGAAGGATTCCTATAGATGGCCCATGAATAGGCCGGCATAGTGTGACAGCGCAAGTTGTTATGCGATAACATTTATTGCAGTAAGCTACATTGCAGTACAGCATGCAGTATTGGCACTGGAGGCTGTGAAGGAGACAGCAAACAGTGTCTTAGCGATGAGTCATTCACACCTGTCACTGCTGCTAGCCGTGAGAAGCGGTATCTGTGTCACTTAGTAAAGGCCATATATTCAAACCCCCAATGAGCCTTAATAAACTATATTAAATATTATTCAATTGTTTTCAAAATCGGTAAACTAGTTTTTGTTATTCAGGAGAAGACTGAATAAAAATTTCAATGTTGTAACTATTGTGGTTTCAGAGATAGAGAAAATTACTTAAAAAGTAAAAAACTGCCACTTAGGGAATTAAATTCAGTTAGGAACTATAACAGTTTATCTTTTGGTATCATTTGAAAACATAACCAGAACTCTCAATGGGGAGAATTATTTAATTGATATTTTAATTTAAAAACTTTAACTACTTTTCAATTTTGTAATATAAAAATCAGATAAAATTATTATTTGTGTCTTATGTTGTTGTGGAAATAAATGAGAGTAAATGTGAGAGTGTATGAGAAGCATACATTAAATTTCAAGATTAATTTTTTTGTTTCTCGCGTCCATATTGTGTTGCCGTGAAAGCAGGTGCATTTACAGACAGATTGGTGAAAGTTGGAAGTTTTGAAATTGTTTTGTTGGAAAAATGACTGCATGTGAACTTTCTCCATTTTGTATAAATTCCACATGGAATGTTTCGTGTTCATATATGGAATATTTGGCGAGCAGTTTCTGTTAAAGAAATCCACTGAAAATGATCGAGAGTGAAACTCACTATTAGTAGCAAAACTGTAACTGTGAAATTGCGTAATTATTTGGGTCGGACTTATGTATATTTCTGGCTGCATTGCGTGTGATCTGGATTTCATGAACTGTTAACTAACAAGACCATTGGTCTCAGTTAAGTGCATTTGGACTTCATTGCAGGTTTTCCTCATTTGAGCTAAAGGAAATAAAAAGACTTGTATTAGAATTTTGACATTTTACTAAAGGAATGACACAACCACCTTCAGCCCAAAAATTATTATAAGATATTTACAGGATAGCTGGCTACTAGAGTTACGCGGGCTTTGCAGTGTAAGTATGGGCATTGTTTCATCAACATTTTCGATGAACTAATAGTACCTACATTTGCATAGAAATGGAATGGTGAACTGATTCCGTACTGAGGTAGCTGGAACTTTTGCAGTGAACAGTACGATGAACGAGCAAGCAACATTTTATAATCCGCCCAACCGCAATAGGATAGTGCTATGTGTTAGCCCACAGCCATACCTCAGATTTGTTTATATGTAATGCATTCAAAGGAGAAGTAATTATGGCTGATGATATAGTTGGTCAGGGCGACTAGGAAGGAAGTTGTTGGTTTGGAATCCGTCGGATGTTGGGAAAGGTAGCGTTCAATAGCGGTAAGGCTATGGGCATGAGGGAGTTTGGTGTGAAGGGAGGTAGCATCAATAATGACGAGCAGAGCACTGTGTGGTAAAGGGTTAGGAACTGTGGCGAGTTGGAGGAGGAATGGTTGGTATCTTTTATATAGGAGGGTAGGTTTCGGGTAATAGGTTCAAGGTGTTGGTCTGCAAGAGCAGAGATTCTCTCACTGGGGACAGAGTAAGTGGCCATAATGGGGCATCCTAAGTGGTTGGGCGTATGGACTTTGGGAAGCATCTAGAAGGTGGGTGTACAGGAAGATGGACTCCAGGGAGAGGTTCTGAGATGGGTCTTTTAGATTTGAGGAGCGACTGGAGATCCTGCTGGATTTCTGGAATAGGGTCACTGTGGCGAGGTTTGTAGGTGGATGTATCTGGCAGCTGGCAGTCCTCCTACGAGGTAATCCATGCAGTTCAAAACAACAGTGGTGGAGCATTTGTCTGCAGGCAGAATTAGAAAGCCGGGATCATGTTATAGTGGGTGGACTGTCGTTCTTTCTGTGGATGTAAGGTTAATTTGCATGTAGAGGGATTTGGTTAAGAAATTCTGGAAAGTTATGAGGGAGTGATTCAGGGGCAGTGGAGGTGGATCACAGTTGGATGGAGGAGTGAATTGAGACAGCAGAGTTCAACATTGGTTTTTGGTTGAGTCTGATTGGTAGTCTTGGTGGCAAAAAAGTGTTTCCTCTGTAGGGACCGGGAGAAGAAGAGAAGGCCTTTAGGAAGTCCAACATGATTGAATTTGGAAGTGGGATAAAAGGTAAGGCCATTGGAAGGACTGATACTTCTGTGGGGCTAAAGCTTCTGGAGGAAAGGTTCATGAAAGTGTTTCGAGTGTGTTTAGGTTCTGGATTTCGTGTGGTGGTGGGAAGGAGTTTTGGAGGGTGGGGTAAATGTAGTAGGTTTGTGAAACAGGGTTTGTCAGCTATGAGGGAACATGGAGCAGGTTTGGAGGTTGTTGCTGAAGTGATGGACAGTGGTACTCCAAGGCGAGAGTAGGAAGTGAGCAGGGTGGGGAACTTCTTGAGGTCTGTCCACCCTGCTCACATCCTACATCCACCTATGAACCTTGCCACAGTGACCCTATTCCAGAAATCTGGCTGGATCTCCAGTCGCTCCTCAAATCCTTATACCCATCCCAGAACCCCTCCCTGGAGTCCATATCTCCGCTCACCACTACTACTTCCTGCACTCCTACCTTCTAGATACATTTTAAAGCCCATAAACCCAACCACCCATCACGCTTATTGTGCCCCCATTGAGAGAGTCTCTGCTCATGTAGATAAACACCTTCAACCTATTACTCGGAACCTACCATCCTATATAAAAGATACCAACCATTTCCTCCACCGACTCTCCACAAATCCTGTCCCTTTATCACACGGTGCCCTACTCGTCACTGTTTATGTCACCTCCCTTTACACTAACATCCCTCATGCCCATGGCCTTACCGCTATTGAACACTGCCTTTCCCAAAGCCAGATGGATTCCAAACCAACAACTTCCTTCGTAGTCGCCATGACCAGCTATACCCTCGCCCCAAACTACTTCTCCTTTGAAGGCATTACCTGTGAACAGCTCCAAGGTACGGCTTTGGACACCTGCATGGTGCCATCCTGTGCCAATCTGATCATTGGCCGTCTAGAGGAATCCTTCCTAAACACCCAGACTCCTAAACCCCTCACATGGTTCAGAGTCATTGATGACATCTTTGCGTTTTCAATCAAGGGTGAGGACATCCTATCCACATTCCTCCAGAACCCCAATAACTTCTCCCCCATTTGCTTCACCTGGTCCTACGCAATCCAACAAGCCACCCTCCTAGATGTTGACTATCATCACAAAGATGGCACATGTGGTGTTATTGGGAATGTTCTGCATTCTGTCACTGACGTGCAAAGTCTCACCTTTGTTTTTTGCTCTCTTTTCCTTTCTTTGTTTTCCTTCTCCTCTCGTTCCTCTGCCTTGGCGTTTGAGGATCCTCGTTTTTCTTCTTTCTCCCTGTGCACTCCTGAAGGCTGTCTGACGCATAACAAGTGACTGGGTAATGTGTAATTCCCAGCCCTGTGTCGACGTAGGGTTCGCATGTACCTGCTGTTACAGGCCAGGCCCAGGGAGGGGTGATTGCCTGAGCTGTAACCTTCCCAATACCTGATTGGTCCCTCTGTCAGGTGTTCGGGAGGTGTGAACAATCACCTAAGGCGGGTGCGCCCCTTGTGAAGGTGGACCCAGTTGGAAGGAGCGCGCCATCGGAGATGCTGGCAATCATGGGGGATTCCCTCACGATGAGTCAATCATCTTCCCACTCAGTGCCTACAAAACGTAAACTTAATAAGGCTAATAATTCAGAGACCCTCCCCACTGCACCGTGGTTCCTCGTGGTCTCACATACTGAAGATGGTTAGCCTTTCGCCACTGTAAATCTGTTTACTATTCAGAAAGGTGTAGATGCAATTGCTGGCCCTGTGAAATCCTGCTCTAATTTATGGAATGGCACTTTGCTTTTGGGGACTACTTTTGATTCTCAAGCACAACTACAGTGTGGTGCCTTGATTCTCCGCTGTTACTTTGTTCGTGTCGAGGCCCATAGAACTTTGAATTCTTCCTGTGGTGTAATTTACACCAGGCTGCTTGACAGTCTAACTGAGGCCGAAATCCAATCTTACCTCTCTGATCAAGGTGTCATTGCCATCCATCATGTAATGAAAACGGTAGATTTCTCCTTAGTGCCCACCCGCACTCTGTTTCTCACCTTTGATAGAGTGGTGCTTCCCTCCAAGCTCAAAGCAGGCTATGAAATTATTACCATCCGGCCATTCATTCCAAACCCGATGCGCTGCTACCAGTGTCATCGTTTCAACCACACTAGAACGCCTTGTCGACACCCTGCCAAATGTGTCGCCTGTGATAGGGATTCTCTTGAGGCCGATTGTCCACCACCTCCTTGTTGCTGTATCAACTGCAATGGTGGCCATGCCTCCCCCTGTCGGGATTGTCCAGAGTATCTTGATGAGTGGTGTGTTCAAGGGATCCAAGTAAAGGAAAAGCTGCCTTATCCAGTTGCTCGCAAGTTACTGGCTAGTCACAAACCCTGTGTTCTCCTGTCTGGTACCTATAGTTCTGTTCTTGTGACCCCTCACTCCATGAAGGACATGGCAACGCAGACATGCGACCTCCAATTCAGCTCTGAGGTTGTGAACTCGCCCAGTGTCCAGGTAGCATCGCCATTGCCCCATCCAGCTTGCAACAAGCCATCGAACTCTCGCCTCAAGGGGCGAAGCCACCAGCTACACAACCGGTAGGCCGGAAAGGACAGGAGCTAAACACCCGAGTCTTCATTTAACCAGAAAGGCTTGAAGAGGTCCACCAAAGGCAAATGGTCTTCTCCTTTGCCATCTTGAAGGTTCTCTTCAAAGGTGTCACCACATGATACCGTAGCCCAGCCAGCCTCCGTGTCGGTGTTGTGCACCAACAACCATTTTTCAGTGTTGGACTCCACAGATTGACTGCACAAGCAAGCTGATGTGTCTGTGGACACCATGGAGCAGGATCCTCCTGCTTCTGCGTCCTTCTTCCCCAGCTGTCACTCGGCAGCTGCTGAGGTGACACTCCTACACCTCTTTCTCATCATGACTCTCCTCCAATGGAATGGTCGCGGCCTTCGGTCCCACAAAGAGGATTTACAACTGCTTTTAGCGTCACAGGATCCCCCTGTGCTCTGCCTTCAGGAAACGAAATTGTCCCCTCATGACTGCCTTGAGCTTTCACATTTCTTACTTCTTTTTGACCTTCCCACTGAGGTTGGCATACCATCTCACAGGGGTGTCATGCTGCTCATACAGGATGACATTCATAGTTTCCAAAAGTGTTAGGTGTAACAGCTTTTTTTATTAGCTTGTATACGTTCTTTTTTTAGCCAATAGACCAGCTGTCTCATTCCAGTAGATTCATATGTAGGAATTGATGTAAATGGTACTGCTCATCTATCGACCAAAAAAAGGAACACATATACAAGCTTACGAGAAACGTATTCCACCTAACTCACTTACGAAACTTATCTACAAGACAATTATATCAGACGTCATAGGTAAATCAAAATGGAAAATTTGGAAAACATACAAGGTAAATATGACAATGCAAAAACATTTACTTGAATAATAGTACACTTCAGACTGACTACCATTCTTCAAGCTATTGCAGTTCGCCTTTTCCTTCCCCACCTGACTTTCTCCCTCTGTACCGTTTATGTACCTCCATCATTCAGTGTCACCAGGGCAGACTTCCTTCAACTGATTGGGCAGTTATCTCCCCCATTTTTTGCTACTCGGTGACTTTAATGTACATCATCCCCTTTGAGATTCTCTCAGGACCTGTCAGAGAGGTGCCCTCTTGGCTGACCTTTTTAACCAACTTAACCTCTTCTGCCTTAACACTGGAGCACCCACTTTGATTTCCGACTCCTCGTATTCCCATTTGGACCTTTCCTTGTGCACTGCCCAGCTTACCCCTCCTCTTGAGTGGTCCATCCTTTCTGACACCTACTCAAGCGACCATTTCAAGTGTGCTATACGTTTGCTGACTCCTACTCCATCTGCAGGCCAACTAAATGGCAGCTTCCCAAGGCTGATTGGCAGCTTTACTCCTCCCTGGCGACCTTCGAAGAACAAGATTTCCCCAGTTGTGATGACCAGGTAGAATATTTCACAAACATTATCCTTACTGCTTCAGAATGTTCCGTCCTCCGCACTTCCTCTTTACCATGTTCTGTCCCAGTCCCTTGGTGGACTGAGGCATGCCACGATGCAATTCGCACACGGAGATGTGCTCTCTGCGTTTTTAACTGCCACCCTACGCTGGCAAACTGCATTCATTATAAACGGTTGCATGCAAAGTGTTGTCGCGTTCTTTGGGGTAGCAAAAGAGCTAGCTGGATTTCAATCACTAGTTCTCTTA
The DNA here is from genome assembly GCF_023864345.2 of Schistocerca serialis cubense. Taxonomy (NCBI): domain Eukaryota; kingdom Metazoa; phylum Arthropoda; class Insecta; order Orthoptera; family Acrididae; genus Schistocerca; species Schistocerca serialis. The sequence continues at coordinate 575,326,587 of NC_064638.1, forward strand.
AGAGTTCCACACCTTCCTCTGTCGTGTGGGCCAACCTCCAACGGCTCTCTGAAACCAAGATCCATTCCCCAATTTCTGGCTATTGCCCCTTCTCTCTTACCAGCTGCGTTTGCAAGGTGATGGAACGTACTCGTATGATTCATGCCGGGCTGGTATGGCAGCTCAAGTCTCTCAATTTACTGACGAATGCACAGTGTGGATTTAGAGTGTGGTGTTCTGCAGTTGACCATCTAGTTACTTTCTCCACGCTTGTCATGAATGGTTTTCTGTGGAAATACCAGACTGTGGCTGTTTTTTCGATTTGAAGAACAGTATCCTCTGTAGTCTTCACAAGTGGGACTTCCGTGGCCGTCTGCCCTGTTTCCTTCAGGAATTTTTAAAAGACCGAATTTTCAAGGTGTGTGTGCCTTGTCAGACACCTTTATCCAGGTAAACAGTGTGCCCCAGGGTTCCGTCCTGAGTGTCGTCCTCTTTGCTATCGCCATTAACCCTATCATGGCCTGTCTCCCACAGGGCATCTCTGGCTCCCTTTTTGTTGACGATTTTGCCATCTATTGCAGTTCTCCACGGACCTCTCTCACTGAGTGGCATCTTCAGCAGTGTCTTGATCGTCTTTACTCCTGGAGCATCGACAATGGCTTTAGCTTTTCCACTGACAAGACCATCTGTATGAATTTCTGGTGGTGCAAATGGTTTCTCCCAACACCTCTGTTGCCCTTTCGTCCATTGAAACTATGAAATTGCTGGGGCTCAGGCTTGATAGGAAAAACTGTTGGTCCTCCCATGTATCTTACCTGGCAGCCCGCTGTTACGTGTCCTCAATGGCACTTCCTGGGGTGCCAACCGAACACCCTCCTCCGTTTGTACTGGTCCCTTGTTCATTCAAAAATTGACGATGAGTGCTTTGTTTATGCGTGTGCATGTCCAAAACACAGTCCATCATCATGGCATCCGTTCGGCCACAGACACCTTTTACACCAGCCCGGTTGAGAGTCTGTATGCTGAAGCTGCTCAACTACCACTGTCCTACTGCCGCGACTTTCTCCTCAGCAGGTATGCATGCTGTTTGTCTGCCATGCATGGCCACCCCCTCCTATACCTCCTCCTTTGATCGTTAGTATGGGGCCTGTCCCTCTTCTCTGTTACCTCCTGGAGTCCACATTCGGCACCTGCTACGGCAGCTTAACTTCACACTACCGGCAACTTTCCCAGTGGGTGTGAACCTTTCACCAACTTGGCTTCGTGAAGCAGCCCATGTTAACCTTGGTCTTCATGCGCTTCCTAAGGACACTACTCCAGCCTCGGTCTATCGCCTTCAGTTTCACGACCTTCGCATGGAACTTCGCGATAGTACCTTTGTGTACACTGATGGCTCTTGGACTGACCGTGGAGCCAGGTGTGCCTTCATCATTGGCACCTGTGTCTTTTGATATCAGCTTCCGGCACACTCCTCAGTATTTACAGCCTAGCTCTTCATCTTGTATCAGGCAATGGAGTACATCTGACGACACAGCCTTTTCAATTGTGTCTCTGCTCAGACTCATTAATTCCCTTAAAAGTCTATGTACGCTGTACACTGCCCAGCCCTTAGTGCAGTGGGTCCAGGAAAACTGTCAACTACTCACTCTTGGTGGAGCCAGTGTGATGTTTCTGTGGGTTCCTGGCCATGTCGGTCTGCCAGGAAAGGAGGCTGCTGACGCTGCTCCCAAAGCTGCAGTCCTCGTTACTCAGCCCGCAAGTACCTATATTCCCTCCGATGATCTCTTTGTTGCCGTCTGTCAGGAGGTGATGTCCCTTTGGCATCACCAATGATCCTCCCTTCACTGGAATAAGCTCCGGCTTATTAAGCCTCGCATAGTGAATTGGATGACCTCCCGCCGGGAGGAGATTATTTTAACTTGGTTGCATATTGGCCACTGCCTTTTAAGCCATCGTCATTTGCTAAGTGGTGCTATCCCACCACTTTGTACATATTGTGCCCAAATTTTAACTGTCCGCCACTTCCTAATGGAATACTCTTTTTTTTAACCATTTACGTTCCATCTTGGGTTTGCCATCTGATTTATGAGCCATTTTAGCGAATGATGCACGGGCTGTCGACCTTGTTTTAATTTTTATCTGCTGAAGCAATATGTTGAAGGCCATTTTATTTTTAGTTTTGGACCTCTATTTCTGTATGGTGTCTTTTGTAGCCCTTTTCCTATATGCCTGTTTTTAGCTGTCTTCTATTCTGTCAATTGGGACTGACATATAGTCATTTACTTGGGCACATATGACCCCAGTTGTTTTTTACACAACCCCTGCTTCCAAGCTAAGATGCAACCACTGTGCTGTGTTTTATGTAGGCATGATAACCAACAAGCGGTCTGTCCGCATGAATGTCCATCAACAAACTGTGGCCAAGAAACAAGTGGACACCCCGTTTGCTGAGCACACTGCCAAACATGACTTCCTTCATTTCAATGATTGCTTGTCAGCCTGTGCTGCATGGATTCTCCCCACCAACATGAGCTTTTTTGAATTGCGCAGGTGGGAACTTTCCCTGCAATATACCCTACTTTCCCATAACCTTCCTGGCCTCAACTTTTGCTAGTCATTCTCCTCACCCTTCCAGTCTCCCTGTTCCCGTTCCAGCACTATACAGCCCTCATTCCGCCATCTCACCCAGTCTTTTTACTTCTCTCTTTTTCCACTACCCCCTCTCCCCACCTCTCCCCTGCCCTCTGTCTAACTTCCCGACTGCACATAGCTGCCCTACTCTCTCCACCTCATCCCTGTGCGCTTCCCAGCAGCACTACACTGTCTGCATTCCTACCCTACTATCCCTCCTCCTCGCTGCCCCAGCCTCCTACTTACCCCCACCCAGTCGCCATTCCCATCATGCATAGTTGCTGCTGCTCGCAGTGTGGCTACAGTTGCCTGAGACTGCAGTCGTGTGTGTGAGTTGCATTTGCACGCGCGTGTGTGTGTGTGGGGGGGGGGGGGGGGTTGTCTATTTTTGGCGAAGGCCTTACAGGCCGAAGGCTTTATTTGTCATAGTCTTTTTGTTGTGCCTATCTTCGAGGCAGCATCTCTGCTGTACAGTGTGTAGCAACTTTCCTTTTCATAATATTGTTACATTCCAACCTGCATTTTCCATTCAAAATCCTGTCAGTGATGCAAGGAAGATAAAGTAAGGAACTTCAGAAGAGTCAACAAAAACTAAATTCTGTGTTTAATTACTGCCTGCAATCTTACAACAATATTAATATTGCAGGCTTCGTGGTTAGTTAAAAGATTGCTGAGAGAGGGAAATTGTATACAGGTGGTGAATATATATACAAGAGGACTTCAAAAAATATGGTACTAAATGTAATATCATGTCCAGCCAAAGTGAAATGGTGTCAACAATTTGATCAAGGCTGCACAGATGTTAGTGATGCTGATCTGGAAGGAATGTCATCAACATTGGGCACAGACGACAATGTCCAGGCAATAGAGGATCTGATTCACAGCAGTCTCACGTTTTTCTAATGGTGGCAATGTTAACAGAGTGATTCTTGAGGCTCTGTGACCCAGGAGCAATTTCTATCATTAAGGAGTTGTATGCTTGCTACAGTGTCTTGATAGTTATTTACTGATAATTGGTGACTGTGTTGGAAAAATAATGCCCTTATCTGTGTCAGTTTGAAGTGTAGTTTAGCACAAACTTTCGGAAGTCCTCTCATAAACAGTTTTTTTTAATATAAATGCATCTGAAAAGCTGTTTTGGGATTTTAAGAACAAAGCTGATATTCTTAAAACATAATTAAAGAGTTACTATTGACTGCTAATCAGGAAAAATGGAACATTCAAAATATCTTCGAATATAGCCAACACGCAGGTTGAAGATCTTAAATTATTTTCGGCTTTAAAGATAGCAGTTGCCAAGTCTTGTGACATAAATGATACAGTGCAAGTTTCACTTCTTGTATGATTTATTTCATCTAAATGTCCCAAACAAGAACTTTTACATTTGTTGCCACTCAAAGGTCAAACATGTGGAGAGGACACAGTAGTGGAAATCGGTATAAAAGCATTGATATTTGCAGGTAAATTATAGTCCAATCCACGAACGATGGCGGATTGCACATGTCGAGGCACGGACGGGGATTGCATTGTTAGTGATTCCAACCAACAGTTGCAGTACATGCATGCGCATATTTATCACTGACCACCACAATCAGCAATGACAACTCAAAACAAATGGAATTTAAATTCACTAAGCAACTCGCTACAATCATGTTTAATGCTGGCATTAGCTACAGGATTCACAGCAGAGTGCTCAGAACACTACTGAGCATTCATTGACTGTTAGAGAATACGTCACGTAGGTGCACAGAACAAGTCTAAACTTGACCGCCATCTTTCATGACTCCAATTATAACACTGTCAGTTGGAATAATTTTGTACAATGTATAAGCAATAATATGAAATCAAATAGACTGACTGACAAATGCAGTCAGCCGGCCGCGGTGGTCTAGCAGTTCTAGGCGCTCAGTCCGGAGCCGCGCGACTGCTACGGTCGCAGGTTCAAATCGTGCCTCGGGCATGGATGTGTGTGATGTCCGTAGGTTAGTTAGGTTTAAGTATTTCTAAATAAAGTTCTAGGGGACTGATGACCACAGGTGTTAAGTCCCATAGTGCTCAGAGCATTTTTGAACCAAATGCAGTCAAATAGTATTGCATTTGATGACTGTAATACAAAATATAACAAGACATTAATGATTCAGGTGGTAGAGGATGGAATCCTGTATAAAGGCAGTCAGCAATGTGTGTGTATTCCTCGTGCAGATAGGGAACAGACACCATTAGTGATAGTGCATGTAGTGTACATAAACCACGACTGCCACAAGTTCCACACGGAAAATCGTTATCATGTGACAAAAAAGGAAAAATTGGTACAAATAAGGAAATGGGACACTAATCATTAAATTGCCAAGAGGATGAACTGTTCAAGTACAGTGACTGGTAATTCCATTAGATTGGGCACACAATATGGACAGATTGGAAAATATGGACAAAGTAGAAAATTATGTGATGCCTATAAAGGGTTACTTTTGCACAAAGGAAGATCTAAAACTGTCATTCGTCTCAACTTGTTGCTGATTTACAGTTGCCAGTAACTATCAGACATGTACGACAAATTTTGTCACATAACAAACATCCAGCATTCAAGAAACGACGAGAAATCCACTCTAACACCCAAACATAAACTGGCTGGATTGGAGTTTGCTGAAAACTATATGTCATGGCGATCAGAATAGGATTAAGTGATCTTCAGTGATGAGAAGTAGTTTATTTGAGATGGGCAGGATGGATTTCAGTGATATTGGCATGATCTGAGAACAGGACAGCAGATAAGAATGAGCAGAAACTTTATCAGTGGAAGTGTTCTGATTTGCACAGCCTCCTGCACTAAAGGTAAGTCATTCATTGCTTGGCTGAACACTAGACTGAACTTTAACATGAATCCTAAGATGCTAGAGACAGAACTGATTAGAATGTACAAAGGGCGTTCGAAAACTTTTGCATAGTCGTCTCTAATTTTTTTATTTTTTGCAGGAAGAGAATGAAATTTTTTGTGAACGCACTTAAAACGCTTACATATGCATTAAGCCTACTCAATGTAGCCTCCATCATCTGTGACATACCTGGCCCAACGTTCTTTCCATGATGTAAATGCACTTTGGTAAAATTCTCGTGATTGACTTTTGCACCATTGCTCGACACAGGTCTTTCTCACTGTCAAATGTTTTGCCATGCAGGTAAAAATCAGGTGGAGCCAAGTACAGACTGCAGGGAGGATGAGGAACAGTTTCCTACCCATTTTCCTGAATTTCTTCTTCGTCGTAAGTGTTGTATGGGGTTTGGCATTGTCGTGATGTAGTCTGATGAGCTGACCCTGAAGCTGTGGTTTGTGGGTCTTGATGGCACGTCGCAGCTTGTCCAGTGACATTTCAGAAATCTGTCATGTCATCAAACATCTGTCATTTTGGATTATTTGATCAATGGTCTTCTTATTCACATCACTCACTGCCGTTGATGATCTACCTCATCATGGATTGTCCAGTAGAGAGAAATCACCTTCTTTAAACCTCTGCAACCACTGCAGGACACTGCTGTGATCCACGGTGTCCTCCCCATAAACAGGGAGCAAGTTCCTGTGAATCAATGTGGCAGAGTCATCGCCGGTCTTGAAGAGAAAATCCATCACCAACCGTTGTCACAACCTGACATCTACTTCCCGGTCCATTATGGCTCACCATAAATACAAGAAAATACTTTTATACACCAACTTATAGATAAATTTTCCAAGTACATTAACAAAAAATTTCATTCTCCTCCTGCAAAAAATGGAAAAATTAGAGACGACTGTGCAAGATTTGAACACCCTTTGTTATAAGGACCTAGGGGATGACAATTCAATTTTTCAGCAAGATAATGCATCTGTGTAATTTTTTGCTGTAACCAAAACTGGTTTGAAGATGTCAATGTATTGCCCTGGCCTGGATGTAGCCCGGATTTGAACCCCATGGAAAACCAGGGAGTGCCTTTATGCCAATTTCCATCGAGGAAATTCAGACGCCTTATTTCGTTACTCATTTTGTTAAAGAAACTATTTAATTTTGTCATGATTGTTTGTCTTATAGGTATCTCCTAATTTCATAGTTAATTCAATACCTGGATGTTTCAGACAATGTGCTATTACTTATGTGAAACCCTGCCTGTACTGATTTCCACTACTGTACAACAAATGCTATAATTGACTGCATTGAAAACATCATGTACCACTTGATAAATTTTCTCAATTTCAACAGATGGGCTGAAAAATATGACCAACGTAAGAAACGGGTTTGTTGATATTTTGAAAGAAATCACGGGATACTTAACAGGTAACTATTGCCTCATTCATCAAGAAACACTTTGTGGACATAAATTTCCAGAAGAAAATTACAAAGTTATGGAATTCATTATTATCAACTTCATTATAGCTACAGCATTAATCATAACCAATTTAAAGAAGTTTCAGTTGAAATGGAGAGTGAGTGCCCAGATATTCTGTTGCATAAGAAGGTACACTGGTTAAAAAAATCATTTTGGAATGTTTCTCTTAGTTATGAACAGAAATTAAAGCATATATCCTTGAGGATGGTGTTTGCTATCTAGAATAACAAATGATCAGTGGATCCAAAAATGTTATTTCATGGTAGACTTTTATATCATCTAAATCATCTTAATGGTAAAGAGAAAGGGACAGTTTTTTTTGGTGTTAGAATATGTTCTTTCTTTTGAAACTAATTATCTTGTTCTGCTCAAGATTTTGAAAGAGAAACTTTGATTCACTTTTCAAATCTGTTTATACATCACCAAGAAAATAATTCTGATACGGTTTGCTATTTTAAAATTATACATTTAAATGAGGGAGTGTTCTCTTAACAGGTTTGAGGAATTCAGAAATTGCAAAGCAGTGTTAGCCTTTGAACTTTTTTTTAAATAACTTTTGAATGGTACCATAACTAAATTAAATTTTTCTCCCTTTAATATTGACATTGGCAAGTTTGAAATGTAATTGCTGAATTTAAAAAACAAAGAAACGTGGTGCTTGAAATTTGAATTTCTTTGTACTGATATAGAAATATAGGAGATAATCAAATGTGAACTTATTTCACAGAACAAGTGGTTTGCTTTGAAAGTCATCGAAAATGAAGATATGTGGGTTTTTAACACCTGGAATAGTATTCCTGACTCATGTAATAAGTTTAAAAAACTAGCATTTACCGTTCTTCCCTTCACAGTGGTGGAATGGTGTGCCACAGGGAATGGGGATCTTGGCGTCACCCATATTACCTCTATGAAAAACCCGGCAGTCTAGATTTTTGGTATGTGCTGATGACAAGCGTGGGTGTTGACATGGAACAGTCATTAACAGGCAACCTCTGGGGAAACTGCTACACTTAAGTTGCTTAAGGCATACTCAGGCAAGTGAGGCTCTGAGTGGACCCTTATTTTTTATCGTTTTTATGGGACTGAGGTGGATCCCTCAAAATTTTCTCTTCCACCTCCCAGCAGAATGGGAATGGGCACTGATACGTGTCAACACCTAATCTCTCAAGAGGCCTTGGATGACAACTCCTCCAGATTCTGTATTTATTTGAGGTAGTTCAGCTTTTAGTAACAGAATGCATGTTGCAGGTTAGAATTGGGTGTGTGCCCCATGAACACAATGCATGATCTATTAAATATATGGGTTGTTAAGTCATAATATAATACAGTACCTATTTCACAGTTGGTTTTTTCTTTCCTTTGAACCAACAGCAAGTTCCTGTGCTGCACCAGAGGTGGTGCACCTGCATGGGTGCTTCCTTGTAATTGTTCTGGAAACACATAAGCAAGGTGCTGTGGTAATATCAACTTCCATTTGTGACATCTCACCAAGCTTGTGTGAAACATGGGTAGATGCATGCAATAGGAAAGTTGCGCTCAGCATGTTTTCTCTTCTGCTACCCTGAGTTCAGCATGCATTGAGTGAGTTCAGACATAGTGTTCATAATAGTGTACAGTAAGTATTTTTAATTGTACTTTCTAATCACTTCCATTCAGTGAAAAATTAGAGCTTGTTAAGGATGTTCAATCAACTGCAGGTCTTAGCAGTTTAAAGGGAGAACAAATCCAGCAATTTCATACAAACATTGAATCCAGATCATTAGAACAAAGTGGTTTGGTAATGTGACAGTGAAACATTGTGTAAACTCTTCTGTTGGCCATGTTTGTTTCTCAGAAAGGGCAAATCTCCTTGGAACAGCAAATATAGTGCTTATTCGGTCCTTGACAGTCTTCACATTGCAATTTCACTGTATGAAAAGTCAGGATCTCGTATCCATGCATGAATAGCAGGTGCACATTGGTTGAAAGTCAGACTGATGTGCAGTTAGTTGAATAGAAATGTGCAAGGATTTTAAAAGTGCAATGAACCAGTGAAGTAAAACTTGGGAACACTTTGAGAGATTGAAAGCAGCCACCTGCTTTTTAGGACAACTAGAATTATCATTTCGAGGATACTGGGAAAGCTGTGATACAAAGCATCAAGGCAATTACTGTGGAAAATCCATAAAACTGAGACATAATTGCTACCTCCGGTTGATTTAAAAAAATACACCAAGTTAAATAAAAATATTTTAATATATACATCTTACAACTACATCTTTGCACTATTTTTCTACATAGTCTCCATAGCGATTGAGGCACTTATCGTATCTCTTCACGAGCTTTGAAATTCCTTCTGCATAAAAATCACCCGCTTGTGCCTGGAGCCAGCCTGTGACCGCATCTTTGAGCTCTTCGTCGTCATCAAACCGCTGTGACCCGAGCCATTTCTTCAAATGCATGAAGAGGTGATAATCACTTGGCGCCAGGTCTGGGCTGTAAGGTGGATGGTTGATAACGTCCCACTTGAAGGACTCAAGAAGGGCCGTTGTTCTGCGAGCTGAGTGAGGACGGGCGTTATCGTGCAAAAAAACGATACCGGAAGTCAGCATACCACGGCGTTTGTTCTGTATAGCCCGTCGTAACTTTTTTATTGTTTCACAGTACACGTCTTGATTAATGGTTGTACCACGTTCCATGAATTCAACCAACAACACCCCTTTGGCATCTCAAAACACCGTTGCCATCAGTTTTCTGGCAGAAAAATCTTGCGAGGCTTTTCTTGGTTTGGTAGGCAAATTTGAATGTGCCCACATCTTTGATTGTTCTTTTGTCTCAGGGTTCACGTACTTAATCCAGGTTTCGTCACCGGTCACGATTCTGTTTAACAATGGTTCTCCTTCGTCCTCATAACGTGACAGAAAGTCTAATGCAGAGGCCATTCTTTGAGTTTTGTGGTGGTCGGTAAGAATTTTGGGCACCCATCGTGCACAGAACTTACGGTAACCTAATCTTGCTGTCACTATCTCATACAAGAGAGTCTTAGAAATCTGTGGAAAACCAGTAGACAACTCCGACATTGAGAAACGTCGATTTTCACGAACTTTTGCATCAACTGTCTGAACGAGTTCGTCAGTCACCAATGATGGTCTACCACTCCTCTCTTCGTCATGAACGTTTTCTCGTCCACTTTTAAATAAACGTACCCATTCACGGACAACTCCTTCACTCATAACTCTTGGTCCATACACGGCACAAAGCTCACGATGAATAGCTGCTGCAGAATATCCTTTGGCTGTAAAAAACCTTATGACAGCACGCACTTCACATTTGGCGGGGTTTTCTATTGCAGCACACATTTCAAACTGCCACAAAAACTAAACTAGCGCAGGTACGACGTTCACTCGACCACGGCTTGATGCCGACTGACCTGTTGAGTGCGTGAGCGCACAGATGGCGTCGCTACTCCCCCCACAACCCGCACTGTGACCAATCGGAGGTTACTTTCTGAACCACCCTCGTAAGTACATTGATTTCTCATTGTTATGAGATTTTCAGTTTAACTTCCTTTACTGTCTGTCTGAAGAACTGACTTCGCTAACAGATGTTACATTAACATTGTGCAGTCAAAATCCTTAGAATTACACTTTGCAGCAAGGAAGTACAACTTGAAAGCTGTGCTTGTTACTCTCACGCAGGGGCGCTGACTTACAAAATAAATTGGGGCCCCCATACTGGAGGTCTTGCCTCGGGAAATTTTCTAAATTTTAGATGGAAAAATAGTGAGTTTTAAAGTTTTTTAAGCATGTTAGTGTCATAAGATCAACATTAGAATACCGAAAACTGAACTCTCGATAACTCAACACTCCAGGAAACTCGACAAGCCTGACACATTTTTTCACTTTGAAAAAAGAAACAAAACATAAACACGTACGGTATTTTCATAAAGAGCTAATTTAATTTACAGTAATAATCATGCCCCCCATGAACCATGGACCTTGCCGTTGGTGGGGAGGCTTGCGTGCCTCAGCGATACAGATGACCGTACCGTAGGTGCAACCACAACGGAGGGGTATCTGTTGAGAGGCCAGACAATCATGTGGTTCCTAAAGAGGCAGCAGCCTTTTCAGTAGTTGCAGAGGCAACAGTCTGGATGATTGACTGATCTGGCCTTGTAACACTAACCAAAACAGCCTTGCTGTGCTGGTACTGCGAATGGCTGAAAGCAAGGGGAAACTACAGCCGTAACTTTTCCCGAGGGTATGCAGTTTTACTGTATGGTTAAATGATGATGGCGTCCTCTTGGGTAAAATAATCTGGAGGTAAAATAGTCCCCCATTCGGATCTCCAGGCGGGGACTACTCAAGAGGACATTGTTATCAGGAGAAAGAAAACTGGCGTTCTACGGATCGAAGCGTGGAATGTCAGATCCCTTAATTGGGCAGGTAGGTTAAAAAATTTAAAGAGGGAAATGGATAAATTAAAGTTAGATATAGTGGGAATTAGTGAAGTTCGGTGGCAGGAGGAACAAGACTTTTGGTCAGGTGAATACAGGGTTATAAATACAAAATCAAATAGGGGTAATGCAGGAGTAGGTTTAATAATGAATAAAAAAATAGGAGTGCGGGTAAGCTACTACAAACAGCACAGCGAATGCATTGTTGTGGCCAAGATAGACACGAAGCCCATGCCTACTACAGTAGTACAAGTTTATATGCCAACTAGCTCTGCAAATGATGAAGAAATTGATGAAATGTATGATTAGATAAAAGAAATTATTCAGGTAGTGAAGGGAGACAAAAATTTAATAGTCATGGGTGACTGGAATTTGAGAGTAGGAAAAGGGAGAGAAGGAAGCATAGTAGGCGAATATGGATTGGGGCTAAGAAATGAAAGAGAAAGCCGTCTGGTAGAATTTTGTACAGAGCATAACTTAATCATAGAATCATAAAAGAAGGTTGTATACATGGAAGAATCCTCGAGATACTAGTAGGTATCAGATAGATTATATAATGGTAAGACAGAGATTTAGGAACCAGGTTTTAAATTATAAGACATTTCCAGGGCAGATGTGAACTCTTGACCACAATCTATTGGTTATGAACTGCAGATTAAAATTGAAGAAACTGCAAAAAGGAGGGAAATTAAGGAGATGGGACCTGGATAAACTGACTAAACCAGAGGGAACAATTGACAGGAATGGGGGAAAGAAATACAGTAGAGGAAGAATGGGTATCTTTGAGGGATGAAGTAGTGAAGGCAGCAGAGGATCAAGTAGGTAAAAAGATGGGGGTTAGTAGAAATCCTTGGGTAACAGAAGAAATATTGAATTTAACTGATGAAAGGAGAAAATACAAAAATGCAGTCAATGAAGCAGGCAAAAAGGAATACAATCGTCTCAAAAATGAGGTTGACAGGAAGTGCAAAATGGCTAAGCAGGGATGGCTAGAGGACAAATGTAAGGATGTAGAGGCATATGGAAAAGATAGACACTGCCTACAGGAAAATTAAAGAGACCTTTGGAGAAAAGGGAACCACTTGCATGGATATCAAGAGCTCAAATGGAAACCCAGTTCTAAGCAAAGAAGGTAAAGCAGAAAGATGGAAGGAGTATATAGAGTGTCTATACAAGGGCGATGTACTTGAGCACAATATTATGGAAAAGGAAGAGGATGTAGATGAAAATGAAATGGGAGATATGATAATCCGTGAAGAGTTTGACAGAGCACTGAAAGACCTGAGTCGAAACAAGGCCCCGGGAGTAGACAACATTCCATTGGGACTACTGACGGCCTGGGGAGAGCCAGTCCTGACAAAATTCTACCATCTGGTGAGCAAGATGTATGAGACAGGTGAAATACCCTCAGACTTCAAGAAGAATATAATAATTCCAATCCCAAAGAAAGCAGGTGTTGACAGATGTGAAAATTACCGAAATATTAGTTTAATAAGTCACAGCTGCAAAATACCAACGCGAATTCTTTACAGACGAATGGAAAAACCGGTAGAAGCCGACCTCGGGGAAGATCAGTTTGGATTCCGTAGAAATGTTGGAACACATAAGGCAATACTTGCCCTACGACTTATCTTAGAAGAAAGATTAAGGAAAGGCAAACCTACGTTTCTAGCATTTGTAGACTTAGAGAAAGCTTTTGACAATGTTGACTGGAATACTCTTTCAAATTCTGAAGGTGGCAGGGGTATAATACAGGGAGAAAAACGATATTTACAATTTGTACAGAAACCAGATGGCAGTTATAAGAGTCGAGGGACATCAAAGGGAAGCAGTGGTTGGGAAGGGAGTGAGACAGCGTTGTAGCCTGTCCCCGATGTTATTCAATCTGTATATTGAGCAAGCAGTAAAGGAAACAAAAGAAAAGTTTGGAGTAGGCATTTAAATCCATGGAAAAGTAATTAAAACTTTGAGGTTTGCCAATGGCATTGTAATTCTGTCAGAGACAGCAAAGGACTTGGAACAGCAGTTGAACGGAATGGACAGTGTCTTGAAAGGAGGATATAAAATGAACATCAACAAAAGCAAAACGAGGATAATGGAATGTAGTTGAATTAAATCGGGTGATGCTGAGGGAATTAGATTAGGAAATGAGACACTTAAAGTAGTAAAGGAGTTTTGCCATTTGGGGAGCAAAATAACTGATTATGGTCGAAGTAGAGATGATATTAAAATGTAGACTGGCAATGGCAAGGAAAGCGTTTCTGAAGAAGAGAAATATGTTAACATTGAGTATAGATTTAAGTGTCAGGAAGTCGTTTCTGAAATTATTTGTATGGAGTGTGGCCTTGTATGGAAGTGAAACATGGACGATAAATAGTTCGGACAGGAAGAGAATAGAAGCTTTCGAAATCTACATCTACATTTATACTCCACAAGCTACCCAACGGTGTGTGGTGGAGGGATGTGGTGCTACAGAAGAATGCTGAAGATTAGATGGGTAGATCACATAACTAATGAGGAGATATTGAATAGAATTGGGGAGAAGAGGAGTTTGTGGCACAACTTGACAAGAAGAAGGGATCGGTTGGTAGGACATGTTCTGAGGCATCAAGGGATCACCAATTTAGCATTGGAGGGCAGCGTGGAGGGTAAAAATTGTAGAGGGAGACCAAGAGGTGAATACACTAAGCAGATTCAGAAGGATGTAGGTTGCATTAAGTACTGGGAGATGAAGAAGCTTGCACAGAATAGAGTAGCATGGAGAGCTGCATCAAACCAGTCTCAGGACTGAAGACCACAACAACAACAATAATCATTCTTATAGACTATTACAGAACAGTGAATATATAGCCCTGAAAAGACTGAAATTATATTTAAATAAATCCTGAACTATCATTAAGAGAATAAAACATAAAATATTGCTGTCACACAGTAATAGCACTTTGATTAATAAAGAAGTAGCTAATTTAAGCTTACTTTGAATAAGGCTCGTGCTTCATTAAATAAAAACAATATCTCAAAGTTAATACTTTAATACAGTAAATAAAGTTAATACAATATGCCTAATACTGTCAGTCAAAAAGAACGTAAACAGTGGGCTTTAATTGGGTCTTACACCCTAAAAATATTTAAGTATTTGAAAATAACTAATACAGTATTATAGTACTAAACTAGTACTAATATTCTGAAGCTGAAAATTTAACATTATGTATGTATTTAATACCTCTATTTTATAAAGATTTTTAATATTGCTCTTAATACCATTATTAGGGCTAGAGTGTCTTTACAAAGGCGCAAATGTCGACCGTCACACTGGATTACTGAATATGAAGTTGTTCAATTCATCATCAACATCTTGTTGGGTATGAAGAACAGCCAAGTTGTTCAATCGCTTCTGTCCCATTGCTGATCAGAGGTATGACTTCTGAAGTCTAAGGGTGCTAAATGACCATTAAGCTGTTGCTGTCGTGATTGGAACTACTTGGAGAAGCTTCACTACTTCACATAACATTTCTCGAACTGCAGGCTCTTGTGTAATGTACTTTCTTACATCACTTTTTTTTTTTTTTTTGAAAGCAAGCACTCTTGTTCAACTGCAATGACCTGTGCGAGTCCAGTTGAAGCAAACCGCTCAGTAATGCAAGATTGTATGTTTCACAAACTTCAACAAAACAAACTTCAATGTAAATAGCTTTGTAGTATTCCTTTGAGGGTTTGAAAGCGTGCAGTGGGGTGGCTTCATTGTTTTCTTACTTCTTTGGTATACTTCAATTCCAAGGAATTCAAGGATCATCAACTTGTGAAGGTTTCTCCATTAAACACAATTCCCAAAAGTGTTCAAAACTATCACGCCTTCCATTCAATATACAAATCAAGCCCTCATATATTTTTACCAGATCAGCAACACTTAGATGAGGGCATTGACTTTTTTCATTGACATCCTCTACGGGTTCATAGCATGGCAATAAAGACGTAAAAAGAAATAAGTCTTGAATAGTAACATAGACTCAAGGTAACCTGCACATTTGTAACCTGCCTCTGTTTTGTCCTCTGCAGAAAATGTTGCAAAAAACTCTAGAATTTCTTAAAAGATTTTCAATATTCTCAAGATTCTAGAATCTTCCATAGTCCATCAAGTCGGGCGAAGGAGTCATAGACCAGCTTGGTTGTTGGCGTTTTCACAGCATATGCTTCTGAACAGTCCCATCCTTTTATTGGATTCCCCTATGGTGTTTATTAAGTCCTTGGGTAAAGCCATAATATCCCTCATAGACGTAAGATGGCAGAGACTGTCTACAACTGCCAAGTTGTGAGCAGTGTGGTGCACATAACATCTTTTGGTTGTATATCCAAAACTTTTTAGTCCTTTGAACTTACCTCTCATATTTGAGGCACCATCACAGCACTGTCCTCATATATTATCCATTGACAAATCAAGACAAGCAAAAACATCTTTTAAAATACTAAACAGAGTTTGTGATTCAGTGTTGGGCGTCTCTTATAAGCCAATAAAGTTTTCGTTGATGATGAAGGAATCATTGACAATACGAATACAAAATGACACTTGTTCGTGAATCGAAGAATCACTTGTTTCGTAAACCACGACAGAAAAAAGTTCAGTCTTCTTGACTGAAGTCAACACCTTTCTCAACACAGACTTTCCTAGTAGATCAATGATCTCATTTTGAATATCGTGGGATGTCCACTTATATCCTGAACGCCATAACCAATCTTTAAACTCAGGTATGTCATTCTTTCGGAGTTCCAACAATTGAAAAAAATTTGAGTTTGCATCTTTGTACCCTCTAATTGCTATTCCTTGTTGACATAGAAATTGCACAGTAGTAAAATTGTCTCAAGAGCTAAATGGCCTTTCTTCATATCACTGTGTAACTGTTCATTCAGTTGGGAGGCCACACTTTGGTTAGTGACAGAATTTAGTTTCAGAACACCTTCTTTTTGTGTAAACATGTTTTCATGAAGACAGAAGTTTTCCTAAGCCTTTTTCCAGTTAGAAAACCCTGCGGAAGTAAATGCATCGTCTTTTTTTGAAGAAAATTGTAATAGATTTTTAGCATCTGCCTCTTTGCAGGTTTTGCTAAAAAATTTTGGTAGATGTTTCATATTCTAACCATGTATATTTGATCAACCAAGACTTCTGAAATGATCTTCCCTTACTGGATTCTCCAGGTTTCGGCTGTGAACAGTTCTCACCTGAAGACAATTAAGCAACTGACACAATAATTGCTGGATGTTGACTTGCAGTATCAACAACTTCCAAGCGCATCTTTTTGGTAACAAATTTATCCATTGCGAACTTAATTCACAATACACTAAGAGACTGAAGCAAACGAATAAAATGTAGTCATATAAAATAGTCCGCTAGACACTAAAGACGAAACACGTCTGCAGCATTACTGAATGAAAATATCCACACTGAATGACTGTGACAGCAGGGTGGGCTTTATATAGCCACGGCATCATAATGTCTCAAAGCGTCAAGGCGATGCAAGGTGGAGGGTTCCAGGCGCTTCTGCTCCAGTCCTTTTGATGTCACCACGGCCGCAGCACTGGTCTGCTGGCGCCAGCCTTTACCTGAAGGTTTGCGCACATTCTACGTATGCTTGCAGCACCTGCTTACAACATCATCATAATTTGTTTAACTCATGACTGAATGTGTTTTAAAAGGTAACTATCATCAAACAAGGAAAATAAAAAATTCCAACATAATTTTGTGATTTTACAAAGCATAATATAACTGATAATTTTCTTAAATTACTGGGGGATCTCTGCCCCCCAAATGAATTTTTGAGGGGGCTCGGGCCCCCTCAGGCCCCGTGGAATCAGCGCCGGTGCTCTCACGTGTAATTTATATCTGCCGATCGGTAGGAGGCACACACCTGCTGGCATTGTCAGCACTGAAACGCAAGTGAGGGAACATTCCCCCTCTCACGTCCCCGCTCCTCGCGGAACATCGTGCAGCTTATTGTCTACAGACTGTTTATGGCCTAGAAAATAATCTGATTGGACACAGATGTCCGGGTTTTCAAAGTTTTTGTCTGGGATCGGCAATTTAAGTGATAGCAGGACAACCACAGTGACACCTCAGCTTAATTAGTTATACATTATTGGCACCTGGAACAGTTTAATCCACAACACTATGTGAATCAGTTTTAAATGACGAAAAGAAAAATTACTCTGTTCAGTACATAATTAAATGAACATGTTCACTGCTTATGTTAACTTTGGCATACCCCTGAGATATGTCTTCTCTTAGCACCGCCCTCTGTCAGTATAATACAACACTGCTTTAGTTCAGTTAATTGAAGTATGGCAGGCTGGATTCACTTAGAAGAATGGCTGGATAGCTCTGTCAGTGAACGCACTAAAGAGCGGTTTACGTTAAAAGAATGAATACATGGTTCAACTGACAGAAAAATTACTGATAGTTTTCACTTGGAAAGAAAGAAAGAAAGGATAATTCAGTCAATATGCAAATCTTTTCGGTTGATTACTTCCAGTGACTGCTGTCACTAAAATAAATAAATAATAATCCAACCACCAGGTAAAACTGCTACTGACTGACATGATTGTTTTCATTCAGCTGCCCCCACAGACTGGTTTCATTTAAATGAATGAAAGAGTAGCCTTACCAACTGAACGATTGTTTTCATTCGGTAGATCCTACAGTCTGGTTTCATTCAAAAGCATGGATGAATAATTCAACCGAATGAGTCTATTGTTTTACAGCTACGCAGGCACAGCTCTATGACGAGTGGCTTCTTTCTCTGGCGAGAGGACCCTTTGATTTGTGGTGTTTGTGGCATACAGTGATACAGTTTTTACTAGACTGTGTTTTATTTTCAGACCAGAGGGCAATGGCAGGTTTGCCCTCAATTTTAAGTGACATTCAAACGAATGTAGTTAAGGTTTACACGATTTGTGATATGTCCAGTTTGTTTCCTAAAATTTTAGAGGGCATTCTTAATGTGTTCACATGGCGATTGGCCAACTCAGGTTCCCCCCTCCCCCCAGCCAGTCATATTTCCCTATGCTGCTATTTTAGCTTTCCTCTCACATTTCGTGTTTTAATTTCATTTTAGGACCTAGGATCGCTCCTCTGTCATTTTACTTATGTTTTACTCTCATTTTAGGACCTAAGGTCGCTCCTCTGTTGTTTTACTTATGTTTTACTCTCAAGTATAGCACATTTTGCCCTTTCCCTGTCGTCTTAAGGTGCATGAGATAGAGCGATTGTGTGCGTCAATGTGAATGAGAGAGTGAATGAGTATAATTTTGTAGGCTTACCATCATCATGTGACATTGTTTTTAAGTACATCATGTGACAATGTTTTTAGAAAAACACACACACACACACACACACACACACACACACACACTTATACAAAGTCTTGGCACTTGAGCATCCCATTTTTCTGTTAAAGGTCCGTTCATGTATTTTTAACTGTGTTTCTTCTTCCTGTGCCTTCACAAAAATCCGATTTCGTAGTATGACAGCATCCGAAGATGACGGTGGATTGAGCTGGACGACCTTTTGCTTAAAAGTACGGAACCTTTTGCTATGAAAGTTACCCAATAATCTTACAATGACTAAAGACACAAAATAAAACATACATAGGGTTATTAATAACAGTGTATTCTGAAATAAAACCACAATTTAAAAGTCCACTTACATTATGTGATTACGAGTGCCGTTTGGTTGCGACTTGTGAATAAAATAATGAAATAATTGTAGTATTAAGGGGAGCTGGAACGATTCATCTCTAATTTTAGCAAATAGAGGGAATGTTTTTTTCTAAAACCATTAAACTTATTGCTCTGAAATTTGGACTACATGTTCAGTGAATATTTATCTACACAGTTATAAAACCATCTTAAGAAATATTTATTAGTTTTTGTTTTACGATCTTTTTAAACAGATGCTTATTTTTTCTCTAAAATTTTGCAGTTTTTCTTCCATAACTCTTGAATTATACAATATTTTTTACAATTTGTTATAAAAATGAAGAAAAAGAAGTAAACAATATTGTGTATAAATTTCATTGATATCCTGTTACGGGAAATGGCTTCCAAAGTTTTTTAATACATTCCTGCCCCATATGATGGATTATCAGCATCCTCTTCTTTTTCCAGTGTTAGTTTCCTTTTCACTGGTCTTTTTTTTCCCCGTTTGCTGCATGTTGTAGGCTTTTGTCTCTTCTTCCTGCACCTCTTAGTCTTTCTTAATCAATTAGGCGCACTGAGGAAACGGTGTTATGTCCTTGTTGGAAACCTAAACGTATCAGCACATCTCATTTGATAATGTTTCCCTCATTGTATGTTGCCACTGCATCATACACTCAAAAACGCAGTGTTTTTATCTGTACAATCACTCTTTTGGGAATCCTAATCCAAATTAAATTATTTACACGTTCATTTGGATTTTGCGTTTTCCCATGTAAACACTTTTCCAATAAACTTGGCTGTGATAAATCTCTGAATATGGGCTTAATTACATCAATTACAGCATTTGGCAAACTGTTTTTATGGGCATATTCCTTTCCTGATTGGTACTTACGCCATGAGCCATCACCTGTGGGGCACAGTGCATGTTGTGGGTGCTCATTTGTTGATGCAGTATGGAAAAATAATGTTCATACTGCTCTCCTCATATGCTCAATGCTTCATGTATTTTGCCTAATTGCACACCCATAATACCTCTGCAATCTATAAATTGCTTCATCTGTCAATCTTTTCTGAAGTTGCTTCTCTAAATCTCAGGTTTCGTGCGGACAGGTAAAATAATCTCATTAATTGCACGAGCATCCAAAACAACTCTGATATTCCGGTTGGGTTTCTTTACAACAAGTAAAGGGCTGCAGTAAGGTGACGTGGAAGGTTTCAACCCATGCCACACAGCACGTTGTTGGGATAGTAGCATATTGTAGCTTTTGTGGAAGAAAATCTGGTGAGGCTTAACTTCTATTTTATACACATGTGTTGACCACACCTTGTCGTTTGCTAAATACTTGTATATACTTGGACAAAACATCATAAAGTTCATTACGTTCATCATGTGTCACAGCTGTGGTTCCTGATAACTTATTACTAATTAAAGTTTTCAAGTCCTCAAACTCGGCATCAGGTGCGTGTGTGTCTCTGTCAACATCATCAGTGTCCTGTATTAACTGAATCTTGTACCCTGTACAATATTTATCGTGCTTGAGAGTCCTGGTATCCAGGTCAATTGAAATTTCACTGTCCTTATCACTAAGTATACATTTACGCTGGGAGAAGTTAATAGTGCTTCCCGTCTTGCACAATATATCTAAACCTAAAATGCAATTAGTTACCATGTTTTGGACGACGAGCAATGGCCATTGTATGATTCCATTACCTACCCTGACTGTCACAAATAACACGTTTCTTAACCCTAGAAGACTTATTGCCTACAGCAGTTAAAATTTTACAGTTCTGGATAGGATACTCTGGTACGGGTTCAAACTTGCACATTTTCTTGTAAGAATCATAGGACAAGACACTGACAGCTGCTCGTGTGTCCAGAATAATAGTAGTGGGAATACCACCCACAACACCAGTAGTTGAAGCCAAAAGAATTTCATTGGATGATGAACGACGTTGTGTGTTCTCTTGAACAGTTCATCTGGCAAGTTTTCGTCATGATTATATCTTATGAGCAGGCGCGGCTCGTGGTTTCTATACTGGGGAAGGCTGCGGCATTTGTCGATCGGAGCCAACATAGACCTCGGGTTACGCTACAGATTAGTCTGACATAAACAACTAAGAATTCAGGGGGAGGGGGTGAGCAGATCACTCTCTGCCCATAATTTTACGTACTGTATCTTCTATAATCAGGTATTAAATATCGTTAGAAGCTAACTTCGAGTTAAAATCTTTGGTTAGCGTTTTTATACGTCATCATTACATTTTCTGACACTGTGCAGCAAATCATATGAAAAGATATGTTTCGGAGATATCTTTAATGCGGGTCTGGATGCACCAAGTTCTTTCACTTTCATCCTATGGCCGTGTTCCAAGTTTTTACCTATTAAATTGCACACTGAATTCATATTGCGCTTGTTTCACACTGGCGGTATGTCGCAGATATTCACCAGCAAGTAAAACTCACTAAAATCTTGCAAAATATACTCCGAAAAAGAAACTTGCTAATATCACACGGTATCAACAAATGCAGTCAGCATCAGCAAGCAAGGAAAGTAAAGTAACGGGACAAATTTCGCGCGCTTTGTCCTCTAACCAATTATGAAACTCTCGCTAGATGGCAGTACCGTATGTTACTGTAGTGTAGTGCACTCTGGCGGGATATTTGCAAACTTATTCTAAATGTGGATAAAATAGCCAATGGCAGAAACAAAACAACTATGTAAAATATTACCAAAACAATAATACTAAACGTCGATTAATGACGCGTCGAAGCGTAGTAGAGATGTGCATAGACATAGATTGGACAGCGAAGTTTCGGCCACTCTACATTCCTTTATTACATAGATGGTGGAACCTGAAAAATGTGTGGCGGTTGGTATGACACCCTTAGGCTACAAGCTCTGAGCCTTCGGGTTGCCCATAAAGAGCAGTACTATGTAGAAGCCACGCCCCCAAACCGCTACTACATGCAGCTTTTGGACGTTCCAAGGCGCAGCCTAAACACTACTAACCGTTCGGAAAACATCTATCGATACAAACAGTTCCAAAAACGTTGACCGTCGTAATTTTAATCGGAATGGGAAATATGCAAAATTCGTCCTGATAATTTAAATTATGTAATACGTTCTTGCGAAATTTGCTTTAACATATATTTTGGGGCGGCTCCGCCTCAGAGCCTTTAATTACGAGCCGCGCCTGCTTATGAGTAATAATGGTTGCTATATACAAGTGTCAGGTTCATGATCATTGTGCCGTTGCAAAGTGGGTGTGTTAAATAATAAATTTTAATTGAAGGTGCCCCCCCCCCCCCCCATTCTTCCACAGCCAAGACCTGGGGAACAGTAATGACTGTTTTTAGTTTGACGTCGCCACATTTGTAGTGGGTGCAGCTACAGATGGAGGTGGAATATCACTAGTTACTTCGATAATATTTACATTTAGGTATTGTTTATTCCAGTCTCCGAACTGTGGCGGTCGTTGCGTTTTCATGTTTTGACTCGCCTACAGATTCTAGATGCGTTCCAGTTCTGAGTTTGCGTTTGCGGCGGCGGCAGTTACCACTGGCCTGTATTATTCTTTTGCTGTGGTGGTGTCGCAGTGTTTTGACACAGGGCAGCGTAGTTGTTGTTACTCCATCTCTGTTGCTGATTTGGTAGGGACTGATGGTTATTTTTATTTCTCTTAAAATTTTTGTTACCATTCTGATAATTATTATTACCGTTGCAGTAGTAGTAGTAGTTGTTGCTGTTGCGCTGTCTCTTATTTGGATTGCCGCCAATAGAATAAGAAGTGTTATTATTGCTGTTTGTGCTGTGTTGAGCATGTAGGTTGTGTTGTGTATATACATTTCCCATGTGAAGCGTTAGAATCTGTTGGCGTATGTGTCCGACGGCAACAGGCGCGCCGGAATTGGGTTGGCTACCCTGAGTATTTTGCATGGCGGTGGTGTAAACATTGTAGCAATTGTTTTGCAGTACGAAACGCTGGTCCTCGTAAAGCATGACAACAGAATAGAGCACTGTGAGAAAATACTTTGCGTCGTTGTCTGGGATGTGCAGAAGTTTTTCTTTGATATTAAACGGCAGTCTGTCTTCTATGCGCGGAGGTTGTCTCGCGTTGCAACCAGCTCGTCAAGGAAGTGTCCATATTTAGATATTTCTCAAAATACTGAACATATTGTGACCAAAATTTAGATAAAAAGGCTCTCTCAAATAGTTCGTACGTGACGCATCTGTCTGCTTCATTATACGCCTATACAGTTGCGTCGCCTCGGGTATAACCGACAACATAAGAAATCCTCTTACGGTCACTCCACGTACGAGGAAATGTATTTCTAAAGGCTTTAAGAAAGATGACAGGATGTGCGATTGTTTTTTCAGGTATAAATGGCTGAAATTGTCTATGTTTTATTAGGCTCTCCTCTTCCTTGGCATTATAGTAATGTTTAGTTTCAGAATGATTACTGTATGGTTCAACTGGCGAATGGCAAGGTAAATGTTGTTGATACTTATCACGACTGCAATGCAGTGTGTCATGTACTGTTGTTGTGAGTGCATAGTGTGCTGTGTGTATGCGCCTTGAATGTACTTGTGTTTGTTGTCAAATTGTGTTCTTTGGTTACTATTACCGTCATTGCACACTGGTTGTACGTAATTGTCAAACTGTTTCGATTGCACAAAGGCACATTGTGCTGCTTGACTGATTACGTGTCTGTTGTTATTTATAAATTCCGCGACAGCGGCGTGGACAACAGCATGCAGTTTTTCTTGTAAGCACTCGTCAAAATATTTGTCGTTTTGCTCTATCCAACTGTGAAATTCTCTATTGATACATGAGAAATGGTTGTCAGTGCGTAGTCTTACTTTATCAGAAAGCTGTCAATTGTGTCAACCTTGTTTTCGACATCGGCAATACGCGTTTTTATATCATCATGCACTGCCACATAAGATTTAATCACTACCACATAAGATATAATCTGAGTAACTACAGACTCGCATGTTTTGGGAACGGGATACGATTATCGGCCGAACGCAATAACTATCCCCATTAAATTCCACATATAGACATATTTCGTAGTCAGTCATAAACGTGTACAGTGTACACAGCTTGAGATACAGAACAGAACTAACAACTAACATGGAGGCAGTGTTGCCAACTCTAACAAAAACCCGAGTCACTAGATTCGATATCAAAAGTCACTAAAACTGATTTTACTAGGGGTGTACTGAAAATTTCGTGCTGTGGATGGTGCAATAAGCCAGTGGGGAGGGGGTAGTAAAATATTAATAAAAATTGTCTCATATGTAATTGCTAAATTGTCTTAATTAAATGATGCACCGCTTGCAACAACATACATATAGAATACGCTAACGTTTAATTAAACATGTTATCATGATTGACACAACACATAAATTGTTGTTTCAATCACAGTAGTCAAATATACTAGAAATATACACCTGTATTCGTAACAAAAGAAAGCAAGAACTCAAATTAGGTTACAAAATATATACATACCGGTATGTAAGCTATTCATCGTCGTCACTCAGAAGATCGAATAACTCTTCTGCTTCATGCTCTGATGGAACTGTAGTTGATGTAGAGGGTTGAACGTCGCTCAAAAGATGATGTTGCAGTTCGACTGGTTTTGTCGCAAAAGAGTAACTTTTGTTCGTTCTAATAAGCTCCAATACGTCTGACGGTATGTCAAAAGTTGCACAATCTTTATTTTGTTTCTTCAGCTGGTCTCTCAATATGATCAAAGCATTAATTGTCTTTAACGATAATCTGTTACGTTGTTTAGTTTATATAATGTTCATAGAACTGAATATTCTTTCCACTTCTGCATTTGAATGCGGTAGGCATAGAACAGTCATTGCTAGCTGTGATATCAAAGAAAAAGGAGATTCTCCCCTGCGGCATTTTTATACTGCAAAAACCTCAATCCAAAATCGAACAGTGTTAGTAGTGTTATTCCACCTAATAAGTTGATATTATGCTATTCTTGCAGCATACCGTCTATGAAATCGCCACTAAAACCAATTCTTTGGATACATCCGCTACAGCATTATTTTTATTCACTTTTAGTGTTTCTTCAACGTTCAGCATTGACATTTTTTTCAGGATCGTAACGTTACTTGGCAGTCTTTGTTGAATTTCTTTTAAGAGTTTCAGACTACACTGAATGCATCTCTTCTTCAAATAAACCTTATTTTCCTCAGACAAACTTGACTCAGACAATTTCTGTTCAAACATAAAGCCAAGGTTCGGATTTGCATACATACATTCGCTTGGAACTGGTGTTGTCAACAAATCAAAAGTTGGAAAAACTATGTTTCGTCCGAGTGACTGCATGAGAAATACAAATGTATCTAGTAATTTAGTGGGGTCATTGTCTTCTTCTTCAAAAGCTTTTATTGCTATTTGTACGTCTTTTAAAGCATGTTTAAGGTAAAACATGTAAAGATGATTTGAGTCATCACAATACACCTTGTACAAAAGATCGGCAGTGTAACAATTGTCTTGAACCATGGCAAGTGAAAAATGTAGCTTTAGTTCTTCCCACTGCTCCAGAATTCTTCGTATTGCTGGTTCAATTGAAAGCCAACGTGTTGCACAGATTTTCAAAATTTTTAGTGGCTGTTTTCCACAATTTATTGTCTGATAAACCTTTTTATATTCCTCTTGTCTTTTGGGTGAAATGGAGAACCAATTGTAGGTTTCCCATACAAGAAACTCTATGTTTCTAGGTATGATATTCACTGAGGCGTGCGAAACTGCAAGCTGAAGAGAGTGACAAATGCAACGGATCAATACCAAATGCTTCAAACCATATTCTCTCTTGAGTTGTTCGAAAAGCCCATTGTTTATTCCAACAATTGCAGAAGCATTATCTGTGCCAATTCCTACCATATTAGCGATTGGAAGTTTGAGATCTTTCAAAGAATTCACAACAACAGCAGCCAGATTTCTTGCATCTGCAGTTTCTACTACAGCGAGTTTGAGAAACGCTGATCTAATGGTTTGGTTGTTTACACTATAGTACTGTATAACGATACCTAGCATTTTAGATATTGATACATATGTGAATTTATCTATTAGTACATTGTATTTTTGGTTACCTATATCTTCAACCAATGATTGTGTAAAATATGGAGCCAAAACTTCAATTATAATGTTAGTGCACTTTGTACGATGTAATTGCTTGTTTTTAGCGCCCTCGTCACCGGAAAACACCTTCTTGCTCAGTATTCCTAAATGATCTAAATAGAACAATGTTCAGCAATAAATAAAGAAAGGGCGCTTTCCGCTCTGCTTGCTATTCTAACTGTAGTTTTCGGAACAATTTTCACAGGTAAGGTGGTTTGTGTTTTTTTAATCAATTTTTTGTTTATGTTTAATAGTTTTCGAATGCTTTCTAATATCACACAATTTAGCATAAAACTCTGTTGCACATACTTGACATCTTGCCTTGGATAAGTCTCCAACGACTGTTTTCAGCCACCCATTGAATTCAGCTTCTGCTTCCCACGCATGCCGATATTTTTGAGCGTACTGCTTCTTCTTCTGCAGTAAATCCATTATGTAAGCCACCACAACATAAGTTTCACCAATTTATAATCACTGAAAATACATTAAAACTCAGGCAAACTAGAGGTCATGAAACAATCTACTCACTCGGTAACTCGATATCAGTCCTATTGTTCATTGTTTAAAACGTAATAATGTCTGAGATAGAGTGCTGCAACGCTCCATGTTTGACCGGTCACGGCTCGCCTGTTGAAGGGGGGACCGAGCCGCTCGTGTCCGGCTCCATACGACTCGGCTCCGTCACGTACTCGCCCCCATGTCTGATGTCCGGATTCCAGACATGACCGGTCACCGCTGCGTCTCACCTCGCCTCGGCTCGCTGCACTGAACTGTACAAATCCAACGCCCCTCTCTCTCTCTCTCTCTCTCTCTCTCTCTCTCTCTCTCTCTCTCTCTCTCTCTCTCACACACACACACACACACACACACACACACACACACACACACACACAATGTATTCTCTCTCTCTTTTAATACAAAAGTAACGTTTCCAAGAACGGGTATGTGACACAGCTAAATTCATAAAGCACCTAGAAAGTAAAATGATATTTCAATACAATCGCGGGTAGAAGACGATCTCATTTCCAGACAGAAGATATATGTTTCCTTTCATTAAAAGGAAACATTAAATAAGTGCTGTCCCTGTAATCTAGAAGACAACCATCTTCATAAAGAAAGCATACAAATAACATTAAACATTTACAGACGTAACTTGTCATACGTTTTACTTGTTTGCAACAGAAACAAAATTATAGTTATTGTTGATCAGCGCTAAATCACTAACGCGTTTCGGATTTAACTGGCTATGGCGATTTGTTAGTAACATGCCGGCTTTACTAAAGCATCTTTCACTAGGTGTGTTTCTTGCTGGGATGCATAAAATACGACTTGCAACTGCAGCCAGGCCTGGCAGATCTGTTTCATGTCTGCTCCACCACTTTAAGATGTCATCATCATCTCCGGGATGCATTACAATGTGGAGATCTACTTCATCTGCTGCGGATGATCTGTTGTTCCTCCATTCCTTGAAACGATCTCTCTCTCTGGGTGGTGATGACACAGTACTTGAAGGATCGATTATAATAAACAAATGGGTCAACAGAAACATCCGATCTCACGCGTCGGCTTTGACCCGTGACGTAAGGGTGTTGTGGTGTGTGACGTCATTACGGCGCGGAGTTTGGTTTGTGAGTGTGGCGTGTTTGTAGATGTTGCCTCGTTGACGTTACCTTAGTAGGAGTTTTAGGGCCTGTAATATATAGTTTACCTTTTTACTGTACTTTTTGTTTTAACGTCGTCTATGAGGCTTTTATCAGTTTGCCATTAGATTGTTCAATCTTTATGGTCTATATGTTTTGTCGCTACTCGTTATGTCTAATGAATCAATATTGTTTTTTTTCTTTTTTTTTATTTGTTTCTTTTTTTTATCTTTTGATTGACCTACACATTGATCTGTAGCGTAGCCCTGAATACGAGGTTAGGTTGGGAGTTTTTTTTTTTTTGGCGGGGGAGGTCAGGGGGGGCGCAGCCCCCCCCCCCCCCCCCCCTGCCTGGCCTTGAGTACCACTTGTTTATTATTATCTTTGTTTGCTATCAATGTTAGCAGATTGTTCTTGTGAAACCTTTGTGTGTGTTGTTTTTCTATGTGTTTTCGTCTTTGTGATACGTATGCAACGTTTCTATATCCGCCATATTGGAATTGTCGTTTCCGCTATATTTGTGACGTCATGGGTCAAAGCCGACGGGTTAGATCGGACGCTTCCGTATTTCCCAACAAATGAGACAATACATAACTGATGTGGAAATCATCGAAACTGTACCCTAAAAACGAGGTGTTTTACGTTAATGAAATATTATACGAATTGTAACGTTCCCGTTTCTCTATAATACACTATCCACTAATTATGCAAAAACGATCATGTTAATGATTGTAAGTTGTACCTGCGTAAGTAGCACACATTTGTCGCACATTGGTAAGAATTTCCTGCTTTTCATATATTTCAAGCATATTACGATCACGGAATGACGGGCAAAGAAACGTAGCAATTTTATGTCTGGAAGTGATCACAATCTTCTCACGAACGAAAATCAAGGCTCGATTTTTAATCCTTTGTACCTCCTGTTGAAATATACATATCTGTTAGCACACATCAATTACGCTAGTTAAATATAAATCTATCGCTTATCAGTAATGCAGTAATTACTCACCTGACAGTCACTGCCATTGACACTGCAAATTTATTGCAGTTTGTGAAAACAAAGAAGAACTAACTGGAGTGTCGGTTCTTTTTCGCCTTCTAATTTGTCTGTGGCCTCTTTAAATGGTCTCAGAAAATGCGCAATTTTTCCTGCAAGCACATTATCGTATCCTTGCAATCTGTAAGCGGAGTCCTTTTTCGTCAGCAAAGCAGCAACTTCGTTATACTGAGTGTGTAAGGATTCCAGCATAGTGTACAAGCTGTTCCAGCGTGTGCAGACCTCTTGTTTCAACGTTGATTTCAAGGGCACTTTTCTGAATGTAAGAACCTTCAACACTGCAGCGCGTCAGCAGTCGTTGGTTAATATATTAAAAAACTAGAAACCCGCCTCGACTGCGAAAAAAGCACCTGGTGTTTACCTAGGTTTCGGCGTAGATAACTACACCTTCTTCAGAACAATAAAACCCCCAATTGCCTAAAAAGACCTTTGTCAATTATTAAAAGAACATCATGGCTATACATTTTTAAACGAAAAAAGGGAAACACAAACAGTACATATGTACAAAGTCTAAACCGTTACTCAACTAAATGGTGTAACCTCCACCTCACACCAGCTTGTGTTCGATGGGCCACGACCCGCCATACACTGCAACTACAAATGGTCGCTCACTTACACGCTCGACCCGCTACCTATGCACATGCGCAAGACAAGGGAAGTTACTTGAATGCGCATGCGCATACTAATACGTGAAAGTTTATAAACTTTAACGTATTAGAC
The DNA here is from genome assembly GCF_023864345.2 of Schistocerca serialis cubense. Lineage (NCBI taxonomy): Eukaryota > Metazoa > Arthropoda > Insecta > Orthoptera > Acrididae > Schistocerca > Schistocerca serialis. Next base: position 575,356,237 of record NC_064638.1, read on the forward strand.
AAGGGAAGTTACTTGAATGCGCATGCGCATTCAAGTAACTTCCCTTGTCTTGCGCATGTGCATAGGTAGCGGGTCGAGCGTGTAAGTGAGCGACCATTTGTAGTTGCAGTGTATGGCGGGTCGTGGCCCATCGAACACAAACCGGTGTGAGGTGGAGGTTACACCATTTAGTTGAGTTCGGGGCATGATTTAACATGAAGTTATCTTCATCGAAAGTATGGCTAAGTGCTGTGTTTATACAATGAGCACCACAAGGAATCCTTCCGTGATTTTCCAAAGCCGTTATTACATTGGCACCCTGATCGGAGACAAAAACAAAACTCTGCAACATGTCCGGCGAAATGTTCCAATCAGCCATCATCTCTTCAATTTCTTTTGTAGTATTTACTCCAGTCTTCTTGACGTCCGGGAATTTTGTTATAAATAAAACATTGTTTACAAGAGACCAATCTGGTTAATGTAATGTGTTGTGTCAAATAGTGCACCTAATTATGCGAATCAGTCCACATATCAACTGTGGCAGCACATGTTTTATTAATACTTCCGCAATAACGGGAGGCATCATTCTGTATCGTATTGCATCAGCTTGTTCTTTGACAAGTCTGCTTATAGTAGAGGGATGTGGCATAACATCTGCCACGTTAACTTCTCCATAATGTGCACCTAGATGTATTAATTCTTGGCCTAGTTCCCTGAAACCTTAATCGGAAACAGCATTAAATGGTCTCATATCTTTAGCACACATTGCAACACACTTTGCTGTAGTACTATTTTTTATTACTACCACTATCCCTGAAGGAGCTGTATCTTTGTGAGGTTTCTTGCAACTGTGTTTCTTTAAATGAGCGGTTCCCGACTGGAAACACAATAATGTGGAGCAGTTTATGCACGATACGTACCCAGTAGACGCACTGTTTTCGTCAACAACCAATAGAAATGTACTCCATACTTGGCTTTTTAGACCTTCCCGTTTCTTCAATGTGTAAATATTGGTTTCAATCTTACGTCTTGCTGCACTGGCTTCCTCGCGCTGCATGATTACAGAGAGAGAGACACCACAAATGAGAAGCCCGTACTGGCTGCAGTCTCTCACGGATAATGATACATGTAATGTGTTTGAAGTTATGTGCTACGTATTCTGTCACAGCTTCTATGCTCGGTCACTAGAACTAGTGCGGGCAGCCTATCCAGTTAGGGTGTGCTCGCCCCATCTCGTACTTTGTGCTCGCTTACTCGGTCATCCAGGACTCTAGTCTGAGATACCCCACCGACTTGTTCTTGCGTTACCACTGTGCATGTGGTAATAATTTGACTGCGAGTTAACATTTCGAAAAAATTAGAGGTTGCTGGACAGAAATATATTTTATTATGCTTGATATTACGTATGTTTTTTGTCAATTCGAAAATAAAGGGACTTCAAAAGTTGGAGAATTATAGATCGATACGCTATCGACGATAACACGCTAGTGGGTAATGAATAATGAATTGATCTACAGTCAAGGTTTTCTTACTCTGTAGGCAATTCCCACATTCAGGTTTACTAAATGCTGAACAATGCTACATGATCTGCTAAGAACTTAATTTAACTTAGTAAATCTAGAACAAAGTCAGTGTAGTACCCATTCCATAGTTAAAATCTTAGTTTTGTTAATGAAAATACTGGCCCAAAATAGTTTTGATTTGTATTTCAAAAGTCGTCAGTACTCCAAAAGTCGCCAGATAAGTCGCTAAATAATTTTTGTCGCTAAAAAGTTCTTTTTTGTCGCTAAGACGAAGGCAAAAGTCGCCATTTCTAGCGACAAAGTCGCTAAATTGGCAGCACTGCACGGAGGCTCGGCAGAGCAATCAAGAGTCCAAAGCTGGTGTTAATCGTGGTCGATACGACCTATCGACGCCACACTGAGATTGTTCACTTGTGCTTGCATATATGTCACATCTTTATTTGTGTTTTCTTGTTGTAATGAAAGCTCTGAAAATTTCGCGTTGAGGTCGGACACTTGTCCAGTCAGTCTGTTGTTTATCTCCTCAACACGGCTACACAAAATGTCTTTTGGCGTTTTAAGTGCAGCTACATCTGATTTAATTTCATCATGTCGTGTTTTCATCTCGTCATGAGCTATTTCTAAAGTGGCGCGATAGGAGTCATTTGTTGGTCATGTTGTGTAATAATAGCATCGAACATTCGGGCAATACTAGTGATATGCAACTGTTCCACCCCGCCACGTCGTAAGACATGACGTCGGACACCAAATTGCGAGGCCTCGCCAAAATGGGTTCGGAACTAGATTAAGGCATATTACTGGTAGACGGTCTATTTTCTAAATTTGCGTCACCAGAATAGTCAATAATATGTCGCTCGTTAGTATTCGAGTCAACCGTAACGTCACTTTCATTATTTAATGGCATGTGAGAGTCGGATTTCGTCTGTGTTTGCAGTCTCTGGTTCTCCATTGTTTTCTTGTCAGTGTATGACACAATAGAAATTTAAAGTCGTATGTGTAATCAGAATAAATGTAAAAATTAATCTCGCTGTGCAACAATGCCTGAACAAGAAAATTAATTGTCGAAACTAATGGTGGAATTTTGAATACTAATGGCTGCACGCCATATTACGTCGCACAGAACTAAAGGCGGTCATATTGTGAACTGATAAAACTCTATTGTTGCACTGTATGAATAATAAAAATAATTTTGGAAACCGCGATGGAGCCTGAAATCACTGCTACGGAAACGGTAAATTGTGACAGATCTACGGTAGTATAAAGCGCTTGGGCAAGACTGCTGATGTAAAGGTGCTGTGACTTACCTTGTATCCGCGATTACAGCGTAATTTCAGGTGTCGACATAGAATCCAGGTTTGGAGGGAGGGGGAAGGGTTGTGTTCACTGCATACTGGACGATTTTTCACTAAATACCAACTCTTAATTTACATTCCGTCTCGTATGTCGTTTGCAATAAATATGTAACAATAGGAAGACAGTACAGTACATACAACAATGCGTCCAGACACGAAGTCGCCAGTTTAATTAACGTTTTTTTAGACGTCCCCCAGGCTGTGGCTCAGATGGTAGAGCACTTGCCCGAGAAAGGCAAAGGTTCCGAGTTCGAGTCTCGGTCGGGCACACAGTTTTAATCTGCCAGGAAGTTTCAACGTTTTTTTAGATTAGTGATTACAATATATTCTGAAATAAAACACAGTTTAAAAGTTCACTTACATTATATGATTACGACTGCCGTTTGGTTGCGACTCGTGAATAAAATAATGAAATAATTGTAGTATTAATGGCGGCCCGCCTAAATACGCCCGATCTGGACAAGACCCAGATAACAAAAGGTGACTCTTCCTCTTTTGCCAGTAATATGACGATCAAGTGTTTCCAGCAGCTGCATACAATATTTATACAACCGTGGACCATATCTATGGCACAAATTATTTATTTCATTACTTATAATTACGTTTTCTGCTAAGAAAAGCTCAGCATGCAAATGTGCCTTTAAAATAGTAAGATAGAGAATATGTTTAGTAATGGCCTGCTCAAGAGTACCATTAAGTTAGTAACAAGGTACGTACCTATATAGTTTAACTTTTAAAAAATTGTCTCGCACAGGAAACTTCAGTGGGTGTACTGTTGATACTTGGCTCTTTTGACTAACGACTAAACCTATGAAGGAAAACAGGTAAGCTACCATGTGGCATGAATTGCCAATGGGACAAACATACAAGGTATACTCTTGCCTCTGATGCATCATGTAAACACCCTCCATCTAGAATGAGATTTTCACTCTGCAGCTGAATGTGCACGCACTCCACTGCAGAGTGAAAATTTCATGCTGGGAACATCCCCCAGGCTGTGGCTAAGCCATGTCTCTGCAATATCCTTTCTTCCAGGAGTGCTAGTTCTGCAGGGTCTGCAGCAGAGCTCCTGTGAAGCTTTGAAGGTAGTAGATGAGTACTGGATGAATTAAAAGGCTGTGAGGAAGGGTTGTGAGTCATGCTTGGGTAGCTTGGATGGTAGAGCACTTGCCAGCGAAAGGCAAAGGTCTCGAGTTCGTGTCTCAGTCTGGCACAAAGTTTTAACCGTCCATCTACTTCTTTATTAAAGCATTCATTTAAGTTTGCAGCAATCACATGAGTGAAAGGAGTTCGTGACATCAGATATGCAAGCAGCTATTAATCTGAACTATGTGCCTAAACCAACCTGCACACTGTGTTCTATATGTGTAGGGAACTATTTTCTAATGGTCACTAAAATGCTTCTAGATGTGTGACCACACTGTCAATGTGTAAAACTTCTCATTTATCAGACACTATTGCAGATGGCCTTCCACAGGATGTTTTCCCTAATATGACTGTATTATCAATGTGTACAACTTCTGATGTTTCTGTGGTTAGGAAAAACATCCAGACAAAGGCCATTTGTAACAGTGGCCAAAACGTTGGAAGTTTTACACATTTACAATGTGGTCACAAACCCAAAAGAATTTTATTGACTGTTACAATGGCCACAGGAACCTGTGTTTACATATTTTCTAATGGTTGTTCTGGTATGATAAAAAGTTCCTCAGTTTAGCCACAGTTCATTTGTTCACTTGCAGTTTTATGCTCCTTCATCAGTCTCTCCAAACAAACATCACTCATTGTGTTTAGTCACAAAAATCATTTTGTTTCAACAATTTCAAGGTATGAATAATCTAGTTACTTCACTCAGATTTGTTCAACACTATGTCTAGTGTTCAACTTTTATACATGGTCACCCAAGAAATTAATTTGTCATGTGCTGCCATTCACGTAACTCTATCTTCAGTCTGTTCAAAACACAATTTTGCACACATTTACTTCACAAAATTACCATCCATCAATTTTCAATCACAGAAATGACTAAAATTTGAGGTGCCACTCAAAACAGAGACACCAATAAATAAAATTACACTTTTCATGGATCATATTTATCACCATCACTTTCGAAGAAGTCCACTTGGGATGTGTACACATTGCTCCTAATGGTTTTTCCAGGAACTGAAAGCTCCTTGGAATGAATTTTCATGAGCCTGTTTAATACTGAAACTTCCTGGTAGATTAAAACTGTGTGCCGGACCAAGACTCGAACTCGGGAACTTTGCCTTTCGCAGGCTCTACTGTCTGAGCTACCTAAGCACGACCCATGCCCCGTCCTCATAGCTTTACTTCTGCCAGTACCTCATCTCCTACCTTCCAAAGTTCACAGAAGCCCTGAGTCTCAGTCCAACACACAGTTTTAATCTGCCAGGAACTTTCATATCAGTGCACACTCTGCTGCAGGATGCAGATCTCATTCTGGAAATATTCAGCAGGCTGTGGCTAAGCCATGTCTCCGCAATATCCTTTCTTCCAGGAGTGCTAGTTCTGCAAGGTTCGCGGGAGAGCTACTGTGGAGTTTGGAAGGTAGGAGACAAGGTACTGGCAGAAGTAAAGCTGTCAGGAGAGGGCGTGAGTCATGCTTGAATAGCTCAGATGGTAGAGCCTTGGCTGCAAAAGGCAAAGGTCCCGATTTCAAGTCTCGGTCCAGCACACAGTTTTAATCTGCCAGGAAGTTTCATATCAGCGCACACCCGCTGCAGGGTGAAAATATCGTTCTGTTTAATACTTTTTTTTTTCCTCCATGAAGTTCTGGGTGCTCAACAAAGTGTGTAAACTCACATTGTTGTGATGGGAGAACCAACTGCCCATGAGCCACTTTCATCAGACAAAATCCTCTGACACGTCCTGTAAGACAGCCCATGACGTTGGCATACGTCATGAATGGTCTGCCTAAGATGTTCCAGCACCATATTCCGAACAGCAGGAACATTTTCAGGAGTAATGCTGTTTCACAGCTGTCCTCAAAGGGGATCACCGTCAAAAGATATTGTCATCTTGAAAAATGTTTAAAACCGTCATAAATTTAAGTGTGACCTAAGATGTCTTCCCCAAATGCTTGCTTCAACATTTCACTTGCTTATGTAGCAGTTTTTTCTGAGTTGGAAACAAAAGTTTATGCATACATTTTGTTCCCAGACACCTACCATTATCAATTTCACATGACATGCAAAACACGAGAATGGGGCAATGTCCATAAAAACTAAACAATACAACCTACCACAAAACTTGTTGAGCCACCAATTCTCAAAGTATGTATGAGGTACCACCTGGTTAGACTTAACCAACTACACATTCATTCTGGGAACTTTGGGGTAGCACCACGTATATACTCCTTATGACCACCAGAATCATTATACTTCAATTTTAAACTGTTGCGTGAGCTTCTGGGCCACAGCAGAACCATCACTCTTGTCCACTAGCCAAAATTCACTCCAACGTCTTGAAAGCACGTGCAGTCCACCTGGAGTTCCCCAACTGCTAGCACATAACTGTAACTTCCAGAACCTGGAATATCAATGACATCACAGCCACAGGAAATGAGATGCTACTGTTAATGTTTATTCAGAGTGCCAATAATGATAACCTTTCAAAATACATATAATATCATTCTTTGTCACCATTCAACGATGCTTTAATACTTGCCAACAAAGCAATGATGCATTTTGGAATCCATATTAGCAACAACGTGTAGAGTGTGTGTAACAAATATTAACAAGGTGGAATAAAAATAAGGGCTGGGGAGGTCTGGAGGAAGGGGGAGGGGTTGTGTTCACTGCATACTGGACGATTTTTCACTAAGTACCAATTCTTAATTTACATTGAAGAAGAGTAGGTAGGCTTGTTTCCATTAAGAGTTACAGTATTCGTTGCCTAGAGCCCCAGAAATATATGTTAAAAAAAACAACTTCGAGTCTCGGTCGGCCACACAGTTTTAATCTGCCAGGAAGTTTCAAACAATATATTGTTCAACAGTGTTATAGGAGTGAAGGAAAGGCCACTTTGTCTGCTCCATAGTTTTTACTGAATGTGTTTTCAGAACTGCGTACCATGTAAATTTAATGCATGTGATACAGAGTTACAACCTCAAGAGCATGAAAATAGATGAGATGAATGTGAGCCATGAAAATTCTCCGTTGACTTACACATCTCAAATTTATACAGTACATGCTCCCCACAGAGAAACAAATCAATAACTGACAATTACCTTCTCTTCTTGCAAAAGCTGAAGAATGAGATATTGCAGTGCACATGAATTCAAGGAAATGAATTAGCAGTTGTACTACCCAAAGGCTGTTTGGTTGATACTCTAACACAGTGCACCACTCTGCAGCGTGCAATGACATTGCTGATAAGGTATGGGATCACTGCATTAGCAGGAGGATAAGTCATTGCAGAAAGTTGTATGGGAGGGAGGGGTCAGAGTTACCAATGAATTCAACAACCAGGTTAAGGTGGAGCTGCTTTTGTTTGCACTGGTAAGATTAACTAAGTTCTAAAACCGTGCGGTCTAATACACTGCTCTCCGGGTGGGAAGGCCTGCCGGTCCCCGGCACGAATCCGCCCGGCGGACTTGCGTCGAGGTCCGGTGTGCCGGGCAGTCTGTGGATGGTTTTTAAGGCGGTTTTCCATCTGCCTCGGCAAATGCAGGCTGGTTACCCTTATTCCGCCTCAGTTACACTATGTCGGCGATTGCTGCACAAACATATCCACGTACGCGTACGCCATAATTACTCTACCACGCAAACACTGGGGTTACACTCATCTGGTGTGTGATGTTCCCGGGGGGGGGGGGGGGGGGGGGGGGAGGAGGAGTCTACTGGGGGCCGAAACGGAAACACACAGTAACACTGGGTTCGGTGTGGGGCGGGCGGAGGGGTGAGTGGACTGCTGTAGCCTGTCATGGGGTTTTGTACCACTGTGGGCTACACCGGGGATGAAGCCTCTCCCTCGTTTCTTGGTCCCCAGTTCAATTCAACACAATACAGTACAAGTTCTAAAATCCCTCCAAACTGTTTGTTGCTCTTTGGTGTGTTTATTCTTGTTGTTGTGAGTGTACTCACCAAGGTGTAGTGGTTGTCACATACAGATTTCAGTGTGCTAAATTCGAATTAACTGTATTTTATATAATGTAGTATTCAGTGATCAGCTTACTGGTGAATCACCTATTGTGTGTTATGAATTATATATATCCATATTTTTGTAGACGATTACCTAGCCATTTTTTCAGAATCCTTATTTTAGTGTATATTCTGTTACTGTGTGTATTATTAACAACTTACACTGAAGAGCCAAAGAAACTGGTACACCTGCCTAATATCGTGTAGGGCCCTGGGAGTACGCAGAAGTGCCACAACATGACATGGCATGGACTCAATTAACGGCTGAAGTAGTGCTGGAGGGAACTGACACCATGAAACCTACAGACCTGTCCATAAATCCGTTAGAGCACGAGGGGGTGGAGATCTCTTTTGAACAGCATGCTGCTAGGCATCCCAGATATGCCCAATAATCTTCACATCTGGGGAGTTTGGTTACCAGAAGAAGTTTTTAAACTCAGAAGAATGTTCCTGGAGTCCTTCTGTGGCAATTCTGGACATGTGGAGTGTTGCATTTTCCTGCTGGAATTGCCCATGTCTGTGAGAATGCACAATGAACATGAATGGAAGCAGGCGATCAGACACGATGCTTAGGTACTTGTCACCTGTCAGAGTCGTATCTAAATTTATCAGGGCACCCATATCACTCTAGCTGCACATGTCCCACATTACAGACCTTCGATCAGCTTGAACAGTCCCCTGCTGACATGCAGGGTTCATGGATTCATGAGGTAGTCTCCATACCCGTACTCATCCATCCACTCAATACAATTTGAAACGAGACTCATCCAACCAGGCAACATGTTTCCAGTCATCAACAGTCCAATGTCAGTATTGACAGGCCCTGGAAAGTCGTAAAGCTTTGCGTCGTGCAGTCATCAAGGGTACACAAGTGAGCCTTTGGCTCCAAAAGCCCATATCGATGATGTTTCGTTGAATGGTTCACATGCTGACACTTGATGGCCCAGCACTGAAATCTGCAGCAATTTGCGGAAGGATTGCACTTATTGTCACGTTGAGTGATTCTCTTCAGTCGTCATTGGTCCCATTCTTGCAGGATCTTTTTCCGATGGCAGTGATGTTGGAGATTTGATGTTTTACCAGATTGTTTATCTTCACGGTACATTTATGAATTGGTAGTATGGGGAAAAGCTCCGCTTTTTCACTACCTTGGAGATGCCGTGTCCCATTGCACGTGCACCTGCTATAACACGATGTTCAGACTCACTTAAATGTTGATAACCTGCCATTGTAGCAGCAGTAACAGATCTAACAACTGTGCCAGACTCTTGTCGTCTTATATAGGTGTTGCCGACTGCAGCGCCGTATTCTGCATCTCTCTGTATTTCAATATGCATGTCTATACCAGTTTCTATGGCGCTTCAGTGTATTTGGCAGCAATAATTTTTATGTTGGAGTCTCAATATGACAGTAAGATGAATACGTGTGATGTTGAGAAAAAGAGTAATTACCATATTTACCTGATTATAAGACGAGGTTTTTCCCAGTTTTGTCATTCGAAAAATGCAAGGTGGACTTATATTCACAGATCGTACTATTGCTCCTGAGGTTAACATTTTTACGTTGTTGAGTAGACCATATAAGACTAGTGCTACATTTATAGAGGTCGTCTTTACAGTTAGAGATGAATCTTTGGCTATTGAGGTCACGTTTATACCTGTTTTTAAGAATTCCAATGGTCACGGCTCGGCATACATTATTTGCATTCCAGCAGGTTCGAGATTTCCCAATACGCCGAAGTGTTCGATACAGTATCAGCGTTGCTTGAACGACCACGTGCCACTGATCCGCGCTGCGCTTGTGCAAGAGATACGCGAGAAACTATGAACCAGCCATTACAGCAGTCTACTGCTCCTGTTAACATTTGATAATTTTGTGAAACCCAGGAGAAAATAGCATTAAATTCTATCTTTTTGCAAACTTTTGTTGTATTTGAGAAGGTTTGTGTTACACTTTCTCAAACATGCATAGACACCGTGTACAAACATTAATGCCACATTTTAAGTAATGTAAAATTCAAAAATGGAAAGTTTGCCTTCAAAAAACATTAGCTGATCCAGAACCCAGACCAATATTTTTCTTTGGGTATGAGAAACTGTAATGATTTACTGAGTGAGTTGGAAATGAGAAATTCGGTCAGTCTGCGCACATTAGAATACCGGATAAGAACGTTACCAGCTTTAGAACACGGTGACATTCTGTTGAAACAAGGAGGAAAATTAATCCAGAATGTAATGTTAACAAAGGAAAAAATTATATTAAACTGACTGAAATTGTTATCGCGAGAATAAATTATAGTGGCAAGACTGTCTTGGAGATGGTACCAACAGACATCACTAGATCGCGGGACGAGCGAAAGGTTGAGAATGGGTCTGAATCGTAATTGCGATCTTTTATTTATGTATTAGTTGGTGTTGTTGCATATGACCTGCACACTAGAAGGTATTGCAGTTTGTTTTCCACAGATGTTCAAGGTCACCACTACAAAAGCATTGGAAGAGGTACAGTGACACCATCTTGGCTGAGAGCTAAGATGATTTCTGGGAGGATAGCGGAGAGCGTGCAGCACATTTTGTCGTGTTGCCAACCATGGGAATCTGTACCATGCAATTTGTCTTGTTATGAACATCTGCTTCGTTTAAACTGTGGTTAGCGTGAATCCATTTGCAGTCGGAATTGGGCTGACTTTAAAACTGGTCAAATACTCAACAAGAGTACTCATTTCTGCAAAATCAAGATGGGGGCAAGTGACGTACTTACACGTTTCTTGTTGCAATGTTGTTGACGCTCGCCGTAACATATGACAGGAATTACAGAAGGCGGTCAGCTTTTTCTACACAGCAAGTGATAGATTGGCGGATGGGCGATAAGCTTGGAAGTGAGAGACTGTGTAAATTCCCACGTCGGTATAGAAGCGAAATCCGGAAACAGCTGTGTTCTCTGGTCCCATCGTAACAACCACCTCGGAAATAGCAACATATTCAGAAGAAACTGACAAGTATTTATGACAATGAAGATATAAATTTCACGGTTGTGCTATTAGCACGATGAAGGATAAAAACGTGATACCACAGACTAGAGGGTTAGTAAACGAAAAAGGTAGAAAAGAAAACAGTCTGAAAAATACCATAACCATTTATTTTGTTTCTCATAGCATTATCATAATGCTGACAATCAATAAATGGCATAAGTTTAGAATAAACATAATTTTAACTTTTTGGCAGATACTTTACGTCAGTAAAGCAGTTTGTTACTTTGATTAGTCAGAATGTGTGGAAAATAAATTTTTCTCAAGGAGCCTATAAAAAAAAGGTAGGTCGTTTTATATTTTGGGTCATCGTATGCTTGGGTAAATACGGTATGTGATTTTATGATTAAGAGTTCATCTCCATTAGTTTTTGTGTTTCAGATATTATAATGACATTTGTTCTGAATATTTTTGTAAGGATGATAATGTGCATAGTGTTTAATGTTTTTAAACAGAGACGTGGACAGTTCTCATTTACTCACTGATGGGAGTAAAACTTACCTTCAGAACGTAGAATGTCCAGTAATTTCATTTGGAATGGTTCAAAGTGGCTCCAAGATTTATCTTCTCAATGGATTTACTGAAATGAGTACTGTGTGCTTTTCAGGAGCCTGTGCAGAAGATGATGCATGATCATTCATTTGCTTCAATTCCCAAGTTAAAGGAAAAAAAATGCAGTAGGTGCCCAGCAGTGACCATGATCTAAAATATCCAGAATTCAATTCTGGTACAAAATCAGTGTGGCTGAAGTACAATAAGCTGTGACCAGTGAAATAAAATCCCTGAGCATGGAATATCTGCATTCAGGCATGGCACTGGGCTGAAGTATACCTCATAGAGTGTTCCCACTCAAATGCCCACCTGTGTGCAGCCAGGTGGCAATGGGCACAGTTTGGCAAATAGATGATGTACAGGGATTCCGGCAGCCTGACAATAGTGATTGATCTTACTTTGTTGCCAAAACACCCATGAGCAAGGGTGATTAAGTGGCTTCTGCACATGCAAAATATATGCAGTAGTCCATGTGAGGGGGGGGGGGGGGGGGGGGGAGGATTGTTAGTTGATGGAAGGCACCTGACCATACAAGTGTAGCATAATAGACGCCCAAGCTGTCACATGCCCATGCATGTTGAAGAGCAGATGACTGTGCTGTTGAGGGCATCAGGACTCTTGGTACTGGCCATCACACCAGGTGGTCTTTGCTCTGGTTGTGTGTCACCCATGGAGAGAACCCTTATTTGGAGTAGGCGGCATCTTGGCTTATATTTGCTGTCATGAAAGCACCAAATTTATCACCACCTGACTGCAACTCTCCAGCGGTCTCTTCAGACAGACTGCAGTTCAGTACAGTCATGACCTTAGGTATTTTCCCTCATGTGCTGTGCCATTGATTGAGAACAAAACCAAATGGCTTGCAGACACTTACTCCCCTCAGTTCTTGGTTTATACCTGAACAGATGAAGAATCTCCTGAGGATGTAGGGTTCTGAACTGATGTTTTTTGATGTTCGATATTCATTGATGACAGACAGTGATCCCAGGGTGTGACTAGTTCTCCTGTACACATATAACTAGGACACTTCCAACACAGTAATCCAATGGAACTGCAATGAATATTACTGTTGCCTGTGGTAACTACAACTGATTTCCAGCTCTTTGAGGAACTGTACTGGCACCAAGAGAGCATCCGGAAGGGTCTGTACTTTGGCTCACACAGATATCATCAGTGAGTGGATTTCATTCTGTACTGTATTGTGAACAGTAGCAGTGTGGGTACAAACATCCCCAGTATCACAATGTTGACATTTATTGACCTCCAGGCAGGACACATATATACCTTGAGGTGGCCCCCTTAATCCACCACTAACACTACATCTACATTCACATAGATAGTCCGCAAGCCACCGTAGGGTGCATGGCGGAGGGTACCCTGTATCACTACTTGCCATTTCCTTTCCTATTTCACTCACAAATAGAGCAAAGGCAAAACGACTGTCCATATACCCCAGTATGAGCCGTAATTTCTTGTATCTTCTCATCATGGTCCTTACACACAATGTATATTGGCGGCAGCATAGTCGTTTGGCAGTCTGTGACAAAGCAAGCTGGGATATTTTTACTTCCACTCTTTTTTTGCCATCTGCCACCTTAAAATTCATTTTTTCAATTTTGACTTATTGCTGTTAACATATGTGAGTATAATCTGTATTTCCATAGAAGAGAAAGGTTGGCTCTGAATCTTAAAGAATATAACACCAGACCTAATTTTGTGCTTAGTTTTATGTATGTAATTGATTTTATAATTTATTTTGACTATTCCTAATTAATTCTTTTGTTATAAGGTAAAATCAGTATGATTCTATTGTTGACTTATAAAAGTTCTGTAATAATTATGAACTTCTGGAAGAACCACCAATAGCAGTCTTTAAATATCCATTTGGCTCTATTCGAAAACATGTTAGCAAAGCCAGCCCTTAATTAATTCTAAAGTAATTACCAGTTTTGTCAAAAGTATTGTTTGCGTAACTGTATATGTTAATTTCATCATTTAAACAAATAATTCGACCTAACTCTTGTAGTAGAAGAAACTATTAAAAAGATGGAAGTTTTCGATGTATTCACTTAATTTAATGAGTTAAGTTTTAATTGTAATTTCTGTAAATTAAATGTCAGTGTATAGTTTCAATGCCTATTATTGTGATTATCTATATATAGGCCCAATTTTTGATCCCGAGACAGTCAGTCCACAGCCTAGTTTCATACGAGGAACCTGAACCAGTTAGATCAACAACAGTGCATCCACTTAACTGTGAAATAAGTGTAATAGGCTGTGTGCTAAAACAATGACAGTTTCTGTCCAATACGTACTGTATTATTTGGCAAGAACTGTGTGGTTAGGTTTTCACTGCTTGTGGATGTTCAGCAGTAAACCATTGTAGCAGTATGTTGAAGTGTGCTGGCAACCTATTCGTGAGACTTATCGAAAGTTAATCTATAGTGCACTGGTCATAGAACTGTGTATTATTGGGGGGGGGGGGGGCGGTTGTGAACAGTGAAAGTAAAGAACTGTGAAACGCAACTCTGCACCTGTCGGCTACATTATTTGCAGTAGTCAGTGTTGAAATTCCATCTCCCCCCCCCCCCCCCCCCCCCCCACACACACACTTTTTTAGCCAGTATCGCAACACAGTACATGAACACCGAGGACATTCAAATTGGGAATAAAGCAGGCAAACAACACAAGTCAGCTTCAAATGCCGGTTCTCTAAATTTTCTCAATAGTGTTTCCCGAAAAGAACATCACATTCCATGCATGGATTCCCATTTGAGTTCCTGAAGCATCTCCATAACACTTGTGTGTTGTTCGAACCTACTGGTAACAAATCTAGCAGCCTGCGCCTGAGTTGCTTTGGTGTCTTCATTCTATCCGTCCTGGTGCGGATCCCAAACACTTGAGCAGTACTTAAGAATGGATCACACCAGTATCCAGTGCTGAACGTTAGCTGGACGAGAGGGGTAGCCCCAGCGCATGGTCCAGCCATGTGGCTGGGAATTCTGCTGTGATGAGTACGGTGCTTTGTGTCGGTGAAGGAGATGTCTATGCCGGGAGTGCAAAGATGACGGACTTTGTGAAACCTTAATGGCAGACACTTCACAGTTTGTAAAGAAATTAATAGTAGCCAGATGAATCATGATACCTCAAAAAGAAACATGTACATTACTATTATTTGCACGATGATTCTGTGAGTGTAATCAGGTTTTCAATACCTTTATTAGTTAAAAAGTTCAGTATCTGACGGTAAATTACACAAGTAACACGCAGCAACTAATTTCCAAAATATAAACGCTTCATCCGATTTTGTTGATCGCCATGTCTTTAGAAAGCTATTAGTGTAAACCTAAATTGGTATGAATTACATACATGTAACTTGAATAATACACGAGTTATTGGAGATCAAAGTGACCGATTACTATCAATCGCGTCAGGCCATAAATACTCCAGAGTGACATTAAAAAACGGTAGCAGCATGCTTATGAATATATTTATTCATCTGTATCTTTGTTTATATCGGAGATACAATATTAATGAAGAAATTGGTTAAATATTTACCGTGTTTTCGAAAGCACAGAGACATTAGGCTACTGGTCTACCTTGTATTTCTATCCCTTTGATATATGTTTATTTGATTTGTTTATGTATTTAATGATGTGCGTTAGAGCGTGTTTATGGTCCAGCTGTAGGAATATTTATTTAATTTCAAGTCATTTAAATGTAAATCCGGTATTTCGAATGTTTTTCAATACGTTTGTGAGTGTACATTTGCTTGGAGACATGGAGGGAGCGCTCTAGCCAATCACAGCGCTCGTTACTATGGGAGGTGACTACGGAAGTGAATGGAGGGAGTTCTGGACAGTACGGCACACAACACGGGAAATGCTGGACGCGACGGATACAGAGTTGGCGGAAGGACTTGGGGTGTGAAGTGGATTGCGTGTGGTCGCGGCAGAAAGAAATACTTTGGAGTGCCGACTTGGGCACTTGTGAGATTTCCGTGGCTTCTACAGTGAAGACATAGTGTGTGTTTAAAAGTGAATATCTCGCGAGCTGTGTAGTTGTTCATAACTAATTATGTGCTGTAGGAATCTATTGTTTACCTGTTATTCAACTTATATTTTATTTAATTGCTGGACCATGGACACCAATAAGTATTTTGCAGAAATATACCGCATTCTCAAAAATACTTCTACTATCGGACTCATCATTTTAAAGTCATTAAGATAGTACCAGCAGATTTTATTTGATTGCAATCTTTCATTTATAAATTTATATGCTACATTCGTAATTCAGAATTGCCGACTGATAGAAACCTTCGACCATTCGATTCATGTGTGTATTCTTATCGTATACTGTAGACTCGGCAGTATTTAGCTTGAAATGTGGCATTTATGTATCCCAGCCCATAGACAGCGAAACCAGCCAAAACTTTTAATATTTCATCTCTGAGTCGGAGGGTGCGTAGTTATTTGAAAGCTCGCAATGACAGTATACTTAACGTGATGGGTTATTCAAAGAGCTGACTGGCAGTTTTATACCCTCACCTTTGTCCCTCTGTCAGATTGCATCAGTGAGGTTGTGCGAAGCATTTCCAGTGATGTCACCTGCATTTTTGTGAATGCAACCGAACCCCTTCTCCCCCTTTCGGTACAAGCCCTCTCCAGTGTTGGGCTTGACTACGTGGAGCACGTGCTTTGTACTTCTTACTGAAATGCTTATGAATTGATGGGAAATATTCTTACATCTACACACCTGATTATGACAAGTGTCTTTTTACGAGACTTAGAGAATTTCTACTGACTTATGAAATGCCACATGGCTATTGAATGATGTTTTTATGGTTTGCTTTACATAGTTGCTTATTTCATTTGATATCTGTTTTCCAGCTGTGTTGCAGCATTGGTTATATAAAATAAAATTGAATACATTCGCTAAAGTGAAAACTTTCTGTCAACAGATCTGTTAAATAATAATTTTATGACCCTCATTCTTCGAAAAAGGAGCACTTGGAAAGGGAACTATAAGAAGGGATTAATAACAGTAACTGCATACATAATTTTCTTTTCAACTACTTGGTATTTTTTTGGTAGAATAACTTGTTGTGCACCACTTTAATTACATAGACATTAAGATGTGAATAGACGTTTCCCTTATCTGCATTGTTGTATTTAGTGTAATGTTTTTTCTGCTTGAGCTTTGCCATGTTTAGGTATAAGTTATAGCATTTGCTGCTGCTGTTTGCCAGGCATAGTGTTACTGAATTTGACTTTGTATTACTCTGTTAAGCCAGTTTTATTACTGATTTATTTTTCTTGTTGCTGCACATTGGCTCATATCTGTTGTAATGTTGCATTTGCTCTGCTAATTTAGATATACTGCTGCTTGCTTTGCCAATCTGCATTTTTTTGTCATTGCTGTTTGTGTTAATTGTTTTGTATTGCTCCATTGCCTCGTCCCTTAGTGTGTGTGTGTATATATGAGCTCAGTAGATTTAAGTTAGCTTAAGAGGGGGTAGACTATATAAGAAATTAACTATGGAAAATAGGGAAAGAATGAATTGTGAAGATAGATGAAAAAGATTTGTACCAAAATGAGTATTGTACACAGAGAAATAATTATTTTCAAAGAAATATGAATAGAACACAGAAAGCAGGTATAGATAAGACTTTTTGGGAATAATGATGAATGAAGGGAGATCTCCAAGAAGTAAAGAAAGTTTTGTTTGCAAAACAAAATACTGCAGTAAAACAAACCATGTCCTTTCCTTTTGTATTAGTTCGCTATGTGTTTGTGTACCCTAGTGTATTTGTGTTCTTCCTGTCTTTATATGTTTATCTGATAAGACTTATGTTGTAGAATTTTTATAATACTCAGCTACATTCACTATGATGAGGAATACTGTTATCCTCAAATATAATTTGCATTAATAATATGTTATTTACTTTGTAAAGATATTTAGACATTATTTATTCTGTTCTATTTTAATGCTCTTGTGTAAAATTAATGTTTCGAAAATTGTTCTCATTATTTTATATATTTACTTATGTCACAATTCCTGTAACACAGAGGCACATGTTTATTTCTATTCTTTTGTAAAGCCTGTATTACTACAAATGTTATCTGTACTATTATGCTCTTTAATGATGTATTTTGTAACTTTGTAATTGTATTCTTATGATGTAAGTTTATAATTGTATAGACACCAGTTCTTCAAATTAAATTTCATTTCAGTGCACATGTTTCTGTTGGTCATAGTATATGCACAATATGTAAAAAAAAAGGGACTGTTAGTATTTGCACGTGTGTTAATAATTCAGCAAGGAACTGGTTAACAGCATTGCTGGTCCTAAGGTCAACTTCAGAAACTTTGTGAGTGCACAAGTGGTGGTATATGGACTTGCTATATTGTCCGCAAGACTCTTCGATGGTGATTGTGCACCTGCACAGTCGCAACAGATGGCTGCTGGCCATCTCTACAAGGACTACAGTGGGTCTGCATCTTTGATGGCCCACCAATACTATTATTTCTACAAGGACTACAGTGGGTCTGCATCTTTGATGGCCCACCAATACCATTATTTCTACAAGGACTGCAGTGGGTCTGCATCTCTGGTGGACCACCAATACCGTAATCTCTGCTCTGAAATGACCTACCTACCAATATTCTTCAACTTCGACTGACTCTGCTGTGGGTTTGCTCTGTTGTGGCCCATTACCTGTCTGCACGTCAAGAGTCAACACTGTCTTTCCGTTGGAAGGACAACACTACTTCTTCAAGACTGCATGGAAATCCACTACTTCTGTGTGCATTTTCTTTTACTGCTCAGACTTTGTGCATAAAATTGTAATTAATACTGTGATCAATGATCAGTACTGTCTTTATGGACTGTGAGAAAATCTTTGCTTTTGGCCAACGGTGTATCAATAAGTGTGTACAATGGATATCTTTGTTATTGTAATTTTGGAATTTTTTTTAAAAATCTGCATTGGCCACTGCCCAAAACAATTTGTAAAATTTTTTGTGGGGAGACTATGGGGGCTATGTAAGCAGGCTGTTTAGGTTTTTATGTTGCTAACACCACATACCCCCCCCCCCCCTCCCCCGGCCACCCCACATGAGCCATGGCCCTTGCCGTTGGTGGGGAGGCTTGCGTGCCTCAGCGATACAGATGGCCGTACTGTAGGTGCAACCACAACGGAGGGGTATCTGTTGAGAGGCCAGACAAACATGTGGTTCCTGAAGAGGGGCAGCATCCTTTTCAGTAGTTGCAGGGGCAACAGTCTGGATGATTGACTGATCTGGCCTTGTGACACTAACCAAAACGACCTTGCTGTGCTGGTACTGCGAACGGCTGAAAGCAAGGGGAAACTACAGCCGTAATTTTTCCCGACGGCATGCAGCTTTACTGTATGGTTAAATGATGATGGCGTTCTCTTGGGTAAAATATACCGGAGGTAAAATAGTCCCCCATTCAGATCTCCGGCCGGAGACTACTCAAGAGGACGTTGTTATCAGGAGAAAGAAAACTGGCGTTCTACAGATCAGAGCGTGGAATGTCAGATCCCTTAATCGGGCAGGTAGGTTAGAAAATTTAAAAATGGAAATGGATAGGTTAAAGTTAGATATAGTGGGAATTAGTGTAGTTCGGTGGCAGGAGGAACAAGACTTTTGGTCAGGTGAATACAGGGTTATAAATACAAAATCAAATAGGGGTAATGCAGGAGAAGGTTTAATAATGAATTTAAAAAATAGGAGTGCGGGTAAGCTACTACCAACAGCATAGTGAACACGTTATTGTGGCCGAGATAGACATGAAGCCCATGCCTACTACAGTAGTACAAGTTTATATGCCAACTAGTTCTGCAGATGATCAAGAAATTGATAAAATGTATGATGAGATAAAAGAAATTATTCAGGTAGTGAAGGGAGACGAAAATTTAATAGTCATGGGTGACTGGAATTCGAGAGTAGGAAAAGGGAGAGAAGGAAACATAGTGGGTGAATACGCATTGGGGGAGAGAAAAAAAAGATGAAGCACAGAGCATAACTTAATCAAAGCTAACACTTGGTTCAAGAATCATAAAAGAAGGTTGTATACGTGGAAGAATCCTGGAAATACTAGAAGGTATCAGATAGATTATATAATGGTAAGACAGAGATTTAGGAACCAGGTTTTAAATTGTAAGACATTTCCAGGGGCAGATGTGGACTCTGACCACAGTCTATTGGTTATGAACTGTAGATTAAAACTGAAGAAACTGCAAAAAGGGGGGAATTTAAGGAGATGGGATCTGGATAAACAGACTAAACCAGAGGTTGTAGAGAGTTTCAGGGAGAGCATAAGGGAAGAATTGACAGGAATGAGGGAAAGAAATACAGTAGAAGAAGAATGGGTAGCTCTGAGGGATGAAGTAGTGAAGGCAGCAGAGGATCAAGTAGGTAAAAAGACGAGGGTTAGTAGAAATCCTTGGGTAACAGAAGAAATATTGAATTTAATTGATGAAAGGAAAAATATAAACACGCAGTAAATGAAGCAGGCAAAAGGAAATACAAACGTCTCAAAAATGAGATCGACAGGAAGTGGTTGGTTGGTTGTTTGGGGAAGGAGACGAGACAGCGTGTTCATCGGTCTCATCGAATTAGGGAAGGAAGTCAGCCGTGCCCTTTCAGAGGAACCATCCCGGCATTTGCCTGGAATGATTTAGGGAAATCACGGAAAACCTAAATCAGGATGGCCGGACGCGGGATTGAACCGTCGTCCTCCCGAATGCAAGATGGCTAAGCAGGGATGGCTAGAGGACAAATGTAAGGATGTAGAGGCTTATCTCACTAGGGATAAGATAGATACTGCCTACAGGAAAATTAAAGAAACCTTTGGAGAAAAGAGAGCCACTTGTGTGAACATCAAGAGCTCAGATGGAAACCCAGTTATAAGCAAAGAAGGGAAAGCAGTAAGGTGGAAGGAGTATATAGAGGGTCTATACAAGGGCGATGTACTTGAGGACAACATTATGGAAAAGGAAGAGGATGTAGATGAAGATGAAATGGGAGATACGACACTGCGTGAAGAGTTTGACAGAACAGTGAAAGACCTGAGTCGAAACAAGGCCCCAGGAGTAGACAACATTCCATTGGAACTACTGACGGCCTTGGGAGAGCCGGTCTTGACAAAACTCTACCATCTGGTGAGCAAGATGTATGAGACAGGCGAAATACCCTCAGACTTCAAGAAGAATATAATAATTCCAATCCCAAAGAAAGCAGGTGTTTACAGATGTGAAAATTACCGAAATATCAGTTTAATAAGTCACAGCTGCAAAATACTAACGCGAATTCTTTACAGACGAATGGAAAAACTGGTAGAAGCGGACCTCAGCGAAGATCAGTTTGGATTCCGCAGAAATGTTGGAACACGTGAGGCAATACTGACCCTACAACTTATCTTGGTAAATAGATTAAGGAAAGGCAAACCTACATTTCTAGCATTTGTAGACTTAGAGAAAGCTTTTGACGATGTTGACTGGAATACTCTCTTTCAAATTCTAAAGGTGGCAGGGGTAAAATACAGGGAGCGAAAGGCTATTTACAATTTGTACAGAAACCAGATGGCAGTTATAAGAGTCGAGGGGCATTAAAGGGGAGCAGCAGTTGGGAAGGGAGTGAGACAGGGTTGTAGCTTGTCCCCGATGTTATTCAATCTGTATATTGAACAAGCAGTAAAGGAAACAAAAGAAAAATTCGGAGTAGGTATTAAAGTCCATGGAGAAGAAGTAAAAACTTTGAGGTTTTGCCGATGACATTGCAATTCTGTCAGAGACAGCAAAGGACTTAGAAGAGCAGTTGAACGGAATGGACAGTGTCTTGAAAGGAGGATATAAGATGAACATCAACAAAAGCAAAACGAGGATAATGGAATGTAGTCGAATTAAGTCGGATGATGCTGAGGGAATTAGATTAGGAAATGAGACACTTAAAGTAGTAAAGGAGTTTTGCTATTTGGGGAGCAAAATAACTGATTATGGTCGAAGTAGAGAGGATATAAAATGTAGACTGGCTATGGCAAGGAAAGCATTTCTAAAGAAGAGAAATTTGTTAACATCGAATATAGACTTAAGTGTCAGGAAGTCGTTGCTGAAAGTATATGTATGGAGTGTAGCCATGTATGGAAGTGAAACATGGACGATAAATAGTTTGGACAAGAAGAGAATAGAAGCTTTCGAAATGTGGTGCTACAGAATAATGCTGAAGATTAGATGGGTAGATCACATAACTAATGAGGAGGTATTGAATAGAATTGGGGAGAAGAGGAGTTTGTGGCACAACTTGAGAAGAAGAAGGGATCAGTTGGTGGGATATGTTCTGAGGCATCAAGGGATCACCAATTTAGTATTGGAGGGCAGCGTTGAGGGTCAAAATCGTAGAGGGAGACCAAGAGATGAATACACTAAGCAGATTCAGAAGGATGTAGGTTGCAGTAAGTACTGGGAGATGAAAAGGCTTGCACAGGATAGGGTAGCTTTGAAAGCTGCATCAAACCAGTCTCAGAACTGAAGACAACAACGACGACGCCACATAGCGCTCTATATGAAAATCACTGACTGTGTTCTGTGAAGGCTGTGGTTGGTTTGCATTGTTGGAGTATATGCTATTGTAGTGTTGGGCAGTTGGCTGTTAACAGCGCGTAGCGTTGCGTAGTTGGAAGTGAGCCGCCTGCAGTGGTGCATGTGGGGAGAGAGATGGCGGAGTTTTGGGAGTGGATCTGGACGTGTGTCCATCAGAGACAGTAAATTTGTGATACTGGATATCATGAACTGATATATATATTATGACTTTTGAACACTATTAAGGTAAATACATTGTTTGTTCTTTATCAAAATTTTTCATTTGCTAATTATGCCTATCAGTAGTTAGTGCCCTCAGTAGTTTGAATCTTTAATGTAGCTGGCAGTAGTGGTGCTCGCTGTATTGCAGTAGTTCGAGTAACGAAGATTTTTGTGAGGTAAGTGATTTGTGAAAGGTATAGGTTAATGTTAGTCAGGGCCATTCTTTTGTAGGGATTATTGAAAGTCTGATTGCGTTGCGCTAAAAATATTGTGTGTCAATTTAGTGATGATCAGAATAAGTAAAGTGAGAAATGTCTGAGTACGTTCAGTTCTGTTCAGCTGTTTGAAAATCATATAACGTAAGGGATTTATCAGCACAGTAATTCACTAATTTTTATAAGGGGATGTTTCATATGGACATCACAGCAATCCAGACTTTGAGTACAATAGAGCTACTTTAATATGAATGACATTGGCATCCATTTCTGTTCTCACCAAAATTGTAATTGCAGGTACTTGAAAATGGCGATTAAGCCTAAACAAACTGTCATAAATAAAGAGTACTTATTTTAAGGAGCTATTTGGTGTATCTCTCCAATAATATTCAGCTGCGTTTAGTAACTCCCGAAGCAGCTGGTGCTCAAAGATAAGGAAATGATGTGGCATTTCCTACAAAAGCCATGAAGTGTCTCACCTTCACAACTGTACTGTGATCTTCTTTTAGAGCCCGTGTTCAAGTGAAGTGTGGTGGTGGTGGTATACCTCGAAATATAACGTGTGTTTGTATCACAAATTGTTTAGATAGCCTTGCATCATCTGCAAAGCTCTCGTTCTTTTTGCAATGGTGCATTTAGTTCCTCTGACACCTTCAAGATATGTATGTGTCAATATACCACACATTGCTTAACATGAGATATAGTAACTTCTGCAGCAGTTTGTGTTCAATGACAAGGGTCATTTACCGCCACAGAGAAGCCCGAGGTATTTCCTGCTTACCTCGTGGCTACCCTTGGCTACCACTTCCTGGCACTGCGGGCCTGGTACGTGGCCTCTTTCAGCAGGGTGCAGAGACTCTGGGGCAGGAAGTGCATCTGCCGGAGTGGGTAAACATGTTGCCTCTTGCGCTTTGGAAGACCGATGGGATCTTTATCAAATGATGTACAGTTACAGCACATGAATTTATCAGTATGACTTGCGAAGTGTAACTTAGTCCCATCCTGCTGGATCTTCATTATTTGATGAAGTGTATTTGTCTTCTTCTTACATTCACCAAATATTGTTTCTTTCCAAGCATCATACAAATGGCTATCAATGCAGTTTTCAGCTGCATGATTATAGCTAATATACCCATTAATCTGCGCTTTCTCCAGCACAGGCATCTCATTCATTGAAACCTAGTACACAATGAACAATTACATCCAGCCTCCCAGTCCAGCAGCTAGAGACAGAGTGAGTGAATTTCTTGCCAATTTTTCCTTCGATCACCAACTTGGATATCATCATGAGAGGGGAGGGGGAGGGCCAACAGCGCCCTCTGGTGCTGGTGTTGTGAACTAGGTCAGTTGCACTCCAGAACTCAAGATGAACACGCTGGGTGTGGCTACTGTCTATGATGACTCAAATTGTTTAAATAAACAATATGCTGCAATGCATATAAAATAAAGACTTACTTCCATTCTATCCAGCAGCCCAGCACAGGCTGTCTTTGTCCCACCAATTTCGAAGAGGGGAGGGGAGGAGGAGATGGGAGGGGGCGCTGCAGTTAGTATAGAGGAGGTAATCCAATTAACCTATTTTCCTGTTCAAATTTGAACTTCCCATCATGATGTCACTGCAGTGTTTCCACATCTATGGCTGCCCTCTTGGATCCACCATATTGAATAAATTTGGCAACAATGCAGAGTGGGGTGGCGCCGCCATTGTCCCACTATTACTGTCGAGCTAATGTAGCAAATATGTGTTTCACTCGAAGAGCTGACAGGTTTTCATGAATCAAGGGTCGAACCCAGATGGTACCGTGCCCACTGCACCCGTAATTGATGATGTCGCTGGGTCGACATATGAACACGTAGTGATGGTCTGCTGCGGAGCTCCATTTTCAACAATGTATAATGAGTGGTGCACTCCACAACATTTGTGTGTGCACTAGCTTTATGCTCTTTTGGCAGACATGCCACAGGTCACCCTGCTTTACAGAGCAGACAAGCCTCCAAAACCCACGTTCTCATGGACGTCCATCCATTTAGTAACTTGTGGTAGTTTCACTGTCCTACCTCTTTTTCTAGACGCTCATGATAGCAGCACATGAACATTTGACCAGCTTCGCCGTTTTCGAGATACTTGTTCACAGACTGTGCGAAATAATAATATGTGCTTTGTCAATGTCGCTTATCTCAATGGACTGCTTCATTTGCAGCCATATCTTCGCTAGGGTGATTCCCCATCCGTGTCTGCTCTGCTTACTTCGTTTACCGCAACATGTGCCCGTAACGCCACCAGGCGGCATCCAACGTCACAGTGGGCAGTGGTCATAATGTTTTGGCTTGGCAGTTGGCCATTTAAACTGCTATATGAAGAAGGCTGCGTGTAACAAACGTCAAGTTGGTATGCAGATGTTTTGGCTTGTCAGTTGACCATTTAAACTGCTGTATGAAGAAGGCTGCGTGCAACAAACGTCAAGTTGTTATGCAGATGATTAATATTTCAGTGTAACTGCACAAATTAGGTAGAAGTAACATCATCTACATTCTATATACAAGAAAAGATTATGTGGCTGGTTGTTATTCAGAAACTGCATTTGAATGTTGTTGGTTTGTGAGATGATGGTGTTATACTGCATTTAAGAAGGAGAAGCATCTAACAGCACATACCAGCAGTTATTAAAATTTGTCAGTGGCAGGTTTGTGACCTATCAAGGTTGTGGTTCATTGTTCTGTGATATACACTGAGAAGACGAAAGTCATGGGAAACCTCTTAATATCGTGTTGGACCTCCTTTGCCCAGGGTATAGAAGCAGCTCGATGTGGCGTGGACTCAACAAGTCGTTGAAAGTCTCCTGCAAAAATATTGAGCCGTGCTACATCTGTAGTCGACCATAATTGCGAAAGTGTTGCTGGTGCTCGATTATGTACCATAAATATTATATGGGTGGCCAAATCATTTGCTCGAATTGTTCTTCAAACCAATCGCGAACATTTGTAGATCAGTGACATGCTGCATTGTCAACTGTAAAAATGCCATCGTTGTTTGGGAACATGAAGCCCATGAATGGCTGCAAATGGTCTCCAAGTAGCGTAACATAACCGTTCCCAGCCAATGATTGCACTACACAACTCTGCCATGAGCTCTTACAAAGTGAAATCGGTACTGATCCGATCAGGTCACGGCTTTCCGGTCGTCAAGGGTCCAACCGATATGGTCACTAGACCAGAAGGGGGGGGGGGGGGGGAGGCTGCAGGTGATATAGTGCTGTTAGTAAAGGCACTCGGCGGTCGTCTGTTGTCATAGCCCATAACTCAAATTTCGCCGTACTGTCCTAATGAAGATGTACGTCCCACATTGATGTCTGCTGTTATTTCACGTGGTGTTGCTTGTCTGTTAACACTGAAAACTGTACGCAAAGGCCGCTGCTCTCGGTCATTAAGTGAAGGCCGTTGGCCACTGTGTTTCTGTGGTGGGAGGTAATGCCTGAAATTTGGTATTCACTGCACGCTCTTGATGTTGTGGATCTTGGAATATTGAATTCCCTAACGATTTCCGAGGAAGAACGTCCCATCATCTAGCTGCAACTACCATTTCTCGTTCAACGTCTGTTAATTCCCATAGTGCGGCCATAATCACGCCGGAAACCTTTTTGCATGAGTCACCTGAATACAAATGACAGATCCGTCAGTGCACTGTCCTTTGGGTACGTGATAACACACCCATTTGTATTTGTGTATATCGTTGTCCATAACTTTTATTACTTCAGTGTAGCTGCAGGGGTTCATTGGGATCCCACGAATGTTACGTAAAGGTGGGCATGCATACTCAAGGCTATGCAGGATCCCATCGGTTGCTCACTGTCAGAGCCCGAGAGGGGACAGACACATTATTCGCTCAGCCATACAGAATCGGCCAGCCACGTCACGCACGTTTTAAGTCAGGAAACGTCAGCAATGGGACAGTTGTTGCAGCGTTCCTTGACGTAGTAGAGAGAGCGGCAATGCTGGACATAGGAGGTGCATCACGCCGTCTTTTTGGACGAGTGCTGTTACTTAGTATAACATCACAGTGGACATATCCATGGCGACGTGTTATGGTTACTGACTGTGCCCTATCTTTGAGGTATCCGAGACGTTAACTTTCAACAAGATAACGCAAGAACACATGTTGCCCTTGCTGTTCTGGTCTACCTTCATACAGATAGCGTTTGACTGTTGCCTTGGCCAGCACATTCTCCAGACCTCTCGCCCATTGTCATAGGCGTCGACAAAAACCGTAGAGGGGAGGTATAAAGGGGCACCTGCTTCTTCCTATAACCTGCGCACAGGAATTTTATTCATTACAGATTTCTCGCCAGTGACTAGCAATACTTCACTGCGACTCTATTGAACTGTGTTTTGAACATCACCGAGAACGACACGAAATACTGTGCTTTAGCTGTCACTATATGTCTTGGATTTTTTTAGTTGTGAAGCTGTTCGCGGTATATTATACCGACTCCTCGGAGTGGCGGCGGTTGTGGCACCGTCTTGCAATTAAGATGGAAGCAAGCCTTTACAGAACAGTGCCGAAATACCGTCTTCAGTTTTGTCTCTGGCACTTCGTCATAACGCCGTTATCGAGCTGCAAAAAGGGACCGTTCTAATACTCTGACGTGCGCATTTTCACCTCTATTTAAACAAGGCAGCAGTATTTGTGCTAATCGCCCATCTCCAATATTCTTACGAAAAAATATAGAGGGTATGAAAATATTGCCATAAATCCAGTAACGTGACCATATGTCAAGTACTATTATCAAACCAAGTGTTGAAGATTCAATACAATTTGGATAGGGCTCTTTTTTTGTTTATTCTCTGTTTCTCCACTTCGAGGTGTATCTACTTTTGGCTGTTTTTGTCGATATCCAACAGGTTTTCTCAGAAGTTCCAACTTGGTTTCCTGCATCATGTTTCGAATGTTCTGTTTCAACCTAACGTTATGGGCATATGGAAATATTTTTTGTATTATTTTCTTGCTTTATCTTGTAACTGGTTGGCTACAGCGGGTTCAGTTACCGCAAAGATGTAATTTCAGATTGTTGGCTCAAATTAGTATCGTCCATATACACACTTTAATAACACTAAGTAGCCAACAAAATGTTAATTTTTTCTGTAACTGGCACAAAAACAGCTAATCTTCATGTTTTCATGTGGACTGATAGCTAAAATGTTAATGAAAATCCAAGATTAGCTCTCGTTTTGAAGTTATGATAACCTTACGTTAATGCCTATGTATGCTTAAGCATTTATTTACCTTGATGTTATCCGTCGGAGAAAGGTCACTGAAGGCGTAACGGCTTCGCCTGGCGTTCGTAGTTTTCTGCTGGTGATTGCCCTCTTATTTCCTAGAAAGTTTGTTGAACTTGAACGAAGGCATCCCAAGCAAACTTTGTCTTGCCTGTCAGGGTGGTGTTCAAATGCTCATCTTTGTACAGTTTGTATATCTGGCGATCCATGAAAATCTCCTTTTTTATTTTCGCCTCACTAAGATGTGGAAATTTCTCGAGCAAATACAGAAATGCTTACCCAGTTTCGTCTCTGGCCTGAACGAAGTTTTTCATTAGGCTCAATTTTCTATATGGAGAGTAGGGAGAATTATGTTTTTAGATCCGACAAGTGCTTCGTGCCCGACACTGTGAGATCCTGGTTCAAGTGACCGACGCTTTGGCCAATCTTCCTTTTTGTAATGAAGTGTTCTGGCGCGGTATACCAGAGGCACATGAAGCAACAGAATTTAGAGTAATCGTGTTGTTGCCCAAGTAATATCTCTATAACTTTCAGACCCCAGAAATGTACATTTAAACTTGACATAGTTCAATCGCAATAACAATTGTTTCATGTTATCATACATTTCTTTGATTAAGGTGCATACCTAATCGGAATCGGTAGTAAAACGTTACCATTATGCAGCAGCATACACTCAAGATTTATTTTGATGGAGTTGACGAACAACCTCCACTGATCTCTTTTATATTCCATGCCCATGCAGTAGTCCCTCCACGTCACTACAAAACACCAAGTTCCTTTCACTTTCGAAAAATGAATTTCAGCTTTATCTTTCGCCAATTCCAAATCTCTCACTAGGACATTAAGTTCACTCTGTGTTAATTTTGTGGATCTCCGTACACTCATCGTTACACGCAATACCAGGATCTTTCGAAGAACTGGATTTTGAAGGTGATGGTGCAAGCGCTACCGCCCTCATCACAATCACAATCATGTCTGTCTCCGTGAGGCACTGGCTGCGTAGTCGACGTTATGTTAGTATATGTCAATGAAGACTTTTTCTTCTTGGAAATACCGTGTGTTAATGGAGTTGTCTTATAAAATTAACAACCGTTCAGGTGGTTTGATGGTTCTCGCCAGATCTTTTTACAATTCAACCACGAGTGAAATCTCGAGACATGCAACACACGTACATAAGGAGCCCAGAGTCCCCAATTTCACAGCCAAAGTACATTCTTTTCGCCTTCATAATATATGGGATTATTGGCCTGCTCTGCGATTTAATAAAGCCTGTGTGCAAATTTAGCAGCACTGCTTGCGCATTTGCCAACCATGTTGCATCACAGGAATTACAATGACCACAAGAACTAACTGCACTTCGGTAACAAGTTCTCCCGGCGCTAAAACAGAACCCAGCTCGTAACAGATTAAATGGAACATTCTCCGCTCCTGCCTTCCTCTTCCCCTTCCCCCTATTGCTACGAGCCTGGCCTAAAAATGGGGACAAAATACACACAGCTATTGCTGCCTGAAACTTCATCGCACTGTTATCAGAGTGATTTCGAAGCCTCCATGGCAAGGGATTGTCAATGAATGCTAATAAAATATAATGATATGCAACCCCCCCCTCCCCCTTTATCTTCGAAACGAGAGCTAATTCGAGTGTTTTTGTCGTTTTCGTTACCAGCGTGTTCTACATAATTAAAAAAATTCAAATGGCTCTGAGCACTGTGGGACTTAAATTCTGAGGTCATCGGTCCCCTAGAACTTAGAACTACTTAAACCTAACTAACCTAAGGACATCACACACATCCATGCCCGAGGCAGGATTCGAACCTGCGACCGTAGCAGTCGCGCGGTTCCGGACTGAAACGCCTTGAACCGCTCGGCCACTCCGGCCGGCGATATAATTAACGAACATTTATTTTATACCAGTTAAATTTTCATTGTTGGCTAGTATAACATTCAAAGATGTTCTTTGTACACTCTAAGAGAAAAACAAACGACGTACCACGAATGGGATGAAAATCGCTAGATGTGATGTACATGTATAAATATATGATTACAATTTCAGGAAGATTGAACGATTTATGCAAGGGAAAGAGCTTCGAAAATTGAGTAAATCAATACGTGTTGGACCACCTTTGGCCCTTATGCAAGCAGGTATTGGGCTTGGCATTGACTGATAAAGTTGTTGGACGGCCTCCTGAGGGATATCATGCCAAATTCCGTCCAATTGGCACTTTAGGCCGTCAAAATCTCATGGTGGTTTGAAGGCCCTACCCACAATGCTCCAAATGTTCTCAGTTGGGGAGAGATCTAGCAAGATTGTTGGACAAGGTAGGGCTTGTAAAACACGAAGACAAGCAGTAGAAACCGTCACTGTGTTGGGCAGGCATTATCTTGCTGAAACATAAGCCCAGAATGGCTTGCCATGAAGGGCAAAAAAGTGGGGCACAGAATGTCGTCAACATACTGATGTGCTGTAAGGGTACCGCGGATGACAGGGCTGCTTGTCTTCGAGCTTGTCAAACCCTATTTTGGCTAGCAAGGTCACTGGATCTCTCCCCAATTGAGAACGCTTGGAGAATTATGGGCAGGGCCCTCCAACGATCTCGGAATTTTACGTTCTGACGCACCAATTGGAAAGAATTTGAGACGATGTCCCTGAGGAGGGCATCTAACAACTGTATCAACCAGTGTCAACACGAATAACTGCCTGTTAAGGGCCAGAGGTGGACTTGCTCAATTTTCGAAGTTCTTTCTCCTGAATAAATCATCCAGTTTCTGTTAAATTGTAATCTTTTTTTTACATGTACATCACATCTACCGATTTGCGTCCCATTCGGATAATTCCTTCTGGAGCGTATTAAAGTGTATATACTGATAAGCTGATGAGACAAGGTTATTGTTTAGGTATCAAAGAAATTCTTCTTAAAAATATTAAGCGGAAATGAATCGTTTGAGGTACAATAAGTTTTGCACACTTCTCATCAAATTTATTTCTCAAGTCACGAGAAGCTTGCAACCATACTGAATTACTTATATTAAAACTGGCAGATTTAATACCTTGGCCCCTCTCGATAAAATTTCTGTGGACGCCTATGCCCACTAAAATCATTTAATCACGGGTTGTCGAGAGACTGGCATGCCATCACTCTAGTACAGAACTGAATGACGTTCGCGTATCCGTCCGCAAGTTGCGTCTGTCTCCATGCCCAGTCAGGTTGGTCATTGCTGCTCCCAGATGTGGCAACAAAGTGTACTACATTTCACGCTTTGCATACCCCAAAATCACCTGTAAATTTAATCACGTATTCATCACAACACATTGTATATGCCATTTCGTTTCATAGCACCCAACTGGTGGACGAGCTTTTCAGGACTGCTGATAGAGACGTCCAGTTGTGCAGCGAAGTATTTAGTGTGATTCGTCGATCACTTCGAATGAGACGTCTGCGTGTGCCAACATTCCAATAGTCATAGCTGTGAGCGTCCGGCTGGAACGCGGGAGGTCGGACAGATTCAGGCGACCTTGTTACGATGATGACAGACCCCTCTACCAACGGCTCACCGTGCTTTCGTTCACTGCCAGGTCTCCGTAGACATCCTGCAAGTGTATGAATGTTTGCAATGCTCTGTTTTCTGCCGAAAGAAACTCAATGACAGCTCCCTGCTTGGAACGCACCTCCGTTACAGACGTTGTTTTGAAGGCTACGTATAGCGGCGTCACCTATCGGAACTTCATGAAAGTATAGAGGCTGAACCGGGAATATACCACGATGCCCTTCAACTAATTTCGCATGTTTTCAACAGAAACTGGTGGAGTAAAACCGATTGTATCACTTATTAACGCCTCTCGTACTTTTGACATACATTAACGACCGTGTAACGCCCCGTTTTTAAACCGATAAACATGTATCTCTCTTTGCACATCCTAAGGAATCTTGTAATTTTTATTGAAATATTGCTTTCATAGAAGATATCCTGTGTTGCTCTATCGCCCCCCTACAAACGAGTAAGATCGTGCATAGTTAAGATATTTGATTCTCATTTAGTAGGGCAAAGGATTAGACCTGTGTTCGGTGAGTCAGATTCACATTGCTAAGGGGGAACATGGGATGGTTCTTTCGAAAAAGACACAGCTGATTTCCTTCCACATCATTTCCCATTCCAAGTAATTTTTACCTTGTGCTCACTAAATCTGATGCTGCAAATTTATATTGCTGCAGATTTATATTTCTTTTCACATTAACTAATGCGAGAAACAATATAAATCTGCCTATTCGAACAGAATGTTGTTAGGTTTTGAGACGCTTAGCACTTTGCATACTCAATTCCGCAAGATGCCCTTCATTTGTGACTACGTTTGTAAATAATTATAGATGTGGATGGTCTTTATATATGTGAACTGCCCTAAGAAACCATATGCTTTCCACTACATTTGTACGACCAACAAGGAAGAGCGGTCGTCCTACCCGTACTGTAGATTCAGCGCGAAGGAAATTGTGTGTGTGTGTGTGCGTGTGTGTGTGTGTGTGAGAGAGAGAGAGAGTAGGAATAGAAAGAGAGACCGATAACACTAATAAAACCTGAGAGGCCGCGTTCTATCATCCAGCTTGACTAGGAAGAAGTAATGTATCACATGTTATTAAAACATCAGTATACGACGAAGAATGAAACTTGAATTTCGTTACAGTCCCTGAAGATTAAGAAAACCTACGTTGCCTTCACGGTATTGACGTTGCTTTAGAAATTAAATACTGGTTCATGGTCGTAGTCATTATTTTCGCCCCATACTAGCGGCTTTAGACTCCAATGGTTAGCTTCTTAACTGTGGTCTTAGTGTTTAGATTACCTGCAGAGACTTCAGTTGAGAAGTTCTAAAAGAGCCTTCCATGAGCTCGAAATTCAACCCGAGCACGACGCAGACCGCACCTGGTAATTAATGCTAAAACCTATAAGAAATAATAGGAAGATGAGATTATTATAGAGCAGAGGCGAAACGTCCTCCAACAGTTTATTTCATAGATAGGAAAGTCTGTAACAGCGTACATTACATTAATGAATCTCTGGATGTATGAGATTTAATTGAAAATGTGAAGGCCTCTTTTAGTTAACTGTAAAATATATTCTCA
Organism: Schistocerca serialis cubense; assembly: GCF_023864345.2. Taxonomy (NCBI): domain Eukaryota; kingdom Metazoa; phylum Arthropoda; class Insecta; order Orthoptera; family Acrididae; genus Schistocerca; species Schistocerca serialis. The sequence goes on from NC_064638.1 coordinate 575,389,266, forward strand.
ATCTGACAAAATGCCTTCGATAAATTTTATCCACGGCAGAACAAGCCAGTTTCTTCCACATAAGAGCGCCACTCTGGCGAACATTGCTGTCTATTTCCTCTATTCTGTCGGCAAGTTGTGCTCGCGAGGCTAGTCACAAACAATGCAACTTTCTTCGTAGCATGGTTGTGATACAATTATGCAAGACTGTAGGAGCTTTAAGAAAAGGTTGCTTGTGTATGATGAGCCTTTCGCAAAAACGCAAAGAACAACTCGTTTACTGAAGACATTTGTACCAACTGAACTGCTACTGCAATTTGCAATTCCTTCTTGAGTACCATGACACAAAGCAGCACGTACTCAATTTATCATCAGTCAATTCCTTGTACATCGGGTTTCAAATCTTTGCAGGGGTCAGTATGCTGCATGCAAGTAATACTGTGTGTGTAATGGCAAAGTCTTCAGTCAGTACAGGTAACAATGTGACAGTAGTGAATCCCAACTCATGGCTAGGATCAGTATACTGCAAGCACATCAAGATACATATAAGGAGGTCTTACAGTTTGGTAAATGTCGCCTGACATCTCATTGCTAGTGTGGATCACATTCTTCAACCAGCGCAGATGACTCTTACACAACTCCAATGCTTCTCTTGTTTTGACCTAAGTCGACATGCGTAGACATCCGAGAAAGATACATAGATACCTGCAATACAGTGAAACAGAAGTAGGCAGTTTCATTAGTCGTTTTGAGCACCAACTCTTGTCAGCATAGCTGATGCCACAGGTTTATTGGTTGATGTCCTATAATGTGTTCCTGTCTCGCTCAAGATTGGCATACTGGGAACACATCATGACGTAGCTCATAGGAGAAATACACGATGTCAGCTGTTGTCACTTAAAACACAGGCAGTTGTTATTGCAGAACACATTATATATCACCCATGGCTGAAGTTGCTATAGTCTGTATGCGTGAAGAGAGCGTCATTTTGCTTGCAGCTGTACTTGATATCACCTTTGACAGTTTACAGCACATCTCCAATCAGGACATCTGGTAATACAACACCACTAACTGTCCACTATATAGTATTTCCCGAATCTCGATATATCGTACATGCAGAGGCCCTCCAGCTGATGGAGCTTCAGTATACAATTATGGATACTCCACGCAAAGTAGCTGGTACTGAAGGCGCCATCGTCACTCTCCAATATAGTTGATGTAGAATCTCAGATTACGCTAGCATGCTGCACTGAAACCGAAATACGTTTGAATCAGTCTTGCAGTGCAATATTTTTAACACCATTATAGAGATTGGTTAGCTGGTAGTCCGGCAGTTAAGTGGGTGTCTTCTAATATGTACTTCAGGTCTTTTCCAGGGATGGGGTACTACAGGTAAATCACAACATTAATAAAGAGCTCACACGCTTTTTTATCGACCAGTTGAAAACACCAGTGTTGGCAGCAAGTCTGTCCTGCTAAAGTTTGGCATACCGAGCTGCACATAAAGAACTTTTAACACTTGCTAAGTGGCACTTGACTTTGTCACTGTTGGAGTGGCTCATTTTCGTCATTCAGAGCAGGTAATACTACAGACTCCTAAAATGACATATCCTGTAGCTTGTCATCATGACGCAGCTCACTGTGGCAACACTCAACATTGGCAGTTTTCATGTAAAGCGCAGGCGGACGACACTATATATCATTAATGCCTAAAGTTGGTATGGTGTGTGCCCTAAATCTGTGCTTTTCACTGCAGCAGAACTTAACACCAGTGTTGAGCATATCGCCAACTACAGCATTTGGTAATTCGTAAACCACTTTCAATCCCTTTTTAGAGTTCCCCCAAGTCTTGATATAGTGTATTTGAAGAACTCCTACAGCTCACTGAAGCTCTGCTTGACACATATTTTCCACTCAAAACATGGGACTGCAGACATACACTTAATTTCCCGTATGGTAAATACAAATCTCGGATTGTGCTGATATGCTGCAGGGATACTGAAACATGTTTAAAGAGCTCCTAAACTTCAGTATTTTGAAGCTGTCATTTAGCCTGGATAGCTGGTAGCTCAGACACCAATGTGGATCTCTTTCAGTGCTACGCCAGTCCTTTTCCAGGGATGGCATACTGCAGGCACACCACAGGGTACATACAGAGCTCCCACTGTCTGGTGTAGTGTAAGTTGACAGCAGTACAGTTAGCGTTATGTACATCATCCAACCAGAGCAGTGGGTACTCCAGTCAACACAATCGATCCCCAATATGTTACACTCCAAATTTTGGTCTCCTCCAATGTGAGGCAAGCAGAGAGCTTCAGCAATTTGTGGAAAATCGAACGACGTTCACACGTTCTCCGCACGACGCACCTAGTTCGTCAGCACCAGTATCGAACTCCTATCGTACGGCAAGTACGGGCCTCAAACTGGGCCGGCGAAATTCGGGCAGAGTGCTACGTGCATAGGGATCTCCAGCAGCTCGTCAGAGCGGTTGCCTATCTCCGGGCTAGGCGGTTGGCAGCCCTGACACCCTATTCGACCTCCTCGATGGTGGGCCCCGTGTTGCTGCCAGTCTGGTGCAGGCGCGTCATGACGGGCATGCAGACGGCCTGCAGCTCCCTGAAGCGGCGCTGGACGTCGTCCTTGCTGGCGTCGGGCACGGCGTCCAGCCACATGAGCGCCTCGTCGCAGGCGGCCGTGGCGCGCTGCCGCGCCCCCTCGTCGCCCAGCCGGCTGCCCACCTCGTCGAGTGCGCGCTTCACTGCCAGCGCGTAGTCCTCCAGCCGGTGGCGCTCGTTCACGCGCTCGCGCGCCACCGCGTCCTGCGCGCGGAATCGCTCCGCGTCCGCCACCATGCGCTCGATCTGGTCGCGCGTCAGCCGGCCGCTGTCGTTCCGGATCGTGATCGCCTGCAGGCAATACGTTTACCTGTAGGGACGGGTAATACTGAGCATGTTTCAGCAATATTCACTTCCAGAAAAAAAAGTGAAGCACGCGGAAGATATGGTTGGATATCAATGTAACTCCGTACATGCACACATCATTGACGGATGTGTCTGTAACACGTAGAACGGTGGGTAATACCTTTTAATTTTTTCTCAGAATATCATACCTTTTTATTTTTTCCTCGTTATTAATTTCTATGAATGTTTTCTTTTCTCCTTAGTAATAAGACATTTGTACATTGCCGCAGAAGACGGCAAAGCTAGGCTTTTAAAATTATCACCGTAACAAAGGAGCAATGTCCGGGGAATATCCACATTTTTTTATCAACTTTTATTTCAGTCTCGCTTGAGAATACTCATGTCTTAGATCTCACACAAAAAGACGTGCAGTTTTTACTCGTGCATCAACAATGTAGAAGTAAGTGATATGTGTCACAAAAAATGCAAGAAAATACTTATACTAAGAGCTATCATAGATGCAAGAATATTTTTATTTATTACGCCAATATTGTTTCACAAGCATGATTTTTGCCTGCAATCATAAGAAGTAGTAATTTCTTCCACCCTGCAAGACATCTTATATATGCTAATCATCAAGATTTAGTGGATGAACTCTATGATTGGCAAGCACAGAAAATTAGAGGTAAATTAATGTTGTCAGCTTAACTATTTTACACACACACACACACACACACACACACACATATATATATATATATATATATATATATATATATATGTGTGTGTGTGTGTGTGTGTGTGTGTGTGTGTGTGTGTGTGTGTGTAATAATCGAGCAACTGACTTTTTGGTAAGCACCAAGTACCAAGTTTGCTGCAAAATACGATTTGTGTGACTTCAGTATTGGTACGTTTCCTTGTATTTTCTTACGCTATAAGGAAGACTGTTCATGGCACCAGTTTAGTTACAACAAGAATTCAGGCTTTAATTCAAGTACGGCAATTTCTCATTACGTAAATTTCATGCTGATTCATACTCTTTGTGTTAGCTGTTGCGCTGCCTCCCAGCACGGTTATTCCAAAATCGACCAACAGGCCTAACACAACGGCCTCTAGATTGCATTAGTATTATTAGTGTTCAGTGCCATTACCAGGCCTGGCAGAATACACGCTAGGCGTGAAAAGCATCATATATCGAATGATAATTGTGAAGGACACAGAGATGTGGCGTATTCAAGTGAAAAGTGCAATCAGCATCTAACAGAGTTTGAAAGGGCCTCACTGTGGGTCTCCATTTAGCCAGGTGTAGAGTCGTACAACATGCAGAGTTGTGACAGAGGCCCAGTCTCCGACTGGACGGCAACACGAGGGCAGGCGGACTCGTCATCAAGGTTTCCGTCGGCCACAGCTCGCCACCACAAGGGAGGATCACTGTATTGTGCTTCGTGCACACCGTGACCCCTTCCCATCTGTTCCTGTTGCCCAATTCCCTGAATCATTTTGTGTCATCCCACACAATTGGTCAGATACTAGCAGTAGCCAAAGTAGGGAATTACTATTCCACGCACAGGCTGCCGTTAACACCTCAACACCAAAGGCTGTCTTTGGAGTGCAGTAGTCAGTGGGAAGCACGGAGTCGTGATGAATGGCATCAAATTATGTTCAGAAATGAATCACGTTCTGCATTACCCTGAATGTCCATTGCCTGCGAATATGGCCGCAACCTAGGAAGAAGTCTCATTCTTACAATTTTGTGGTGGGAGACAACGGCGTTACTCCCGGCATCACGACCTGGGGTACCGTGGGATTTGACATCAGGTCACGGCTGGCAATGGCTGACCCTCACGGGGCAACAGTATGTCACGGAGATCTTATGTCCTCATGTGCTACCTCCCATGTGACAGTATCGCGATGCCATGTTTCGCCAGAAAAATAATCATCCACACATGTGCTCTCCACATGGTGTTGAGGTACTCCCATGGCCTGCAAGATTCCCAGACCTGTCCCCAGCAGGGGACCAGCTCTCACATCAATCCCATCCCAGTCCCAGTATCCAGGATGTCAAGTGTCAAGCAGTAGTTAGAACAGTTGTGGGGAAACTTCGCGTAAGGAATGATACAACAGCCTTATGTCCCAACTGAGTTAGTGCATACATCCAAGCCAGATGGGGTACAACGTCATAATAATAAGTAGGTTCATACTGCACAGTGCTTTGTACATTTGACTCGATTTTGTAATCACTGAAATAACATCACTTACCCTCTCAACCTGTGAAGTTACATTTCGTTACCTCCTCTACTTTTGGGCGCTTCATCGATAGCTGTACCGCAGCTTCAGCCAAAATGGAGGGGTCTCTCTGAACAGGCCATTCTATCTGTGGTTTCAGTGCCGCATTATATGTGCAGATATTAACACAGAACGAACCAGCTCTGTCAGTGCACAGCAGCTCCTTACTACATATTCAGTGGCGCAGTAATCTTTAGAGTATTTTAAGAAACTGTGAGTAATCTCCTTACAATGAGTGGAGCAAACTCTCTGACGACATGGACAGTGCCATGTATGCGGAAGGAAGGGAGCCTCACCTACATAGGTCAGCAGAACAACGACCAACACAGGAGACAGCGGTTACGCAGTGCAGTAAAGGAAGTAATGGATGTTCTGAACGACGCAGCATACGATACGGATATCGATATGGAAACCATGGTCATTATTTCAATGCAGATTGGAACGTGAGAGAAAAAGAGCGGCAAACGTGCAGAAACTGTTGGGACAAGCTTCACGAGACAAACAGGCGAGGTCGCAGGCACTGGCCGCAACGTGCCACAGAGCAGATGTCGCAGGTAGAACCTTCAGTAACTATTGATGCAGTCAAGAAAGTGAGCATTGCTGTGGTATGGAATACGGACACAAATCACTCTTTTTTTACTGGTGGACAGACATGGATAATGCCTTGTTAAGCAAACAAAAGTAAACGTCACAGAGATATCGGTGTCGGCCCCTCTGTCATGTATGTAGAGTGTCGCGTTGGAATTACGTGACAGCTTCACCTCGTGGCATTAAAAAAACTCGTGTTGTCAGCAAATCCACAGTGGAGAAAGGATGTCAAAACATAATCTTACTGGGAAGAAACAAGATTAAAATCGAATTAGATGCGCCAAAGACAGCCAACTTATTTGTGCAGTCCCCACTGCTTCTGGCACGAAATCTTGAAACGTGCATACCTGATCACATAATTCAGTGTCAGAGCGTAATAAGGAATGTGATCAGTCGTCTTAGTGAAGAATAATTTTAAATGCTGCCGCGTCTTTTATTACAGCATTTAACATGATACGATGAAAAAGAAAAATGGGAAGAGTTCAGTTACGGCGTATAAAACATTCGTAGTCACTTTCGACTGACAAAGGCTGCCTGAGTACATCATGGTGTATTGGAGGCGTAGTTCTGTACAAACGGACACATCGCCGGTGTCTCAGTGTTTTAATTATCTCCGATTCAATCAGATTAGAAGCCAGTTCTAACCTGCCCAAAACTGTGTTAATTGTAGAGAGCATTTTCGCACTGAATACCAATCTATACAAAACCGGTGCAATCATTCCCGCGATATGCATGCTGCGTTGAGCAGGATCTTCCCTGAATACGCTCGTTGACGTCAGACCAAGGTAATTGCAACGAAGCAGCAGACAATATTCAAGGAAGCTGAAAGCTTAACAAGTGGCTTTCCCTATGCAGCAACAACACGAAGAGCGCCATCACCTGACGACCAATGTGCTTTCCAAATCTTTTATAAAATGCACCACAGGATTCCGACTCACTAACAACGCGGACCCACTGCCGGCCCACTATTTGTCTCACAGTGTAAGACCCCTCCTCTTCTTCACTCCAGTACGCTCCCTTTGTGTCCTGTTCTCAGTTTTCCGTATCCCCTCTTAACTTCATATACTGAACATGATAAAGATCGTCGCAGTGAAATTAGAATGAAACCGTAAAATTCCGCAAACTAGTAAAGTTTGGTAGAAAAACGCATCTACACAAGAAACTTTTTCCGTTCATTTATGGAATTTACAACTAAAATTCAGTCTGTTCTATCGGGAAAGTCTTACGACACCTCGACACACCAAATGATAACAACGGTTGTATCTCAGTGAAATGCTAGATCAGCCATGGCACATAGAGAGCTTATACAAAGAGAGTTGTTTTCCAAAGACATTATCATACCTGCGTTCTCTGAGACATGATTTAAGCCCCATTCTAATTTTTTAGTAGGTGCCTCATACATCGTTCAACAGGATAGTAAAGAAGGAACAACACTGTTAATTGATTCGTGGGTGTAATTGTCCCACACCTCCATAAGAACCTTTCAAGTGATAGCAGCTGGAATTCGTCTTCTAAGACTGTTATAACTACTGTGCTAATATACTGTAAACCAAAAGCGACTGAAGTGGAGGAATGCTATTCTCTAATCAACTGTCTAGACTCGCCATACGTGGTTGGCGAAGATTTCAGCATGGTTCATGTCACAGTTAACACGTACAGAGAAGGATGTACTGAACATCGTCAGCCCGGTTAGTTTAATCGCTCACAATGATGGATCGCCAATATTCACATTACTTCCGGGCCACTGATCATGGACGACATTCCTCACAATTTACCCTTCAAATATCGCGCAACGAAGTAAGTGGGAAGTATGCCCTACGCCCGTATCCCATACTTACAGACCACTTCTCCATCGCATTAACTTTAAAGATTTATCTCAAGAAAGACACACTTTCCGACGTCAAAGAGAACATGAGAAGGACAGATTGGAAAATACATAAAATTTACATCCATCAGTGCATTCAAAGAGGACTGACGCAAGGTTCAGGTAAGGAGACCTATTGCTAATTGTACTAATCCGTGATGCTACAACCAATGCAAATCTTTAATCTGCCGACTGTGGAACCAAGTGGAATGGCAGTACCATGGCAAATCCAAGAATTCTCGCGCATGATCACATAACGAAGTCGTGCATATAAAATACGCAACAAACAGCATATTTAGGAAAATAATACAAAGAAAAGTGACAAGAAGAAGTGACAAGAAAAAGTGAAGCCCCTAGAAATGAAGGAGGAAACGAAACTTCGTGAACTGAGAGGGTATGTAATGTTATTTCAGCGATTGATTCAGATCTACAAAGAACTCGGCAGTATGACTACAATTATCGGGATCATGTTTCACTCCCTCAGGCCTTGATGCACGTACTGATTAGGTTGGTAAGGGTATCATCAGGTCGTTTTGTTCTCTCCTGAGTCAAGGTGGTCCTAAACTGTTCTAGGAGGTTCTTCATATCCTCGATACTGTGACTGGAACAGATTTGACGTCCGAGTTGGTACCACACATGTTCCTTCAATTACTGCTCTCTGGACCTTGCTGACCATGGAGCTACCTCAACACCACACTGTTGGTAACGTCGTTTTGTTCTCTCCTGGGTCAAGGTGGTCCTAAACTGTTCTAGGAGGTTCTTCATATCCTCGATACTGTGACTGGAACAGATTTGACGTCCGAGTTGGTACCACACATGTTCCTTCAATGACTGCTCTCTGGAAATTGCTGACCATGGAGCTACCTCAACACCACACTGTTGGTAAGGTCGTTTTGTTCTCTCCTGAGTCAAGGTGGTCCTAAACTGTTCTAGGAGGTTCTTCATATCCTCGATACTGTGACTGGAACAGATTTGACGTCCGAGTTGGTACCACACATGTTCCTTCAATGACTGCTCTCTGGACCTTGCTGACCATGGAGCTACCTCAACACCACACAGTTGGTAAGGGTATCATCAGGTTGGTTTGTTCTCTCCTGAGTCAAGGTGGTCCTAAACTGTTCTAGGAGGTTCTTCATATCCTCGATACTGTGACTGGAACAGATTTGACGTCCGAGTTGGTACCACACATGTTCCTTCAATGACTGCTCTCTGGACCTTGCTGACCATGGAGCTACCTCAACACCACACAGTTGGTAAGGTCGTTTTGTTCTCTCCTGAGTCAAGGTGGTCCTAAACTGTCCTTGGAGGTTCTTCATATCCTCGATACTGTGACTGGAACAGATTTGACGTCCGAGTTGGTACCACACATGTTCCTTCAATGGCTGCTCTCTGGACCTTGCTGACCATGGAGCTACCTCAACACCACACAGTTGGTAAGGTCGTTTTGTTCTCTCCTGAGTCAAGGTGGTCCTAAACTGTCCTAGGAGGTTCTTCATATCCTCGATACTGTGACTGGAACAGATTTGACGTCCGAGTTGGTACCACACATGTTCCTTCAATGACTGCTCTCTGGACCTTGCTGACCATGGAGCTACCTCAACACTACACAGTTGGTAAGGGTATCATCAGGTCGTTTTGTTCTCTCCTGAGTCAAGGTGGTCCTAAACTGTTCTAGGAGGTTCTTCATATCCTCGATACTGTGACTGGAACAGATTTGACGTCCGAGTTGGTACCACACATGTTCCTTCAATGACTGCTCTCTGGACCTTGCTGACCATGGAGCTACCTCAACACCACACAGTTGGTAAGGTCGTTTTGTTCTCTCCTGAGTCAAGGTGGTCCTAAACTGTTCTAGGAGGTTCTTCATATCCTCGATACTGTGACTGGAACAGATTTGACGTCCGAGTTGGTACCACACATGTTCCTTCAATGACTGCTCTCTGGACCTTGCTGACCATGGAGCTACCTCAACACCACACAGGTGGTAAGGGTATCATCAGGTTGGTTTGTTCTCTCCTGAGTAAAGGTGGTCCTAAACTGTTCTAGGAGGTTCTTCATATCCTCGATACTGTGACTGGAACAGATTTGACGTCCGAGTTGGTACCACACATGTTCCTTCAATGACTGCTCTCTGGACCTTGCTGACCATGGAGCTACCTCAACACCACACAGTTGGTAAGGTCGTTTTGTTCTCTCCTGAGTCAAGGTGGTCCTAAACTGTTCTAGGAGGTTCTTCATATCCTCGATACTGTGACTGGAACAGATTTGATGTCCGAGTTGGTACCACACATGTTCCTTCAATGACTGCTCTCTGGACCTTGCTGACCATGGAGCTACCTCAACACCACACTGTTGGTAAGGTCGTTTTGTTCTCTCCTGAGTCAAGGTGGTCCTAAACTGTTCTAGGAGGTTCTTCATATCCTCGATACTGTGACTGGAACAGATTTGACGTCCGAGTTGGTACCACACATGTTCCTTCAATGACTGCTCTCTGGACCTTGCTGACCATGGAGCTACCTCAACACCACACTGTTGGTAAGGTCGTTTTGTTCTCTCCTGAGTCAAGGTGGTCCTAAACTGTTCTAGGAGGTTCTTCATATCCTCGATACTGTGACTGGAACAGATTTGACGTCCGAGTTGGTACCACACATGTTCCTTCAATGACTGCTCTCTGGACCTTGCTGACCATGGAGCTACCTCAACACCACACAGTTGGTAAGGTCGTTTTGTTCTCTCCTGAGTCAAGGTCGTCCTAAACAGTCCTAGGAGGTTCTTCATATCCTCGATACTGTGACTGGAACAGATTTGATGTCCGAGTTGGTACCACACATGTTCCTTCAATGGCTGCTCTCTGGACCTTGCTGACCATGGAGCTACCTCAACACCACACAGTTGGTAAGGTCGTTTTGTTCTCTCCTGAGTCAAGGTGGTCCTAAACTGTCCTAGGAGGTTCTTCATATCCTCGATACTGTGTCTGGAACAGATTTGACGTCCGAGTTGGTACCACACATGTTCCTTCAATGACTGCTCTCTGGACCTTGCTGACCATGGAGCTACCTCAACACCACACTGTTGGTAAGGTCATTTTGTTCTCTCCTGAGTCAAGGTGGTCCTAAACTGTTCTAGGAGGTTCTTCATATCCTCGATACTGTGACTGGAACAGATCTGACGTCCGAGTTAGTACCACACATGTTCCTTCAATGACTGCTCTCTGGACCTTGCTGACCATGGAGCTACCTCAACACCACACAGTTGGTAAGGTCGTTTTGTTCTCTCCTGAGTCAAGGTGGTCCTAAACTGTTCTAGGAGGTTCTTCATATCCTCGATACTGTGACTGCAACAGATTTGACGTCCGAGTTGGTACCACACATGTTCCTTCAATGACTGCTCTCTGGACCTTGCTGACCATGGAGGTACCTCAACACCAACCAGTTGGTAAGGTCGTTTTGTTCTCTCCTGAGTCAAGGTGGTCCTAAACTGTCCTAGGAGGTTCTTCATATCCTCGATACTGTGACTGGAACAGATTTGACGTCCGAGTTGGTACCACACATGTTCCTTCAATGACTGCTCTCTGGACCTTGCTGATCGTGGAGCTACCTCAACACCACACAGTTGGTAAGGTCGCTTTGTTCTCTCCTGAGTCAAGGTGGTCCTAAACTGTTCTAGGAGGTTCTTCATATCCTCGATACTGTGACTGGAACAGATTTGACATCCGAGTTGGTACCACACATGTTCCTTCAATGACTGCTCTCTGGACCTTGCTGACCATGGAGCTACCTCAACACTACACAGTTGGTAAGGGTATCATCAGGTCGTTTTGTTCTCTCCTGAGTCAAGGTGGTCCTAAACTGTTCTAGGAGGTTCTTCATATCCTCGATACTGTGACTGGAAGAGATTTGACGTCCGAGTTGGTACCACACATGTTCCTTCAATGACTGCTCTCTGGACCTTGCTGACCATGGAGCTACCTCAACACCACACTGTTGGTAAGGTCGTTTTGTTCTCTCCTGAGTCAAGGTGGTCCTAAACTGTTCTAGGAGGTTCTTCATATCCTCGATACTGTGACTGGAACAGATTTGACGTCCGAGTTGGTACCACACGTGTTCCTTCAATGACTGCTCTCTGGACCTTGCTGACCATGGCGCTACCTCAACACCACACAGTTGGTAAGGGTATCATCAGGTTGGTTTGTTCTCTCCTGAGTCAAGGTGGTCCTAAACTGTTCTACGAGGTTCTTCATATCCTCGATACTGTGACTGGAACAGATTTGACGTCCGAGTTGGTACCACACATATTCCTTCAATGACTGCTCTCTGGACCTTGCTGACCATGGAGCTACCTCAACACCACACAGTTGGTAAGGCCGTTTTGTTCTCTCCTGAGTCAAGGTGGTCCTAAACTGTTCTAGGAGGTTCTTCATATCCTCGATACTGTGACTGGAACAGATTTGACGTCCGAGATGGTACCACACATGTTCCTTCAATGACTGCTCTCTGGACCTTGCTGACCATGGAGCTACCTCAACACCACACAGTTGGTAAGGGTATCATCAGGTTGGTTTGTTCTCTCCTGAGTCAAGGTGGTCCTAAACTGTTCTAGGAGGTTCTTCATATCCTCTATACTGTGACTGGAACAGATTTGACGTCCGAGTTGGTACCACACATGTTCCTTCAATGACTGCTCTCTGGACCTTGCTGACCATGGAGACCTCAACACTACACAGTTGGTAAGGGTATCATCAGGTCGTTTTGTTCTCTCCTGAGTCAAGGTGGTCCTAAACTGTTCTAGGAGGTTCTTCATATCCTCGATACTGTGACTGGAACAGATTTGACGTCCTAGTTGGTACCACACATGTTCCTTCAATGACTGCTCTCTGGACCTTGCTGACCATGGAGCTACCTCAACACCACACAGTTGGTAAGGTCGTTTTGTTCTCTCCTGAGTCAAGGTGGTCCTAAACTGTTCTAGGAGGTTCTTCATATCCTCGATACTGTGACTGGAACAGATTTGACGTCCGAGTTGGTACCACACATGTTCCTTCAATGAGTGCTCTCTGGACCTTGCTGACCATGGAGCTACCTCAACACCAACCAGTTGGTAAGGTCGTTTTGTTCTCTCCTGAGTCAAGGTGGTCCTAAACTGTCCTAGGAGGTTCTTCATATCCTCGATACTGTGACTGGAACAGATTTGACGTCCGAGTTGGTACCACACATGTTCCTTCAATGACTGCTCTCTGGACCTTGCTGATCATGGAGCTACCTCAACACCACACAGTTGGTAAGGTCGTTTTGTTCTCTCCTGAGTCAAGGTGGTCCTAAACTGTTCTAGGAGGTTCTTCATATCCTCGATACTGTGACTGGAACAGATTTGACATCCGAGTTGGTACCACACATGTTCCTTCAATGACTGCTCTCTGGACCTTGCTGACCATGGAGCTACCTCAACACTACACAGTTGGTAAGGGTATCATCAGGTCGTTTTGTTCTCTCCTGAGTCAAGGTGGTCCTAAACTGTTCTAGGAGGTTCTTCATATCCTCGATACTGTGACTGGAACAGATTTGACGTCCGAGTTGGTACCACACATGTTCCTTCAATGACTGCTCTCTGGACCTTGCTGACCATGGAGCTACCTCAACACCACACAGTTGGTAAGGGTATCATCAGGTTGGTTTGTTCTCTCCTGGGTCAAGGTGGTCCTAAACTGTTCTAGGAGGTTCTTCATATCCTCGATACTGTGACTGGAACAGATTTGACGTCCGAGTTGGTACCACACATGTTCCTTCAATGACTGCTCTCTGGACCTTGCTGACCATGGAGCTACCTCAACACCACACAGTTGGTAAGGTCGTTTTGTTCTCTCCTGAGTCAAGGTGGTCCTAAACTGTCCTAGGAGGTTCTTCATATCCTCGATACTGTGACTGGAACAGATTTGACGTCCGAGTTGGTACCACACATGTTCCTTCAATGACTGCTCTCTGGACCTTGCTGACCATGGAGCTACCTCAACACTACACAGTTGGTAAGGGTATCATCAGGTCGTTTTGTTCTCTCCTGAGTCAAGGTGGTCCTAAACTGTTCTAGGAGGTTCTTCATATCCTCGATACTGTGACTGGAACAGATTTGAGGTCCGAGTTGGTACCACACATGTTTCTTCAATGACTGCTCTCTGGACCTTGCAGACCATGGAGCTACCTCAACACCACACAGTTGGTAAGGTCGTTTTGTTCTCTCCTGAGTCAAGGTGGTCCTAAACTGTTCTAGGAGGTTCTTCATATCCTCGATACTGTGACTGGAACAGATTTGACGTCCGAGATGGTACCACACATGTTCCTTCAATGACTGCTCTCTGGACCTTGCTGACCATGGAGCTACCTCAACACCACACAGTTGGTAAGGGTATCATCAGGTTGGTTTGTTCTCTCCTGAGTCAAGGTGGTCCTAAACTGTTCTAGGAGGTTCTTCATATCCTCGATACTGTGACTGGAACAGATTTGACGTCCGAGTTGGTACCACACATGTTCCTTCAATGACTGCTCTCTGGACCTTGCTGACCATGGAGCTACCTCAACACTACACAGTTGGTAAGGGTATCATCAGGTCGTTTTGTTCTCTCCTGAGTCAAGGTGGTCCTAAACTGTTCTAGGAGGTTCTTCATATCCTCGATACTGTGACTGGAACAGATTTGACGTCCGAGTTGGTACCACACATGTTCCTTCAATGACTGCTCTCTGGACCTTGCTGACCATGGAGCTACCTCAACACCACACTGTTGGTAAGGTCGTTTTGTTCTCTCCTGAGTCAAGGTGGTCCTAAACTGTTCTAGGAGGTTCTTCATATCCTCGATACTGTGACTGGAACAGATTTGACGTCCGAGTTGGTACCACACATGTTCCTTCAATGACTGCTCTCTTGACCTTGCTGACCATGGAGCTACCTCAACACCACACAGTTGGTAAGGGTATCATCAGGTTGGTTTGTTCTCTCCTGAGTCAAGGTGGTCCTAAACTGTTCTAGGAGGTTCTTCATATCCTCGATACTGTGACTGGAACAGATTTGACGTCCGAGTTGGTACCACACATGTTCCTTCAATGACTGCTCTCTGGACCTTGCTGACCATGGAGCTACCTCAACACCACACAGTTGGTAAGGTCGTTTTGTTCTCTCCTGAGTCAAGGTGGTCCTAAACTGTCCTAGGAGGTTCTTCATATCCTCGATACTGTGACTGGAACAGATTTGACGTCCGAGTTGGTACCACACATGTTCCTTCAATGGCTGCTCTCTGGACCTTGCTGACCATGGAGCTACCTCAACACCACACAGTTGGTAAGGTCGTTTTGTTCTCTCCTGAGTCAAGGTGGTCCTAAACTGTCCTAGGAGGTTCTTCATATCCTCGATACTGTGACTGGAACAGATTTGACGTCCGAGTTGGTACCACACATGTTCCTTCAATGACTGCTCTCTGGACCTTGCTGACCATGGAGCTACCTCAACACCACACAGTTGGTAAGGTCGTTTTGTTCTCTCCTGAGTCAAGGTGGTCCTAAACTGTCCTAGGGGTTCTTCATATCCTCGATACTGTGACTGGAACAGATTTGACGTCCGAGTTGGTACCACACATGTTCCTTCAATGACTGCTCTCTGGACCTTGCTGACCATGGAGCTACCTCAACACCACACAGTTGGTAAGGGTATCATCAGGTCGTTTTGTTCTCTCCTGAGTCAAGGTGGTCCTAAACTGTCCTAGGAGGTTCTTCATATCCTCAATACTGTGACTGGAGCAGATTTGATGTCCGAGTGGGTACCACACATGTTGTTTCAATGACTGCTCTCTGGACCTTGTCGACCATGGGGCTACCTCAACACCACGCAGACAGTTCATAGAGACACATGTCATGTGTCGACGAGCATTATACTGTTGAAAAATGGTATCACAATAAGGTCGCAAAAATGGATGCAGGGTGTCCATGACGTACCAGTATGCCAAAGATTCGCCCGTCACTACCAGCTGTGATCTAAGTCATATCCGAAGGCTCCCCACATCATGGCTCCAAGTACAAAGCGGTTATAATTAAAATTTCGCTACTTGTGCCAGTATAGACGTTTAACCATATGGATACCCAAATTTATAGGAGTCATGTTCAGACTGTGCGCTGAAGGATTTGTGTTTTTAGTAGAGTTAGTGTCAAGACTTTTCTTTAGGTGTCGATACTGGTACGACGACGCAGGGTTGAAACACAAGCATCAGAGTGAATTATAGTAGCAAACAGTCAACGTGGGTTTGGACAAAGTGAGCAGTGCTTTATTCGTAAAGCTGTTCATCAAAACATTAGCAGTAGAGCGAGTGTCAATGCATTGAAGGAATATGGAGGCGTCTTCTTTCTGCGCTGGGGTTGAAGAACATGGTTCGGAAGTTCGAATTAACTGGCGTTCCGTAAATTCCTCCTGGGAGAGGCCGATAGTCAGTTGTGCCACAAACTGTTGAGGAAGTCACTGTTGCCATTGCTGAGAATGCTGGATGCAATGTGAAGTCTTCAACCTGTGTCACGACAGCTGAACATTCAATGATCCACCATTCGAAAAGTGCTGCGAACAATTAAGAAATGGTATCCGTACAAACTACACACTATGCACCAACTTTGGCACATGAAGAGGAGGTTCGAGCAGACTTGCTATTACGTTTCTTGCTAGGGTTGAATCTGGCGACCTGTGGCCTTGGGACATTTTGTAGAGTGATGAGGCATACTTCACGCTCACTGGGGCGATGAACGCTGACAATTTTCGCATTTTGGGAACGTCGTTGCCAACGAACGTTCATGATGTTGCCCCGCATAGTGAACGCATCAATGCGTGGTGTGGCTTCACGGCGAAATTCATGACTGGTCCATTTTCCTTTGAGAAACTCGGGCTTCAAGGACCAAGGATGCGCAGCGCGAATGGCACACGATACTGTGGTCTGCTTCACCACATGTGTTCCCTGCTCTATAGGAGAGAGGTGCTTTGGACTCGACTGTTTTGAAGCGCGATAGAGCTCCGCCACCTCACACTGTCCGCGAGGTAACACGGTTACTCCGTACACGCTTGGAGAAAACCGAATCACTGGTCAATCGCTCCAAACTGTGTGCCACCAAGATCGCTACCCATGTGATCTCTGGCACTGGGATTAACCGAAGGACAGGATTTATCAATGGTAGACTAACACAAGTTGGAGGTCGAAGATGGATGTAGAGATGTAAGGAAGCAGTCTCTAGTGTGGTTCCAGGCTGTCGTGGATTCAATGGTCGTCACATTTAGCAAACTCTGTAACCTGAATGTAAACGTGGTACGCAGTTAACATACGTTGCCCTCTGGTGGAAATTAAAATGTGTTTCTTTAAATGGTTTATTCGTTATTTCTCTTGCGCACTTCCTTACAAATGTTTCCACAAAGTTTCACTCATTTTTCATTGGAGCTGTCTCGAGTAGCGAAAGTTTAGTTATAACCACCATGTATATCTATTTCCAACAAATTTCTGTCGGAAGGGGCAAATGAGAAAGCAAAACTCTCATTACATATTGCACTTGAAAGAGCTGCAGAAACGATTGGCCTTTCTAGTCGCTCAAAAAGGCATAACTACAAGCCTTGTCAAAACCTCACTACTTCGGAAAGATGTGGAGGAAGGAAAAGTAAATGTTATTTTTAGATAATATTGCGAGATAGGTGGTCAGTGGATTTCTTATTACACATGTTCTTTCTTTTATATCGACAGTATCGTAGTATGTGACATTGTCTACTACACAACACTTTTACCTCTCTTTTTTTTTTCATGAGTTCTTGTTGTGATAATGTGTGGTCAATCTTGTTTAGTTATGGTTGATCCTTTATATGACTATTCCTTTTACGGTACTTTAGTGGGGAACTATTGGCTTTGAACTTTTGTCGAATTATTGGCTGTACTGACATGACTAATAATGAGGCCTAGTCTTTCAAATCCCAGTGCGGGACGTTTCGAGGATGTAGATACGGACTATGAACACGTGACTCAGTTTGTCGGTTATTCTGAAGGTAGGAAAGAAACGTAGGTGACAAAAGAACTCATTTACTTTTAAAGTAATATATCTAATATAAGTGAGGTTCTATTTTTTAAATTCTAGATCTTTATGAGGTGCATTCAACTTCTAAGGCCTCCGATTTTTTTTCTAATTAACTACTCACCCGAAATCGATGAAACTGGCGTTACTTCTCGACGTAATCACCCTGCAGACGTACACATTTTTCACAACGCTGACGCCATGATCCCATGGCAGCGGCGAAGGCTTCTTTAGGAGTCTGTTTTGACCACTGGAAAATCGCTGAGGCAATAGCAGCACGGCTGGTGAATGTGCGGCCACGGAGAGTGTCTTTCATTGTTGGAAAAAGCCAAAAGTCACTAGGAGCCAGGTCAGGTGAGTAGGGAGCATGAGGAATCACTTCAAAGTTGTTATCACGAAGAAACTGTTGCGTAATGTTAGCTCGCTGTGCGGTTGCGTTGTCTTGGTGAAACAGCACACGCGCAGCCTTTCCCGGACGTTTTTGTTGCAATGCAGGAAGGAATTTGTTCTTCAAAACATTTTCGTAGGATGCACCTGTTACCGTAGTGCCCTTTGGAACGCAATGGGTAAGGATTACGCCCTCGCTGTCCCAGAACATGGACACCATCATTTTTTCAGCACTGGTGGTTACCCGAAATTTTTTTGGTGGCGGTGAATCTGTGTGCTTTCATTGAGCTGACTGGCGCTTTGTTTCTGGATTGAAAAATGGCATCCACGTCTCATCCATTGTCACAACCGACGAAAAGAAAGTCCAATTCATGCTGTCATTGCGCGTCAACATTGCTTGGCAACATGTCACACGGGCAGCCATGTGGTCGTCCGTCAGCATTCGTGGCACCCACCTGGATGACACTTTTCGCATTTTCAGGTCGTCATGCAGGATTGTGTGCACAGAACCCACAGAAATGCCAACTCTGGAGGCGATCTGTTCAACAGTCATTCGGCGATCCCCCAAAACAATTCTCTCCACTTTCTCGATCATGTTGTCAGACCGGCTTGTGCGAGCCCGAGGTTGTTTCAGTTTGTTGCCACATGATGTTCTGCCTTCATTAAACTGTCGCATCCACGAACGCACTTTCGACACATCCATAACTCCATCACCACATGTCTCCTTCAGCTGTCGATGAATTTCAATTGGTTTCACACCACGCAAATTCAGAAAACGAATGATTGCACACTGTTCAAGTAAGGAAAACGTCGCCATTTTAAGTATTTGAAACAGTTCTCATTCTCACCACTGGCGGTAAAATTCCATCTGCCGTACGGTGCTGCCGTCTCTGGGACGTATTGACAATGAACGTGGCCTCATTTTAAAACAATGCGCATGTTTCTATCTCTTTCCAGTCCAGAGAAAAAAAAAACGGAGGCCTTCGAACTTGAATGCACCTCGTATTACAGTTTCATAAATATTTTCGGAAGTGCCTATATTAAATATTGGAGTCTGGCAAATTTTGAATGGTTTTTGCTTAAGACGGCTAAGGTCAATGAAGGACATTTTGTGCATATGGATGGGAATTGAGGGTAAGTGACCATGTATCCTGACTGTGCTAAAATTACAAATGAAATATAATTTATTAAGTTTTCATTTATTTTTAAAATCATATTTCTGTCATGAGTGACATTTTTTTACTAAATCTCGGGTTTGATTTAGAATTTCATAAATTTTTTTACAAATTCCCATATCGAATTTTACAATCAGCATTGCATGTAGTGTCTCAACTTTAAGTGATTCCACATAGCATTCATCAACGAAAATACTCGTTCTGAAGGTGTGTTCGTCCCTGGTAAGCCGACTACATATTGGACGATGGCCAGGTAGTTTGTATGTGGTATGTGCAGTTCATTAAGTTTCTGAACAGCTCTAACCACCATTCCTCCGTGTTGCTCTTCATATCTTCGCATCTCTTCAGAACATCGTGACTGATGTAATCTGCAATGCAGTTTACCTCGTCAAACAATCTATCTTCAGCTACTGTTAGTTGTCGTCGTTGGCATCTGCAGAATTAATTATTGGTACGGCTGTTCCACATCAGCCCATTTCAGACTACTTTTTAACTCAATCCAGTCATACGCTTTGAAATCATTGTACTGATGCACATACTTCTGTAGGTACTAAATGCAGCTATCATCGAAGTTACGTATATGTCCCATAAAATAATTTTTTTCGATTTGCCTATTCTCCACAAGACTTCTTAACTTATTTCGTATGCTCAGAGGAATATAATCTTATTCTAAGCGCTTTGTGCACCTGTATTTGAGATCCATAAACAAGTGTAAACTTTCCGTAAAGGAAATTCTAACTCCTTCCATCATCTTCACAGAGTCATTAAATAAAGCGGCTTGTTCATGTACAAAGCTCCGAACATTCATTGGAAAAGAACGCATGTAGCACAGCTGGCATTTTTCTTGTGATAGAAAGTAAGATTTCGATGGTACATACATTTGCAGGGCTCTCCCTACTGCAGACAAAAATGCAAGCCATCGTGTTTTACTATATATCAGTATTCTTTTGTATTGCATTTCTGCTTCTTCGCAAAAATGAGAGCTTCTACATGCACTGTGTATGTATAAAAGTACGAATAAATATTCGTAACAGTACATTCGACGTTCACGGTAACAAATATGCTGATGTTTGCATAGTGCAATATGCGCTGCGCACTCCACACCAACTATTTTTCTCCCTGAGCCCTCTCGAAGTTTCCGGAAAACATTAAATTGTTCTTCACGTTGAACTCCGCCAAAATTTGTATTGGCATTATCTGCACAAATTCCCATGACTTTTCCTTAAGCTGATGTTTTTCCAGAATAACCATTAAAGAATCATATATAATAACTGCAGTTTCATCAGGTAAATTCAGGATATCTAATATTTTTACATAATTACAGTGTTTGGATGGAAGTATCGCACTAGTATTGGAAATATTTTGAGGTCTCTGTGGTTTGAAACGCCTGTACAGATGAAGATAATGGAACGTCTTTAAGTTCTGTCTGTAGTTTATCTAAAGAAAACGCCGTAATCACATTCTTTATTATTGCTTCGCACTTGGTTTTCCCGCAGTGAAACTTCTTTTGAAACACTTTTTGAATCAATTTACAAGTACATTCCACCGATCTAAAACTCTGTGACTTACCACGTGGAAAGCCAATACACCTATGGCTCTTGCAAGTTCTTCGTAGTCAGCGAAGTTTTCCTGGCGGAAATAAGTTGAGAGTAATGATGTACCTGCAGCAGTCTGCGCCCTTTTACGTTTGTCAGATGTTAAATGAATTTGTGTATCGTGTTTACCGCCGTGAGCAACGGAGAACACCCCATTACACTTTGTGCACCGCACTTCTGAAGGTGTTGCGCACTTCTGTAAAAAAAGGGGAATTCCTTTTGCAGGTCCTTCGTGAATTGAAAACTTAAGTTTTCTAACAGTCGGCGGCATTGCTAAGTAAAACAAGCAAATTAGTTCATGGACCCCGACGAAGCACGCGAACACAAATCAACAATGTGAGTCTCCGCTTGGACTAATTTACAACCTAAACAGTCCACCGTTCAACTTCGGATCACCCGGAGTGCTTCGTCTGGAACCTATTGTGTTTCAGATTGCTGCCAACCTCAGAGAACTAAAGAGTGGTCACCCCGGCTAACAGCAAGTGGTGTTTCACCCAGTCGTACTACATATTTATTTCTTTTTTATGTACTCGAGACAACGAAAGGAACTGCACATAATCACACTCATAAATCGTAAGTTCATACCCTGATTCGCAGTGCTTACTATACGTGGCAATAATCTGCAGGGGTGAAAATATTACCGGAACGCGGGACATGCGGGACAAATTAGGCATTTTGCGGGACGGTGCGGCAAAATCCGGGACGGCCCCGCAGAATCCGGGACGGCTGGCCCCCTTAACTAATAACACCAAATGAAGACTCGCTAACTGTAGCTTACAGGGCATGCAAGGAATACGTTTGTGCGTAGGCTTCAGGTACCGAACCGCACCTTCCCTACCGCATGGTGGTCGTGAACAACAGAGCCCTCACCACTGCAGTTGTTCACTCCCTTAGTGTGGCCACCGTACAGGCTAAATTATTTTTTGCGCGCTCTAAGAAACAGCCCGTGTGGTGGTATTGACGAGTAACGGCTGCAGTGTAACAGGAAATACTTCTGAATGAACGAATACCACAGTGACGAGGCTCGAACGTTATTGATTCGTTTGAAACTGTTCACAGCTCACAGTCTAGTGGATAGCCTTGCCGCCTCTACAAAGTAGGGTCCCAGGTTCGATTCCCGGCTGAGTAGAGATTTTCGTCGCTCGGGGACTGGATATTTGTGTTGTCCTAATTGTTCCATTTCTTCCTCCTCACAAAGACGAGCAAGTCGCCGAAGAGCCTTCAAATGGAAAGACTTGCACCAGATAGCTGAAAACCCGAGCTGGTGTCTCCTGGCCATAGGACCATTTCACTTCTTTAAAATTAGCGACTTTTTAAAGGCATTAAGAACAGCATTAGGATACAAACTGAGGTGATCAAAGTCATAGGCTGCTTTGGCAAAGGGTAGTGCAGCAGCTTGATGTGACATGGACTCAAGAAGTCGTCGGAAGTCCCCTTAAGAAATATTGAGCCATCCTGCCTCTTTAGCCATCCATAATTACGAAGACGTCGGTGCAGGATTTTGTGCACGAACTGATCTCTCGATTCTGTCTCTTAAATATTCGATGGAATTTATGACAGGGGATCTGGACGGCCAAATCATTCGCTCCAATTGTCCTGAATGTTCTTCAAACCAATCGATAACAATTTTTGCATGATGTCATGGCGCATTGTTATCCATAAACATTCAGTCGTTGTTTGGGAACATGAAGTCCACGAATAGTTGCAAATGGTCTCCAGGTAGTTGAACCATAAGCGTTTACCAGCTGAAATCGGAACTCGTCTGACCAGGCCATGGTTTTTCCCGTCGTCTAGGGTCGAACCGATATGGTCAAGCGCCCAGGAGAGGCACTGCAGGTGATGTGCTATTATCAAAGGCACTCGCGTCGGTCGTCTGCTGCCATAAGCCATAACACCAAATTTCGCCGGACTGTCCTAACGGTTCTGTTCGTTTCACGTCTCACATTGACTTTAGCGGTTATTTCACGCAGTGTTGCTTGTCTGTTAACACAGCTGCTGCTCTCGGTTATTAAGCGAAGGCCGTTGGCCACTGTGTTGGCCATGGTGAGAGGTAATGCGTGAAATGTGTTATTCTCGAGACACACTTGAGGCAGTGGATCTCGGATTGTTGGTTCCTAACAATTTCCGTATAGGAACGTCTAGCTGCAACTGCCATTCTGCGTTCAGTCTCTTAATTCCCGTCGTCCGGTCATGATCACGTCGGAAACCCTTCACACAAATCACGTGAGTAAAAAAGGAAGCTGCCGGCCGCTGTGACCGAGTGGTTCTAGGCGCATCAGTCCGGAACCGCGCTGCTGCTACGGTCGCAGGTTCGAATCCTGCCTCGGGCATGGATGTGTGTGATGTCCTTAGGTTAGTTAGGTTTAAGTAGTTCTAAGTCTAGGGGACTGATGACCTCAGATGTTAAGTCCCATAGTGCTTAGAGCCATTTGAACCATTTTGAACAAACGACAGCGCCAATGCATTGCCCTTTATATCTTGTTTACGCAATTGGCAACCGGAATAAAGTAATAATTGGATCCTTTTACCGACCTCCTAATTCAGATGATACAGTTGTTGAAAGGTTCAAAGAAAACTTAAGTTTGATTTCAAACACGTATCTCACTCATACGATTATAATTGGCGGTGACTTTAATTTACCCTCGATATGTTGGCGAAAATACATGTTTAATTCCGGAGGTACGCACAAAACATCATCCGAAATTGTGCTAAACGCATTCTCTGAAAATTATTTCGAGAAGTTAGTTCATGTGCCCACGCGAATAGTACACGGTTGTGAAAACACACTTGACCTCTTAGTAACAAATAATCCTGACTCAATAACGAGTATCACAACGGATACAGGCATTAGTGAACACAAAGTTGTCGTAGCGAGACTGAATATTGTAACCCACAAATCCTCCGGAAATAATAGAAAAATATACCTATTCAAAAAAGCAGATAAAAATTCACTTGACGCCTTCCTGAGAGACCACCTCCACTCCTTCCAAATTAATAATATAAATGTAGACCAGATGTGGCTTGAATTCAAAGAAATAGTATCGGCAGCAATTGATAGATTTATACCAAACAAACTGAACAATGGAGCTGATCCTCCTTGGTACACAAAACGGGTCAGAACACTGCTTCAGAGACAACGAAACAAACATGCCTAATTTAAACAGACGCAAAATCCCCGAGACTGGCTATCTTTTACAGAAGCTCAAAATTTAGCGCTAACTTCAGTGCGAGATGCTTAAAACCAACGAAACAGTTTCGAAACCTGTCAGAAAATCCTAAGAACTATGTGAACTATGTTAGCGGCAAGAAACAATTAATGCTTTCTCAACATTCTGCAATGGAGGTACTATCGAAGCCAGTGCAGCCAAAGCAGAGTTACTAAACACAGCCTTCCGAAATGCCTTCACAAAACAAGACGAAGTAAATATTCCAGAATTCGAATCAAGAACAGCTGCCTACGTGAGTAACGTAGAAGTAAATATACTCGGAGTAGTGAAGCAACTTAAATCACTTAATAAAAGCAAGTCTCTGGCCCAGACTGTATACCAATTAGGTTCCTTTCAGAGTATGCTGGTCCCAGAGTACGCTGATGCATTAGCTCCGTACTTAACAATCATATACAACAGTTCGCTCAACGAAAGATCCGTACCCAAAGTCTAGAAAGCTGCACAGGTCACACCAACATTCAAGAAAGGTAGTAGCAGCAATCCACTAAATTACAGGCCCATATCATTAACGTCGATGTGCAGCAGGATTCTGGAACATATATTGTGTTCGAACAGTATGAAATACCTCGAAGGAAACGGTCTATTGACACACAGTCAACATGGGTTTAGAAAACATCGTTCTTGTGAAACACAACTAGCTTTTTATTCGCATGAAGTGTTGAGTGCTGTAGACAAGGGATTTCAGATCGACACCGTATTTCTGGATTTCCGGAAGGCTTTTGACACTGTACCACACAAGCGGCTTGTAGTGAAATTGCGTGCTTATGGAATATCGTCTCAGTTATGTGACTGCAGTTGTGATTTCTTGTGAAAGAGGTCACAGTTCGTAGTAATTGACGGAGCAAAACAGAAGTGATTTCTGGCGTTCCCCAAGGTAGTGTTAAAGGCCCTTTGCTGTTCCTTATCTATATAAACGATTTGGGAGACAATTTGAGCAGCCGTCTTAGGTTGTTTGCAGATGACGCTGTCGTTTATCGACTAATAAAGTCATCAGGAGATCAAAACAAACAGCAAAGCGATTTAGAAAAGATATCTGAATGGTGTGAAAATTGGCAGATGACCCTAAATAACGAAAAGTGTGAGGTCATCCACATGAGTGCTAAAAGGGATTCGTTAAACTTCGGTTACACGATAAATCAATCAAATCTAACGGCCGTAAATTCAACTAAATACCTAGGAATTGCAATTATGAACAACTTAAATTGGAAGGAACACATAGAAAATGTTGTGGGGGAGCCTAACCAAAGACAAGACACTTAGAAAATATAACAGACCTACTAAGGAGACTGCTTACACTACGCTTGTCCGTCCTATTTTAGAATACTGCTGCGCGATGTGGCATCCTTACCAGATAGGACTGACGGAGTACATCGAAAAAGTTCAAAGACGATCAGCACGTTTTGTATTTTCGCGAAATATGGGAGAGAGTGTCACTGAAATGATACAGGATTTGGGCTGGACGTCATTAAAAGAAAGGCGTCTTTCGTTGCTACGGAATATTCTCACGGAATTCCAATCACCATCTCTCTCCTCCGAATGCGAAAATATTTTGTTGACACCGACCTACAAAGGGAGAAACGACCACCACGATAAAGTAGCGGAAATCAGAGCTCTTACGGAAAGATCCAGGTGTTCGTTCCTTCCACGCACTATGCGAGATTGAAATAATAGAGAATTGTGAAGATGGTTCGATGAACCCTCTGCCAGGCATTTAAATGTGATTTGCTGAGTATCCATGTCGATGTAGATGTACCACTATCTGTATACGTGCATATGACCGTCTCACGACTTTTGTCAGCTCAGTGAACACGTCCGCATCTGTAGGTGAATGGTCAGCATATATGGCTGCCGTGCAGTGGACCCAGGTTTAATTTCAGGTTCTACCAGAGATTTTCCCTTGGTGAGAGGTTTATAATGTGATCCACTGAGCCTGTAGATGCAACATTTCAACATTCGAAAACCGACAACGGCTGGGAGTCTGATGTGCTAACCACATGCCTTCCATACTGCATCAGAATGAAGCCTTATGGCACATTATGACGCAGTGATGGGCGATCACTGCGAAGACCTCTGGGCCTAACAGCGACGCTAGGTTTCTTAATTGTAATAAAAGTGAATAGTTTTGACCAATTACCAGAAAATGTCATGAATGGCAGAAACTCGCTTTTATTTTGGTGAATCCTAGGGTATTAAAAATTTATTAGGTTCTATAATGGAAAGAATTGTTATTTAAATAGCACCATTAAATATCGCTGTTAGGAAGCTTCGTTGGCAAGTCAAGTTACACTGATCAGACAGAACATTATGACCCCCTACCAAATAGCTGGTATGTCCACCTTTTGCGAGAATAACGGCAGCGACGCACGATTTCATGGAAGCAATGAGGCCTTGGTAGTTCGCTGGAGGGAGTTGGCACCACATGTACACACTAAAGTCACCTAATTCCCGTAAATTCCGCGGAGGCGGCGATAAGCTCTGGCACCACGTTCAATCACATCCCAGATGTGTTCGATTGGGTTCAGGTCTGGCATGTTGTGGGGCCAGCACATCAATTGGAACTCACCACTGTGTTCCTCCAACCACTCCATCACACTCCTGGCCCTGTGACATGGCGCATTGTCTTGTTGAAAATGTCACTGCTGTCGGGAAACACGATCGTCATAAAGGGGGTGTACGTCGTCTGCAATCAGTGTACGATACTCCACGGCCGTCATGGTGCCTTGCCCAAGCTCCACTAGCCCCACGGATGTTCACGTGAATTTCCCCAGAGCATAATGGAGCCGCCAGCAGCTTGTCTCTGTCCCGCAGTATACGTGTCAAGAAGCTGTTCTGCTGGAAGACTATAGATCCGCGTTCTTCCACCGGCGTCGTGAAGGATGTGTCGGGATTCATCAGACCATGCAACGCTCTGCCACTGGGTCAACGTGACGATTTCAGTCATAGTTGCCGATGTCGTGGTGTTAACGTCGGCACATGCATGGGTCGCCGGCTGCGGGGGCCCATAGTCACGAGTGTTCAGTACTCTGTGTGCTCAGTACTCTGGCCAGTGTTAATGACTGATGTTAGTCCAGCCACAGTTCACTGCCTGTCCTGTTTTACCAGTTCGGCCAGACTACGATGCCCGACATCTGTAATGAGGGGTGGCCAGCCAAGTCCACGACGTCTGCACGCGCTTTCACCTTGGTTTCGCCTCGCGTTGAAGACACTCGCCACAGCACTCCTCGAACACCTGATAAGTGCCGACCGGGGTGGCCAAGCGGTTCTAGGGGCTACAGTCTGGAACCGCGCGACCGCTACGGTAGTTCTAAGTTCTAGGGGACTGATGACCTCAGAAGTTAAGTCCCATAGTGCTCAGAGCCATTTGAACCATTTTGAACCTGACAAGTCGTGCAGTTTCCGAAATGCTCGGTCCGAGCCTCCACGCCGTGACAATCTGCCCTCGGTCAAACTCAGGTCGCGCGCCTTCCCCATTCTATACATGGACAGCTCGCTCCCTAATACTGCAGGCACCATGCGTAGCAGTCATTCCTCGCCTGGACGGGATCATATCGGTGGTCACAATGTTCTGGCTGATCAGTGTATTCTACGAAGATATTTCGTACTGTGAGTGGTGTTGGAGAGGCAACGAGGAGGTACCTGCGAGCGTCCAGTGCTAGCGTCTCGGGCCGACACGTTGAGGATGCCATTGGCGTCGATGTCGAAGTTGACGTCGATGCGCGGCACGCCGCGGGGCGCGGGCGGGATGCCCACTAGGTCGAAAGTGCCCAGCAGGTTGTTGTCCTTGGTGAGCGCGCGCTCGCCTTCGAATATCTGCCGAACGAAAAACATCATCCAAACAATCGTTCTGATCGATAATAAACGGGACACAACGATCAAGGCCAATAGGGGCGAGATCCGTATGCCTTACGGCCATCGTCTATACAGGGTGTTACAAAAAGGTACGGGCAAACTTTCAGGAAACACTCCTCACACACAAATAAAGAAAAGATGTTATGTGGACATGTGTCCGGAAACGCTTAATTTCCATGTTAGAGCTCATTTTAGTTTCGTCCACCTACGCTCAATGGAGCACGTTATCATGATTTCATGCGGGATACTCTACCTGTGCTACTAGAACATGTGCCTTTACAAGTACGACACAACATGTGGTTCATGCACGATGGAGCTCCTGCACATTTCAGTCGAAGTGTTCGTACGCCTCTCAACAACAGATTCGGTGACCAATGGATTGGTAGAGGCGGACCAATTCCATGGTCTCCACGCTCTCCTAACCTCAACTTGACTTTCGTTTATGGGGGCATTTGAAAGCTCTTGTCTACGCAACCCCGGTACCAAATGTAGAGACTCTTCGTGCTCGTATTGTGGACGGCTATGATACAATACGCCATTCTCCAGGGCTGCATCAGCGCATCAGGGATTCCATGCGATGGAGGGTGGATGTATGTATCCTCGCTAACGGAGGACATTTTGAACATTTCCTGTAACAAAGTGTTTGAAGTCACTCTGGTACGTTCTGTTGCTGTGTGTTTCCATTCCATGATTAATGTGATTTGAAGAGAAGTAATAAAATGAGCTCTAACATGGAAAGTAAGCGTTTCCGGACACATGTCCACATAACATATTTTATTTCTTTGTGTGTGAGGAATGTTTCGTGAAAGTTTGGCCGTACCTTTTTGTAACACCCTGTATGTCGTGGTTTTCCTGCGGAGAAACAGAAGCATAAGCCATTAGAGATATCATTTACTACTTTTGATGGTCCGTTTCTAGCACAAAAAACGTGAATATTGACTCACGCTGTTAGTCAGAAATGAAGAGTGTCAGTAATGATTTACGTTTTTTTTAATGTTAGCAACAGACCAGCAAACGAAGTAAATGTTGATAGAACGAAAGCTTTCACGACCGGATGACATTGCTGCTGGTAAATCTTTCGGTGTATAAGGTCGTTGTCCTCGAAACTGTTCCGTTCAGAATGTTCCGTCCAGAGCTGCGCTGCACATCGTCAGAGGCGTTGCTCCTCTGTTGGGTCTTGCCGACCGACGCTCGGAAGTCCGAGTGTTTCTCTCCTTTGTATTAAAAAAGTAACGGATCGGATCGGAAAGATTTCACAGAAATATGATATTATACCGGTTGTTAGACCAACAAAAAAAATTGGTCAAGCACTCCGATCTGTAAAGGTTAAACGCCATCCTCTGTCAGCATTTGGCATATATAGAATTCGCTAAAGGAACACAAAGTCTTTGCCGACTAGCATAGGCAAAGTACACAAATCGGCTGTAGCAGAACATGCTCTTCAGTCAGGATGTCACGAAGTGAGGTTTTCTGAAACAAAAGTTTTATGTCTAACGACGAAAATTTTAATAAGAAAGGAGAGACTTTGAAATTAGCGACAAATGGACAATAGCTCTGCAGAATCGATAGTGAAGTTTTAACTTTGATAATGATCATTTCTGTTTATCACGTGTGACTCCGATCACGTTTCCTTTTTCTACAGTATAAATGTCGTTCTCAGACGTCAGATGCGTCAGTCGGCAAGAGTAAACGGAGGAGCAATACCTCTGAAGACGTCCAGCGCAGTTCTGGACGAAACGTTAGGAACAGAAGAGTTTCGTGGGCTACCACCTTATACCCCGAAATGTTTACGAGCAGCAAAGTAAATGCTTCTCTTGCTCCATAGGCAGACCAAAACACGTACCCAATACAGAAAACTATTACATTACGACCCTGGTGTATTCATGTTGAATGTTTTTGTATTGTCATTTTTTACCGAACCGCGAGATCATATCTCAAAACGTGTTGCAGTATTAAATAATTTTAAAAAAGGTATCAAAGAACTCGGGCTGGGGGCAGTCTCTACAAAAAATTATTTTAAATTGTAAGAAACAATAGCACTCGAATTCCAACCATTGTTGCTTTAAATGGTGTGAATGTAGACTCGCCTGGAGTATACTATTGATGAACAACCCTCGGGCTTCGAGTGCTCGGACACTGCGAGGCTTGGACGTTGTCATCAGCCATCTTCTGGAATATGTAGGCAGATCGCTTGAGGATAACGAGTACGGCATTCGTCCAAACGTCGCTGTGTCCCTATACTGCCATCTGGCAGACCAACAGCTTTTTATCGTGGCTTTCAGTTTTTCAGGTCGATCATGTCAGTGCATTTGCCTGGTTCAAATGAGAGTGATTGTTAACTCGTGCGAAAGTGACAGAATTGTTTCAAGTGTTTAATCGGAAGTAAGTAGTATTTAAGAGTGAAATAAATGTATTTTTAGGATTTTGTTGTGAAATTTATAGAAGACATCACTTGAAAAACCATGCACAGTTGTTTATTCAACGCAGGCATAAAAACACCGAAGCACTGTCCGCTGCTGGGAAAGATGCGGATGACTGAAATGTGGCAGAGTCGGGTCTGCATTGTGACATGTACTAGCCAGAATAGTATGCACCGTTCTAAAAACATTTCTGTCAACATTATAAGAACGAGTGACTTGATGAGGTTCGAACTATTCATCTCTTGGTCGATTGGTTGGTTTGGGGTGTAAAGGGACCAAACCACAGGGCCATGAGCCCCGTTATCCTCATGCAAACAAGGCTCAAGTTAAAACAATTCCCAAAAGAAGTCGCGGAAAGGAATAGGGCAGAAAACTAACTGGAAACCACACGAAAAGAAAAACGAAAGAAGCCAACCAAAAGTGGAAAACGTACACTAAAGGAAAAGTCGTGGAAGAGATTAAAATAATATAGCAGATGGCTGAGGCTGGCTGGTCACAAGAATAAAAAAAGGATGAACCAGTCACTCTGCAACATACTAAAATCTCCGGCCTTAAAGAGAAGGCGAGATGAATACACATAGGGACAAGAAGAATGCCAAGGCAAACAAACAGCATAGAAAGTGTGAGAAAGAGTTAAAATGGAGGGAGGCTGGATGCTTGGGAGAGAAAGCCAGACACCCACCCTTAGATTGTATTATAAAAACCCGCCACACGAATAAAACGTAAAACAACATCTGCCATCGATGCATTGTCTCCCAACACCGTTGGCAGTGTGGCAGGAAGGTTAAAAGTCCGCCGCAGAGCGGTTAAAATTGGGCAGTCCAACAAAATTTGGACGACTGTCATGTGGGAGTCACAGCGACACCGAGGTGGGTCCTTGCGACGGAGGGGGTGATGTGTTCGCCAAGTATGGCCGATGCGGAACTGGCAAAAGACAAGCGAGTTCCTGCGAGTGGCATACATGGGTGACTGCCACATATTCGTTGTCTCCTTGATAACACGTAGTTTATTTGGTGCGCCGTGCCCAGATCACAAAAACTTTAGGGTGGAAGACCGATCGGAGATCAGTTTCCGGCATGCCCATTTCCAGAGTTGGTTCACCGGTGCGCTGTTTGGCTAGGTGGTCTGCAAGTTCATTGCCTGGGATCCCGACATGTTCTGAGTTCCAAATGAAGGTTACTGAACGCCCACTGTTGCCAAGGGCATAAAGAGACTCCTGGACAATTATTACCAATTGATTGCGTGGGAAGCACTGGTCGAGATGTTGTAAGCGTCTTAAGGAGTCACTAATGCACTGGTATTCGTCAAATTATCCATTTTTGTTTGCGGTTTCAGCATCTACTGTGGAAACAGTTTAATAATACTTTTAAGTTACCGCGCATGCCGCCAAGCTGTCATCTGGAACAGAATTGTTGATGTCATAAGGATCGACACGAGTGAGGGAGTCTAGTCGAAATGATCCAGCACCGAGCGAGGTGGCGCAGTGGTTAACGCACTGGACTCGCATTTGGGAGGACGACCGTTTCAACCCGCGTCTGGCCCTGCAGATTTAGGTTTTCCATGATTTAATTAAATCCCTCCAGGCAAATGCTGGGATGGTTTCTGTCAAGGGGCACGACCGATTTCCTTCCCCACCCTTTTCACAATCCGAGTTTGTACTCCATCTCTAATGACATCGATGTCGACGGGACGTTAAACCTTGGGTTTCTTTCCTTCTTCCGAAATGGGCTGGCTGCAGTGGCGGGCAAGCGTTCGCCTGAGGGCGAGCTCGAGGATCCTAGAGTGGATGTCCCAGGGCCCAAGTAGCTGGGAGGGGGTCCGGTCTGTTGGATTTGGCGACAAATCTTGGACTTTATCGGTTGAGATGATGATCCCAAACATGGCAGCTTCTGGGAGAGTGGCAAACAATGGGTACTAAGAAATATTTCAAATTACAGATTTTTACGGAGATTCATTGCAGATTCACTGCAGTGCAGATTTAAACATACCATCGCAATCGCGTCACTGGTGTGCTTGTACTGACACTTTAATATCAGTAACATTATTAAAACTGCAGAAGTTAGACGGCAGTGTAAATTTTTAATGTTACGCAACCTTTAATAAACTCTTGAACGCTTCATGCAGTCTTTACGATCAAGGTGTAGAATTGATACGCAGAAAGAGTACAGTCTCGGCAACATGTGGGTGGGCCCACATTTTCCCACTGCATTGCAGGAGTTTCGCTGGGAAGACCTTGCACATTCTCCGTACAGTCCTGATCTCTACCCATGCGATTTCCTTATTTTTGGTGCCCAGAGGAAAGACATTAATGGCTGTTGATTTGCTTCGGACGAAGATGTGCACGCGTGGGCACAATCATGGTTCCGTAAGCAATCGCAAAACACTTTTCCATGAAGGCATTGACCGTGTTTGTCTCACAGTGGGATAGATGTCTTAACAGTTATGGTGATTACTTTTGAAATAATAAATAGTTTACTTACTTTTTTCCAATGTATCTCGTTTTCATTTGACTGCTCCTTATATTGCGAAACAACGCCCAGTTACTGTGGAATAAATGCTGCGATAGGTCGTTCGATTTACGAATGTTTTAGTTTCCTTATTGAGAAAAAGGCCAAAAAATTGGTCAGCAGGTACAGTTTTGCAGTTTCTGGAAGTATATGAAGAGCGACTTGATGTTACTGATAAATTGTGCGTAGGAGGAAGCGCTTGTGTGCGACCACATTCACACAAAATAGTTATAAATGAGTCTGGAAAGATTTTTGGGTGAATGAATAAATCTAAATATGAAACCAAAAATGGGAGTCGCATAAAGATTATGGTCTGAAACACCAAGAACTGTACAAACCGTGTGTTGCAGGGGTTCCCAAACGTTTCCTCTGCCAGAATACTATAATTCTTGTACTTCCATGGAGATTCTTATTTATTTGTAAGGCTAATAAAATATGAAATTTTAAGAAATAAGAAAAACTTATTTTATTCAGTGATAACTTCAATTTTAAATCATAAGCAATAACACAGAAACCAAAATAAAAAATAAGAAAAAATGTCGAGAAAGAAACGCTACGTTGTTAATAATTTTTCGTAGAATACTTATTCATTTCCCACGGACCACCAGTGTTCCACGGAACACCCTGTTGTACTGTATGTGAGATATAATAGCTGCGAAAGCAAAAAAATTATAGGTATTAGAAATGGCTACATTAACGAATAAATAAAGTTTTATAATCCCAAAATAGTGGTGCGTCCGCAGATGATGTTTACAAGCCAGTTTTTGGTTGGTTTTTCATGGTAGGCTATATTTTCATCTTCGAGTGCGATTTTTTCTGTAAGTATGTTGGTTGCAAACATTTCATTCCTGCACGAAATGCATTTCGATCGACCATTTGTGTTACTTTGCCTTGTATTTAACTCACATCTTAGCTCTAATGCAGTATAACATTGATACCCCCAGTACGATTTGAGCTGACAGGACAGTTAAAAACCTCGTCACTGCGTAAAATTTGTGGCGTCCTGAGAGACCTGAAGCTCACCGTGCCACAAGCTGTGACGACGCTTTAGCTGCGTGCGTTCGCGGCTTCGCAGCGCCTCTAGCGGAGTCCATAGCGTGAACGGTTTGCGCTCACCTGCACGGTGACGGCGGGCTGGTTGTCGGCGTAGGTGGAGAAGGTTTTGGTGAGCGAGCAGGGGATGCGCGTGTTGCGGTCGACGACGGCCGTCATGATGCCGCCGGCCGTCTCGATGCCCAGGGACAGCGGCGTCACGTCCACCAGCAGCACCTCCTGCAGGTTGGCGCTCTTGTCCCCGCTGATGATGGCCGCCTGCGCACCCCACGTGCAGCCTCTCTTTCGTACACCTCCGCATTACCTTCTACGTCTACATCGACACTGCTGGCCATCAAATTTACAACACAGTAAATAAAGGTAGAACGCAAAAAACCAACATTAAAATAGCATCAAGTGTACTACCAGCGGCGATCAATAAGTTATGCAGTACTTTTCTCCTTGGCCAATTTAAGAAATTTTTCCCTCTTTAGTCTCTATAGCTTCATGAAGTTGTGCGGTAGGTGGCGGCGCTATACGTAGACTTCAAAATGGCGTCCGTAGAGGAGGTGCGTTCCAAGCAGAGGCCCGTCAGTGAGTTCTTTTTGCGGCAGACCAGAGCATCGCAGATATTCACAGGTGTTTGCTTAATGTCTACGGATACATAGCAATTAACAAAAGCACGGTGAGTCGTTGTGCGAATCGTCTGTCATCATCGCAACGGGTCGCACAATCCCGTCCGATGTCCCTCGTGCCCGCCAGCCGCACGCAGTTCACAGTTGTCACTCATGCAGTGTGGTAAGGTGCGCAAATTCTCATTCGAGGTGATCAACGGATCACAATCGAACTCCTCGCTGCTCAACTGAATATCTCTGCTGGTAGTGCTGACACACTCGTCCACCAGTTGGGGCACTCAGAGGTGTTTGTCCACTGGATTCCTCGTCGCCTAACAGAAGACCATAAACACCAACGAAGGACCGGCTCTGCCGAATTGCTTGTGAGTTACGGGGCTGATCGTGACAATTTTTTATCGAACATCGTCACAAGCGATGAACCGTCAGTCTACCACTTCGAATCGGAAACAAAACGGCGATCCATAGGGTGGCGCTAATCCGTCTCTCCACCCAAGAAAAAGTTCAAAATCGTACCCTCAGCCGGTAAAGTGAAGTTGAGGGCCTTCTGGGACTCTGAATGGGTTACTCTGTTTGATTTCCTCTCTCATGGCGCAACGATCAACGCAGAAGAGTATTGTGCTACCCTCAGGAAACTGAAGAAACTACTTCAGAGTGTTTGTCGCCACAAAAATACAAACGAAGTCCTCCTTCTCCATTACAACACAAGGCCTAACACAACTCTTCGCACCCGAGAGGCCTGTTCTTCCTCTTATACCCCACAACCCGGATCTGTTTGGTCCAATGAAAGATGCACTCCACGGGGAACAGTACGTGGATGGTGGGGTGGTTATTGATGTAGCAAGACCTTGGCCCCGACATCGACCAGTAGAGTGGTACTATCCGGGCATACAGGCCCTCGCAGTACGGCAGCGTAACGCCTCGCACTGATCGGAGATTATGTTGAAAAATAGTGTTTAGCAGTCAAAAGAGTGGGGAATAATATGGTGCACTGGAATCCTGAATAAAAGCAACCTGCTTTCAGAAAAAAAATGTGCTCCATTATTTACTGAACACCCCTCATACACATTGGAATCAAATGATTATCATTATAGCGGAACTGTACAAAATATGTAGCAATAACATCATCCGTATTCTGTATATAAGGAAAGATTACACAGTGGAAATTTCATTCGGAAATGACATTTGAATATCACGTTGACAATTATTACTTTGTATCCGTCTAATTACAATTGAATTAAAGAAATCTCTTGTGCCACATGTGTTTCATCTTTTTTAATGAAAGGATCTTCAGTGGCCTGAGATATAGACACATTTGTGTTAATGCGTACTATTTCCTTTCACATATTCGACATTACACACTGAAATTATAAACTGTTCTGGGATTTTCTGCTTTTCTGATATGTAATAGTAGTTTACGTTTCTACTGCAATGAACTAACACACCCTGTAGCCAGAGCGCCCAGTTTCAGGCATTGATCACTGCAGCCAATGACTTATGCCTGATACAGCGCCCTTCAGCGTGGGCAGCTTCCGTGCTTCAGTCTACTTCCGCGAGGCAATGACTGGGGCCACGGAGATCCTTCTGCGAGATGGAGGAATGCGACAGAACTT
This sequence comes from Schistocerca serialis cubense, assembly GCF_023864345.2. Classification (NCBI taxonomy): domain Eukaryota; kingdom Metazoa; phylum Arthropoda; class Insecta; order Orthoptera; family Acrididae; genus Schistocerca; species Schistocerca serialis. The sequence goes on from NC_064638.1 coordinate 575,425,387, forward strand.
CTTCCTCCTCATGATCAGCTCCAGATAACAGTATTTATATCCACACAACCAGCCAGTCATCTTTGGACAACTGGACTATGTTTTGATGTCTCGCCTGTGTGGAATGCTACCGTCAAGACGACGATGTTTGAGGAGCGTTCAGTAAGTAATGTAGCAATTTTTTTTTTCTGAAAGCAGGTTGGTTTTATTCAGGATGCCAACACACCATATTATTCCCCACTCTGTTGGCTACAGAACCCTAATTTTTAACGTAATCTGTGTTCAATGTGACGGCATTACGCCACCGTATTGGGACGGCCTAAATACCCGCATGTACTCTACTGATCGACGCCGAAGCCAATGACTGAGGCCACGGATTCTGACACTATCCGAGAACTTTCTGCGAGATGGAGGAATGCGACAGAACTTCTTCCTCCTCATGATCAGCATCGATATCCTCCCAGTCACCCACGTACTGCTACGAGCGCAAACCTTCATTGGGCCAGACAGGTGGAACTCGGAAGTGCGAGATCTGGGTCTAGGGTGGATGAGGAAAATCAGCCCAATGAAGTTTCGTAAGCTCCTCTCGGGTGCGCAGAAGTTTTGGAGGCGTTGCATTGTCATGGAGAACGAGAAGTTCGTTTGCGTTTTTGTGACGACAAACACGCTGAAGTCGTTTCTTCAATTTCCTGAGGGTAATGTATCAGGGACACTTTCCGAGTTGATCGTCACATCATGAGGGAGGACATCAAACAGAGTAACTCTCTCAGAGTCCCAGAAGACCGTCGCCATGACTATACCGGCTTTGAATTTTTTCTTCGGAGCAGAGATGGTGTGGTACCACTCCACGAGTTGCCGTTTTGTTACCGGTTCTAAGTGATGAACCCATGTTTCGTCACCTGTAACGATGTTCGATAAAAATTGTCACGTACAGCCTCATAACGCACAAGCAATTCCGCACAAAAAGTCCTTCATTGCACCATTGCTCTTTATGGTCTACTGTTAGACGGTGAGGAATCAAGCGGGCACTCACCTGTGAGTACCCCAATCAGTGGACAATTGTGTCAGAACTACCATCAGAGTCGCGCAGTTGCGCAGGGAGGTGTTTGATTTTGATCCGCCGATCACCTCGAATGAAAGTGTCCGCATGTTCCAACACTGCAGCAGTGACAGCCACCTGCGGCCGTCCGTCTGGACATCAGACAGGTTTCCTCGACCTCGTTGCGAAGATGACAGACGACTCACCCTGCCTTTTTTCACTCCCACGTCTCCGTAGACATTCTGCAAGCGCATGTGAATATCTGCGATGCTCTGGTTTTCCGCCGAAAGAAACTCAGCTCTGGTTGGAACACACCTCCGTTACGGACGCCATTTTGAAGGCTATGTATAGCACCGCCGTCTGTCGAAACTTCATAAAACTATAGGGACTGAAGTGGGAATATTCCAAGGTGTCCCACAACAAATTCGACATTTTCTTCAACTGAAATTGGACGAGAAGAAAAGGGTTGCATAACTTATTGACCGCTCCTCGTGCCTTTGATGCAGCAGCCCACACCATCATCGAGCTTTGAATGCCCTAGTGCTGCCTGAGTGCGTTGGCAGCCTTACACTGTGCCGCCTACTTGTCGAAGTCGAGCCACCTTCGCAAGTTCAGAGACTTGAACTGAGATCCTCAGCCATGTGGCGCTGGGCATCACGAGGCCAGCCACAGCCATCCGTGAGGGAGGACGTCAAACAGAATACCTCCTTCAGGACCGTCACCATGACTTTACCGGCTGAGAGTTCGGCTTTGAATCTTTTGTGCACATGGGCCCGGACACTTGAGATGGCGCCAGGTCTCTTGAATCAGCGTCAGAGGACATGCGCTGTCGCTGACGGGAACGGTGCTAGGAGGTCAACCTGCAGGGAGACTCTGTGAGGGAATGTGTGTCACACTCACCAGTGTTCAAGTGAACAACAGCTGTGACAAGAAGATTGAATGTTTACAAATAATAAACATAAAGGACATTTGTATCCATGGACTGCTTTCTTCTCCTGCATTAGAGTAGAGAATTACTCGTCTATACCAGACCACACTCCGCCTGTGTCACGTTACCTACAGATTTCGGAGATGCTGCTCTACATGCGTTCTTTTTCCCGTTTTACAGCTGTTCTTCTTCTGGTTACTGCCATACGAAATTTAGTTTGCACTGCCCTAGGAAATGAACACTTAATTGCTTGTTGTTATTCCTGCATTTGTTCAAATGGTTCAAATGGCTCTGAGCACTATGGGACTTAACTTCTTTGGTCATCAGTCCCCTAGAACTTAGAACTACTTAAACCTAACTAACCTACGACATCACACACATCCATGCCCGAGGCAGGATTCGAACCTGCGACCGTAGCGGTCGCGCGGTTCTAGGCGACTTCGGCCGGCCTGCACTTGTTACCAGCCATTGAATGTTATAGCCAACTATCGAAAGTCTGTTTGTGACGTCAGTGATATAGTAATATATGGACACACAGCCGCTTAGCTGCAGATTACTTCTCCCCTCCCCCCCCCCCCTTTTCTCTCTCTCTCTCTCTCTCTCTCCCCATCTTTGTGTGTGTGTGTGTGTGTGTGTGTGTGTGTGTGTGTGTGTGTGTGTATGTTTGTGAGTGGGGGGGTGGGGGGGTGGGGTGGGTGTTTGGGTGGGTAAGTGTGTGGGTGGGCTTGTATTAACATGGTTAGGTATACAAACGGATACTGTTTTACGCTATCATTTCTTGTATTAAGTTTAGCAAAGCATTTGTTGATATGTGTCTTGTCATTTATCATGTGTTCGTTCTCTGCGAAGAGATTCTGAATGTGGTAGTTGTCCTGCATTGCTATAATGCATTTGTTGTGGTTAGCTATCTCGATGATTTTCATATCTTGTTGCAAGAAGCTAAGATGATGTTTTAAGTGCTCTACAAATCTGAAATGGTTTGTTTCATACATCCAATACCTGATATGTTCCTTGTACTGTTCTAAAATTTCTGCATGTCACGCCTATGTATACTGCATTACAACTTTGACATTAAAATCAGTATGTTTTTTATCCCTAGAATTTTCACATTTGATTGTTGGTTGGCGTAAGTTTGTTTGGTGAGTTTGCACAGTTTTATATGCTGAATGGAGACCCTGTTTCTTTAGTGAGTTTGCCACTCCGTGTGTTCAATTAAGTATGTAAGTCATAGTATAACATGTACTTTGTTTCTGTGTGCTGTTGTCGTTGTGTATGTGTGTTGTGTGCATTTTATGTTTCGCATAGTATCATGTTCTGGTACTGCCTTTGCGAATATAGCCTCTTAACCTCATTCAGTAACCAACACTTTTCTGCATATAATTTCAACGTTTCTGTGGCTGGTTTCGATTTAAGTTGTTCCTCTTGCAAGTCTGGTTGAACGTTATGTGCTGCATCGTTTTCTGGAGCCTCAGATCTATTTTCTTGTATTTTTTCTACTTGTTGACAGGAAATGCTTGACAAAGTTGTAATAACGTCTCTAACTTTTGTTTTCCTCTTGTACACAGTTGTGTGTAGTATTATGTTGTTATTAATCAACATAATATTACATTGAGGTGACAGAAGTCATGGGATACCTCATAATTTCATGTCGGAATCCTTTTGCCAAGCTTAGTGCAGCTACTCGGCGTGTCATGGACTCAACAAGTCATTGGAAGTCCCCAGCAGAAATATTGAATCATGCTGCCCTTATAGCCCGCCATAATTGCGGAACTGTTACCGGTGCAGGATTTTGTACATGTATTGACCTGACCTCTTAGTTATGTCCCATAAATGTTCGATAGAACTCATGTCGGGCGATCCGAGTAGCTAAATCATTCGCTTAAATTATGCAGAATGTCCTTCAAATCAATCACGAATAATTGTGGCCTGGTGAAATGGCGCATTGTCATCTACACAAATTTCATTGTTTTTTGGGAACATGAAGTCAATACATGGTTGCAAATGATCTCCAAGTAGCCTTATATAACCATTTTCAGTCAATGATCGGTTCAGTTGAGCCAGAGGTCGCAGTCCGATCCATGTAAACACAGGCCACACCATTGTGGAGCCAGGACCAGCTTGCACAGTTGCCCTGTTGACAACCTAGGTCCATGGCTTCGTGGGGTCTACGCCACAACCGAACCATACCATCAACTTTTACCAGCTGAAATCGGGACTCATCTGACCAGGCCACTGTTTTCCAGTCGTCTAGGGTCCAATCGATATGGTCATTAGGCCAGGAGAGGTGCTTACACGTGATGCCGTGCTGTTAGCAATGGCACTCGCGTATGTTGTCTGGTGCCACAGCCCACTGACGCCAGATTCCGCCTCACTGTCCTAAGGAGTAAGTTCGTCGTACGTCTCACGTTGATTTCTGCTGTTATTTCACGTAGTGATGCTTGTCTGTTAGCACTGACAATGTATTCAAACGCCTGCTCTTGGTCGTTAAGTGAAGGCCGTCGGCCGCTGCGTTGACTGTGGTAAGAGATAACGCCTGAAATTTATTATTCTTGGCGCACTCTTGACACTATGGATCTTGGAGTATTGAATTCGTTAACGATTTCCGAAATGCAATGTCCCATGCATCTAGCTCTAACTACCAGTCTGCGTTCAAAGTCTGTTAAGTGCTGTCATGTAGCCATAATCAAGTCAAAAACCTTTTCACGTGAATCACTTGAGTACAAATGACAGCTCTGCCAATGCACAGCTCTTTTACACCTTATGCGTGAAATACTACTGCCATCTGTGTTTATGAATATCGCTATCCCATGACAAAAGTTAAAGATGTTACTATGCACCCAAATGTTGTTTATTTGTTCAAAGATCATGTTATGTTTTTATGGGATGGAATGACAGGATCACGGCCTGTAAAGATTGTGGTTTATCACTCCATAATATTACTGCTCACATCTGAATCTCACAACTGTTATACGAATGTCGAATTCATAGAAGGACAATGCTCAACACCCTGGCTAGAAGCATCCTACAAGACAGTTACATTGTTTGCTTGGCTTTGCAGCCATCAGTAGGTATGTAGTGCCGGTTCAAGCACAGAGCATGCCATTGATGAGGTCATCGATGATGTAATCAGTGACACACACTGCGCTTGAACCAGCATTACCTACCTACTGCCACCTCTTGTACATCGAGTCAGGAAATAGGAAGACAAGAATTCATATGGACAATGCAACAATGTGTGGAGCACGTTGGACTGTTAGCACAGCAACTATTATTGCAGCTTCCCTTGACACTGCAGCACAGAAAGGCAGGCCAATGGTTGTTCGCCTAAAAACAACAGCGGATACAGGAGTGCCACCACGTCCGCTTTTCAGACGAGTCCTGGTTCCACCACAGCATATGATGGACATGTCTGAAGGCTCCCAGCAGAACGAACATAGCTATATGGCATTGTACAGGATATGCCGATAATGGCGTGAGGGAGGAAGAATGTGGACATCTAGGTGAGTAAAAGAACACAGAAATGGAAAACACTGGCTGCAGGTTTATTCCACTAAATCTAGCCTGAATCTATACAGCTGTAAGATGTAGATAGTGGCAGATTACCGAGAGCCAGACTAAAGGGTTATAGCACCCGATTAAGGAGAAGCAGGAAGGTACTTGCAGTTGGGTCAAGGCCTGGTTAGCAAGAGAGCGTCTTGGCGCTGACATGTACTTTCACAAGTCGGTTCTGGGCTCCTCACGTGACCGTTCACAATCATCTGATTGGCTGTTAGAAGGGACTTTGCAAATATGGCCTAGTCATCAGTACTCACTATGAGAAAGCTATCCACGTTAACTGAATGTGAGTAGTTGGCCATATCCAGCAGGCTCCAGTATGAAACCAGCCCAGACCCAGGAACATCTCTCAGCAGTGAAACACAGCATCACTGCCTCAGAATGAAAAATTGAAAAGAAAAAAAATTTAGTTGACAATAACGTTTTGAGCTTGGCATGGGGGTCCACCACGTACAGCATTCATCACAGTCACATGGGTACAGCACCCTGGAGTGATAGTATGGATGCTACTGAGTACTCGACAAGATCACCTACGGTTCACATAGCGGTAATTTGGACTGATACATTTCTGATGTATTAAGACTGATGACAGTGCCATATCTTCGAGGTTTCCATGACACCATCGCCAAACAAGATAACGCAAGACCACATCTTGCCCATGCTGTGTTCACCCACCTTAATGCAGAGGCTGTTCGACTTTTATCATGCGCAGCAGATCTCTCTCTGGGTTTACGAGAGGCTGTCCCACCACAACTCGCTAGTCACTATCGTCGATGAACTGTGGCATAGAATCAAAGCCGTGTGGAACGACGTACCAGTATCTGCCAGCCAACGTCAGTTTAATTCTACACTCAGAAGTATTAGAGCCACTGCTGCTGCAAGAGGTGGCAGCTTTGTGTAATAAATTTCACATCCTGCACGTCCGAAAATCACCCGAAAATTTGACCGTGTATTCTCCCTAATGTAGTAGAGAGGGTGTCTCAAAGTTTTTGGGTCAAACAGAAACGGGTGGTAGTGGGTCCACAACCGATTACAGTGAGATAGATAACGAGTGGTTGGAAATGCATATTTATCGTGTTGTGGACATACACAGCATAACCGCGTAACAACAACGTAGCTCATAGTAACTGTTCAAAGGGGCGACCGTCAATCTCAGTGAATGCACGGCAACAGTCCATGACGTTTCTTTCAAAGATCCCCGGTGTCTGATGTACCAGAGGACAGTAAGCTTGGACCCTAGCAATCAAGTCTTCATCCATTTCAACGGGCGTTTCATACACCAAAGTCTTGAAAAAGTCCAGAGCCGTGAGATCCGGCGATCGTGCTGATCATGGGACAGGACCTTCTCTTCCCGCCGCGCGGGGTAGCCGCACGGTCTAGAGGCGCCTTGTCACGGTCCGTGCGGCTCTCCCCGTCGGAGGTTCGAGTACTCCCTCGAGTAAGGGTGTGTGTGTTGTCCATAGCGTAAGTTAGTTTAATTTAGATTAAGTAGTGTGTAGGCTTAGGAATCGATGACCTCAGCAGTTTGGTCCCATAAGACCTTACAATAAATTTCCAAAAATTTCCCTTCCAATCCGACGGTGAGCGTACGTGTTTTTCGGGTGCTCGAGAGCACTGGCATCGAAGTGGGCTGGTGCACAGTCGTGCTAAAACCACATCCCTCTGTGGACAACAACGGGCACAGCCTCCAAGAACTGCATGCGCCTTTGCAATACATGTATTGGGAAGGGCGGTCGTCGCTTTCAACACTTACTATGAGCTACGCTGTTGATATGCGATGTATAGTGTGTATGTCCACAACACAATAACTATGCATTTCCGACCACTGGCTCCCTATCTCAATATAACCGGTTGTGGTCCCACTATCACCTATTTTTAATTTGACAAACGGTTTGAGACACACTGTATTTGCACAATAAGTAAAATTTGGTGTTGCGGCATTAATGGTCATCAGTGTATAATCCTCAAGCCGCATTACAATGTGTGTCCATGGATACTTCTGGTATCAGTATAATTTCTCTCTTTTCTGTTACATTCACGAATGGTGCAGGAGATTAGTGACTGTTTATATTTCTCAGTATGAGCTTTAACTCTGAAATATCCTGTGGATTTCGTCCTTGGCGTTTCCATGATGTCACACTCGTGGACTCGGCCAGAATCCACTCATAGTTTCTGATGTGCGGCACGTGAGACAAACTACACATGTACTGCTCGTAACATTTACTAGGAAATACTTATTGACGGATATGGATTAAATCTCACCACTGTTGAGTACTCAAGTAAGAAATAAGGGTCGCCAGTCTCTGTTTGGCCCGCGAGGCAGGATTAAAATTATCACTTTTTCTATGTTACCAATAAATGCTCTGTACCATCTAACTACTTTCAGAAACATTTCACAATACGATCTCTGGATGGAAGATGTACACCGCTAACAGTTCACTCATGCCTCTAGTTGGCTGCTGGCAACTACGGCCTGTAATCTCCACCAGAAACAAAACAAGATAACAGCTCAAAGGCAATGCCGGTACGAAAAAGATGACACCATAACATCACACCTTCAGTTTACACGAAACCAAATTTAACTTACTGGCTTCAGTTAAAATTCGTCAATCCCACCGCTTTTATCCAATACCACCTTCAATAGGCTACTGGATCTGCGATCTGATATAAGAGCTCTGCTTACCAAGCACCAAGAGTAATTAATTAGAATTTCATACTCACACACGGGAACTCTGATATTTCGGGAAACATAGACTATCAACATGACAGGACAGCGCCGTGGATAGATGAAAAGCGGGCTCGTAGGGGCCACAGCAGTGAGAACTAAAGCGCCAAAGAAACTGGTATAGGCACGCGTATTCAAATACAGAGATATGTAAACAGTCAGAACACGGCGCTGCGGTCGGCAACGTCTATATAAGACAACAAGAGTCTGGCGCAGTTGTTAGATCGATACTGCTGCTACAATGGCAGGTTATCAACATTTAAGTGAGTTTGAACGTGGTGTTACAATCGGCGCACCAGCGATCGGACACGGCATCTCTGAGGTAGCGATGAAGTTGGTATTTTCCCGTACAATCATTTCATGAGTGTACCCTGAATATCAGGAGTCGGCCGGAAAAAGATCCTGCAAGAACGTGCTCAACGAAACATCATCGATATGGGCTTTCGGAGCCGAAAGCCCATTCTTGTACATGACTGCACGACACAAGGTTCTACGCCTCGCCTGGCCCGTCAACACCGAAATTGTTCTGCTGACGACTGGAAACATGGTGCCTGGTCGGGCGACTCTCGTTTCAAATTGTATCGAGCGGATGGACGTGTTTGAGTATGGAGACTACCTCATGACTCTACAGAGCCTGCATGTCAGCAGGAGACTGTTCGAGCTGGTGGAGGCTCTGTAATGATGTGGGACGTGTGCAGTTGGAGTGATATGGGACCTCTGATACGTCTATATACGACTTTGACAGGTGATACGTATGCAAGCATCCTGTCAAATTACCTGCATCCATTCATGTCTATTGCGCATTCCGACGGACTTGGGCAATTCTAGCACGACAATGCGACGCCCCACATGTCCAAAATTGCTACAGAGTGGCTTCAGGAAGACTCTTCCGAAATTAAACATCTCCGCTGGCCACCAAACTCCCCAGGCATGAATATTAATGAGCATATCTGGAGGGGTGTTCAGAAGAGATCTCCACTCCTCGTACTCTTACGGATTCATGGACAGCGCTGCACGATTCAAGGTGTCGGTTCCCTCCAGCACTATTTCAAACATTAGTCGAGTCCATGCCACGTCGCATTGCGGCACTTCTGCGTGCTCGCGGGAGCCCTACACGATACCAGGCAGGCGTACCAGTTTCTTTGGCTCTTCAGTGTAGTTCCGGACGACAACGACAACAAAAGCGTGTTGTCAGGGTTACCTATGGATGCCGCTGCTGCGAGCAGAGGCGCTCATCTCACTGACCGGCGGCAGCCACATCGCTCCTAGGAGCCGCTCCTAGCGCCGATCTACAGGGAGTCTATAATTGAAGTCCCAGTTTCAAAACGCTGCAGAAAGAGAAGCTGTGCCCAGAATGACGTCAAATTTGATCAGCGTCAGCGTATTATTGACGCCGGGCGAAACGCATGGAACAAAAAAATTAACGAAAATTTTACCAGTAGATGGAGCTGTAAGCGTCCGAATATGCACACCTACAGACGCGCGGCCCGCGGTTGATGCTCAGATTTGGTGCGAGATGCCCATTGTGACTTGTCTCCATGAAGGATCGCGCGCTACTGGTAAAGCTCTTTTACGATAACGATGACTGTGCGCCGGTAGCCTTCCAGAAGTTCCGGAGAGTCAAGTGTATGAGAAAGGTATTGGTCCGATATCTGCTAATGATCTGGAGAAAATGATTACAAAGTTCTAAAAGACAGGTTCTTTAGCAGTGCACTGTGCAAAGGGAGGAAAACACTTAATACGAAATGTGTCGAAGATGTGGTCACAGCACTGCAGAAGGGGTAAGCGGTGATTTGCAAACATGCAGTGCACGGGGAATTGCCCAAACGTTGGACATGCCTGCAAGCACACTGCATAAAATCCTATCTAATATTGGTAGGGGCAAAATACAGGGAGCGAAATGCTATTTACAATTTGTACAGAAACCAGATGGCAGTTATAAGAGTCGAGGGGCATGAAAGGGAAGCAGTGGTTGGGAAGGGAGTGAGACAGGGTTGTAGCCTATCGCCGATGTTATTCAATCTGCATATTGAGCAAGCAGTAAAGGAAACAAAAGAAAAATTCAGTGTAGGAATTAAAATCCACGGAGAAGAAATAAAAACTTTGAGGTTCGCCGATGACATTGTAATTCTGTCAGAGACAGCAAAGGGCCTGGAAGAGCAAAATGGTTCAAATGGCTCTGAGCACTATGGGACTTAACTTCTGTGGTCATCAGTCCCCTAGAACTTAGAACTACTTAACATCAGTCCCCTAGAACTTAGAACTACTTAAACCTAACTAACCTAAGGACATCACACACATCCATGCCCGAGGCAGGATTCGAACCTGCGACCGTAGCCCTGGAAGAGCAGCTGAACGGAATGGACAGTGTCTTGAAAGGAGGATATGAGATGAACATCAACAAAAGCAAAACGAGCGTAATGGAATGTAGTCGAATTAAATCGGGTGATGCTGAGGGAATTAAATTAGGAAGTGAGACACTTAAAGTAATAAATGAGTTTTGCTATTTCGGTGGCAAAATAACTGATGATGGTCGAAGTAGAGAGGATATAAAATGTAGACTGGCAATGGCAAGGAAAGCGTTTCTGAAGAAGAGAAATTTGTTAACATCGAGTATAGATTTAAGTGTCAGGAAGTAGTTTCTGAAAGTATTTGTATGAAGTGTAGCCATGTATGGAAGTGAAACGTTGACGATAAATAGTTTAGACAAGAAGAGAATAGAAGCTTTCGAAATGTGGTGCTACAGAAGAATGCTGAAGATTGGATGGGTAGATTACATAACCAATGAGGAGGTACTGAACAGAATTGGGGAGAAGAGAAATTTGTGGCACAACTTGACTAGAAGAAGGGATCGGTTGGTAGGACATATTGTGAGGCATCAAGGGATCACCAATTTAGTATTGGTGGGCAGCGTGGAGGGTAAAAATCGTAGAGGGAGACCAAGTGATGAATACAATAAGCAGATTCAGAAGGATGTAGGTTGCAGTAGGTACTGGGAGATGAAGAAGCTTACGCAGGACAGAGTAGCATGGAGAGCTGCATCAAACCAGTCTCTGGACTGAAGACCGGCCGGCCGCGGTGGTCTAGTGGTTCTAGGCGCGCAGTCCGGAACCGCGGGACTGCTACGGTCGCAGGTTCGAATCCTGCCTCGGGCATGGATGTGTGTGATGTCCTTAGGTTAGTTAGGTTTAATTGGTTCTAAGTTCTAGGCGACTGATGACCTCAGAAGTTAAGTCGCATAGTGCTCAGAGCCATTTGAACCATTTGACTGAATACCACAACAACAACAGTATTCTTCATTGCTGCTATTACAAAATCATTCATGTTCAGGAGTTGTTTCCTACTGACCTGCCAGCAAAACAAACATTCCCACTGGATTTTCTTGCTCGCACGGAAGTGGACAATGAATAGCCATGGAACATTCTGTGGACAGATGTCAATACGCACAATTGCAGAATATTGGCAACGGAAAATCCGCATGTGCATCAACTAGTGCTACTTCATTCTGTAGGCATCGTTTATCGCAGGCCCATATTTTTTCGAGCATATGAGACCCGCGTGTCTTGTTACTTGTACCACACTGGTAACTGTATAAGAGTATTTTGCGCACCAACGTCATTCCAATGTTTCAACAGCACGAAAGGCGCTCCTCCGCACACTGCGTAACCAGTGAGGCGGCTGCTGCAGAGGCATTTCGGGAATACTAGAATTATCAGCCGTCATTTTCCTAGCCTTCCAGATCCCCTGGCCGTCTAGATCACCTGATCTTCATCCGTATGACTTCTGTCTGTGCGGTTATCTGAAAAATGTCGTGTTCGGTGTTCCAGTTGCGAACATAGCTGAACTGAAGGCACGCTCTGTGCAACGCATTCTTAACGTGACCCCCTAGACACACAGATCTGTCGTGGAACATGCTGTTTCTCGATTTCAGCTTGTGGCAGGTAACGGTGGACAGCATGTTGAATATGTATTGCATCTGTCTTATGACAATTAGAAACCAGTCATTCTGCTTTTTATGCGTGTTTTGGCCGCAGGACGATTAAAAACTGACGTCATTTTGCTTTTTATCCGGTTTTTGTCTCAGAGCAATTAAAAACCGATTTTTCCCATCCGATGTGTTACGACCTTGCCGTGATGGATAGCTTTACTTAACTAACTGTGCCACAACTGTTGACTGCCGAACTCGTGCAGTCATGAAAATTCAACAGTGCGGATGATGTAATGTGCAACTCAAATCAGAGCAGTCGTACTGCGATTCATGCGCCAATTGTAGCCGACCTCATTTACGTTAAGACGCCTACAGCGCCATCTATTGGTAAAATTTTTGTTAAATTTTTTTTATTCCAACACGTTCCCCCTGCGTCAATAATATGCCGTTCAAATCTGATGCCGACCACTGTGGCCGAGCGGTTCTAGGCGTTTCAGTACGGAAACGCGCTGCTGCTACGGTTGCAGGTTCGAATCCTGCCTCGGGCATGGATGTATGTGATGTCCTTAGGTTAGTTAGGTTTAAGTAGTTCTAAGTCTATGGGACTGATGACCTCAGATGTTAAGTCCCACAGTGCTTAGAGCCATTTGAACCATTTTTGAATCAAATCTGATGTCATACTACGCAATGGTTCTCTGCCCACAGCGTTTTGAATCTGGAACTTTAATTATGGACACCCTACACGTATTTGCTTCTACCCTATAAAGTGTTCGCAAACAGATCACTGCATATTTTTCTGCCGGCATTGTACTTAAACGACCAGTGCCCAGCAGTCGAAGCCACCGCTGCCTCCCTACGAAGCCGACCTTGCACTGCCAGCCATCCACAGAGAAGCAGACCTGCGACCTTAGCCTCACTGGTCTCTGGTGCCAGGACTTAGGTATTCCCGGACTGCCACTGTGTTAGTGCTATTGGACAGCCGCCCAAAATAGTGATCCTTTTCAAAAATGGCTCAAATGGCTCTGAGCACTATGGGACTTAACATCTGAGGTCATGAGTCCCCTAGAACTTAGAACTACTTAAACCTAACCAACCTAAGGACAGTACACACATCCATGCCCGAGGCAGGATTCGAACCTGCGACCGTAGCAGCAGCGCGTTTCCGGACTGAAGCGCCTAGAACCGCTCGGCCACAGTGGCCGGCGTCAGATTTGAACGGCATATTATTGACGCAGGGAGAAACGGCTGGCTGACCCTTTTCCAGATATCTTTTTTTGTCTGTATAATATTCAGTGGACTTGTTTAATAATGGGCAGCTACTACAAACTTTTCACAGACTACTTACAAGCAGACAACACACAGTCTACTCTGCTAGCTAGAAGTTTTTGTGTCTTTTCTTGGTGGCCGAATTATTGGGAGCTCACGGAGAATCGTGAAGTGTTCTCTTATGCGAACTCTTTCAAAGTTTCCCATACTGGCGGAACAAGTTGATTGATCTCTAGAGATCAGCTCTTGATTTGATACGCACAATTCTCTTAAAAGATCATCCGCGCCCTATCGAGTCCCCTACTAGCGTGCTACATCCGAGATGACTATCCGAGGACTTCCTTAATTCACTAGCTCCAATTTGGAATATACGAGAATTTGTTAAACATAAAACGTAAAAGTTAAACTCATTTCTGGCGGTATTTTGTCTGGAGTGTTGCTTTGTATGTAAATGTAACATGGGCAGCTAACAGCACCAACAAGAAAAGGACGGAAGATTTTGAAATGTGGTGCTATAAAAGAACGCTGAATAATGGGTGGCAGACTGGACAATCAGTGGAGAGGAATTGGATGAAATCGGACAAAAAGTAAATCTAGGATAGTGTTCGACTAAAGTAAGGGATAGTTTATAAGGGTACATTGCGAGGCACCAAAGAATAAAAAGTACGGGAGCTGTTCAAAAAGTATCCGACTTTATTTTTTATTGTTGAAACCAACTACGGTACGGGGCGTGTGCGTTCTCTATGTTGGTAGGCATTTTTTCCGCAGCTGCCGAAACAAACAGTTGCTGGATAGCCGTTGAAAAGTGAACACATGTAAGTGGCAGTCTTCTGACTTTGTGTCGTGGGCAAAATGCCAGGAAAAATGGAACAACATGGTCGCATTAAAATTTTGCTTTAAGCTTGGCGATTCTCAAGTTAAAACAATCCGCAAGATTCGACAAGTAGCGACAAAGCAATGGTTACCACACAAATAACAAGTGTTTCAAAGATAACCGAGCATCAGTGAATAATGACGATCCATAACATCTGCAAATGAAGTTGTTATTGATCACGTACGGACCCTCCTGATGCAGAATAGACGAATCATAATCGCTAAACTTGCAGACGAGGTTTAAATTAATACTGAATCTATTCGTTCCACTTTAACGGAATATATGGACGTCAGGACGGTGCCAGCAAAATCTGTGCCGAAATTGCAAAAAACTGAGCAGAAGGAACTTCGTTCGGAGATCGCACAGGACATGTACTGTGAACAGTAACCCTAACTTTCTTAACACAGTGATGATTGGTTATGAGCCACGAGTTTATCATCTCCAACACCAAAAGAATCGAGGCAGGTCCGCAGTAATGTAAAAGTAATGCTGACCATCCTTTTTTTTTAATTTTAATATTTTTAGCACAATGGCATAGTCCATCACGAGTGCGCTCCAGAAGATACTAATGTCAATAAGGAGTACTACCAAGAGGATCTGCGTCGCCTTCGTGAAGCAGCGAGACTTTACAAGCGGACGATCTGGACGTGTGTCCACCAGAAAAAGGAAATTTCTAAAGAAGAATGTCATGAATTGATATAATATTGAACATTATTAAGGTAAATACATTGTTTGTTCTCTATAAAAATCTTTCATTTGCTAACTATGCCTATCAGTAGTTAGTGTCTTCAGCAGTTAGAATCTTTTATTTAGCTGGCAGTACTGGCGCTCGCTGTATTGCAGTGCAGTAGTTCGAGTAACGAAGATTTTAGTGAGGTAAGTGATTCATGAAAGGTATAGGTTATTGTTAGTCAGAGCCATTCTTTTGTAGGGATTATTGAGAGACAGATTGCGTTGCGCTAAAAATATTGTGTGTCAGTTTTGTGATGATCAGAATAAGTAAAGAGAAAACTGTTTGAGTACGTTGAGTTTTGCTCAGCTGTCTGTACATCAAATAATGTAAGAGGTTTACCAGCACAGTAATTCATAATTTTTCTGAGTGGATGTTTCAACGTAAACAGCCAGACTTGTGGGCAGCAGGCAGTTGGTAACTTCACGACGATAATGCACCCGCTCATTATTCTGAATTAATTCAGAGCTCTTTTGCCAAACACAACACGGCTGTGGTTTGTCAGCTTCCCTGTTCCTGTGACGTAGCTTCAAGTGACTTCCGGCTTTTCCGTAAACTGTAAAATACTCTGAAAGGGACCAGATTACGGAACAGGGAAGGCACTATGCAGAATTCGTTGAAGCAGCTGCGCACCATACCAACAGGGACTTTCCAGCATACTTCCATCAGTGGCAGCAGCGTTGGGAGAGTTGTGTATAAGCTCAAGGGGACTACCTCGAATGTGGCTAGTGTCCAACTATTGTACCTGAATAAAGACTGATTTCATAAATAAAAGTCGGATACTTTCTGAACAGGCCTCGTGTATCCATTCCGCTACTCCCATCAACCACCGCCCAGAGAGTCATGATAGCGTACGCCTACAGAGCAAGTTCGTAGTGAGAAGAAGCGGCTGAGAGGACCTGGACGGCCGCGCCGTAGGCGACGGCCTCGTCCGGGTTGATGGAGGCATAGAGCTGCTTGCCGTTGAACATGTCGCGCAGCATGGACTGCACGCGCGGGATGCGCGTCGACCCGCCGACCAGCACGACGTCGTGCACCGCCGCCTTGCTGAGGTGCGCGTCCGCCAGCGCCTTCTCGACCAGTGGCAGCGTCGACCGGAACAGGTCCATACACAGCTCCTCGAAGCGCGCGCGCGAGATCTTCGTGTAGAAGTCGATGCCGTCCATCAGCGCGTCCACCTGTCGACAGATGTATATATACTGCCTATGACCCAGTGACAAAGATTTCAACGGCTTGTGCAGTCCTCGTCGTGTATGAGATCCCAGGATGAACTGCGAGGGTCACTCCAAAAGAAATGCGCATCTTTGCCATTCACAGAGGTTAGAAAAACATTATTCCCACTTGTATTCAAATTTTCGAGGGGCGTTCAATAAATTACCCATCCTTTTTTCTGAAAGCCGGTTTCTTTTATTCAGTATTCCAATACACCATATTGTTCCTCACTCTTTTTTGCTACAAAACCCTATTTTTAACATAATCTCCGTTCTATGCGACTGCCTTACTCCACATTATTAGAAGGGCCTGTATTCCCTCATGGTCGACGTCAGGGCCAACGCCTTCCTGTATCAATAAGCTTCACATCGGTTGCATATTGCTCCCCGTGAATTACACAAACAATTCTTCACAGATGGTCCTCCATTGCTCTGTACGGCCAGCCGCTAGGTGGCAAGGAACACAATGGGCATACTCCTTTGCGTACCCCAATTGGTGGATGAGAGTGTCAAAACTATCGACAGAGACATCCAGTTGAGCAGAGAGGAGTTTGAGTGTGATCCGTCGACCACCCAGAATGAGAGTGTCCGCACGTTCCAACATTGCAGAAGTCACAGCGGAGTGTGGCAGGCTGACACGTGGGAGATCAGGCAGGTTTGCTCGACCTTGTTGCGATGTTGACAGACGCTTTGCCCAACGGCTCACCGTGCTTTTGTTCACTGCTAAGTCTCCATAGCCTATTAATATCTGCGATGCTCTGGTTTTCCGCCAAATGGCCGGCCGAAGTGGCCGTGCGGTTAAAGGCGCTGCAGTCTGGAACCGCAAGACCGCTACGGTCGCAGGTTCGAATCCTGCCTCGGGCATGGATGTTTGTGATGTCCTTAGGTTAGTTAGGTTTAACTAGTTCTAAGTTCTAGGGGACTAATGACCTCAGCAGTTGAGTCCCATAGTGCTCAGAGCCATTTTTTTTTCCGCCAAAGAAACTCAATGACAGCTCTCTGCTTTGTAACACCCAAATTACAGAAACCCTAATAAACAACCCCTTGTGGTAAAAGAAGTAGGAAAATTAGTCATCCTGATAGTGACGGCAGCTACAATGACAAATTTTACACTTGTGATAATTTGATTAACAGGAATGTCAGGTGAATAATAATATTTATCATGAAATAGAGACTGAATGAAAGAATTTGATAAGATACGCAACAAAAACATCAAAGAAAGAATTGCAAAATAACTAATAACAAAGGTTAAAGCCCAGATGGTAAATTGCTCAAAGATAACATTTACCATAGAAGAGAGTCGTAGCTGCATCCAAAAGGAAATTCGATGTGACTACAGTGTAACTCGGAAATGGAAATGTTAGCTTTAGTAGCTATCTAGTCGCTCTCTAGTACTATTGCGATAGTAGCATGCATGTAAGCGCAACTAGATTGTTTTAAGCTAATCGGAAAATTGAAAGTTTTACGATATAGACTGAATTATTATTCAGAAAAACAAAGTCATCTTTACCGTTAGCAAGATAATGAGATAGGGAGATTCACGACAAAATTAAATTGTATCAGATTTGTGACGGGACTTAGCCTTCGTGATGCTGAATCAGCACGAACATTCAAGGACATTGAAAAAGAAAGATCGCCGACAGAAAAACAATTATTAGTCTCGAGTAGACAATAGACAATCGCAAACACGAAGAATGTACAACTGCGCCGAGTTGTCAGAAGTTGTCATCAACGACAGGATTACTGATGCAAGCGGAAGCAATTCCCTGAGTGAGAAATCGGTGTGCGTGCTCAGTGTAGGGACAATTAATTAAAAGGAACAATAAAATTGGATTCAAACTTTAATTCTTCGTGTCGGCTACATAACTGAATAGACATGATCATGGGTATTAGTGAAAATTGACTATTACAATATTATGAACGGAATGAATTCATGATGATTTAACAGTGAACAGTCATCGATTTGTCCCAAGATTACGACGCATTCTGAACCGTGCTTAAGTACAGGGCTATTACAAATGATTGAAGCGATTTCGTAAATTCGCTGTAGCTCCATTCATTGACATATGGTCACGACACACTACAGATACGTAGAAAAACTCATGAAGTTTTGTTCGGCTGAAGCCGCAATTCAGGTTTCTGCCGCCAGAGCGCTCGAGAGCGCAGTGAGACAAAATGGCGACAGGAGCCGAGAAAGCGTATGCCGTGCTTGAAATGCACTCACATCAGTCAGTCATAACAGTGCAACGACACTTCAGGACGAAGTTCAACAAAGATCCACCAACTGCTAACTCCATTCGGTGATGGTATCCGCAGTTTAAAGCTTCTGGATACCTCTGTAAGGGGAAATCAACGGGTCGGCCTGCAGTGAGCGAAGGAACGGTTGAACGCGTGCGGGCAAGTTTCACGCGTAGCCCGCGGAAGTCGACGAATAAAGCAAGCAGGGAGCTAAACGTACCACAGCCGACGGTTTGGAAAATCTTACGGAAAAGGCTAAAGCAGAAGCCTTATCATTTACAATTGCTACAAGCCCTGACACCCGATGACAAAGTCAAACGCTTTGAATTTTCGGCGCGGTTGCAACAGCTCATGGAAGAGGATGCGTTCAGTGCGAAACTTGTTTTCAGTGATGAAGCAACTTTTTTTCCTAATGGTGAAGTGAACAGATACAATGTGCGAATCTCGGCGGTAGAGAATCCTCACGCATTCATGCAGAAAATTCGCAATTCACCAAAAGTTAACGTGTTTTGTGCAATCTCACGGTTTAAAGTTTACGGCCCCTTTTTCTTCTGCGAAAAAAACGTTACAGGACACGTGTATCTGGACATGCTGAAAAATTGGCTCATGCCACAACTGGAGACCGACAGCGCCGACTTCATCCTTCAACAGGATGGTGCTCCACTGCACTTCCATCATGATGTTCGGCATTTCTTAAAGAGGAGATTGGAAAACCGATGGATCGGTCGTGGTGGATATCATGATCAGCAATTCATGTCATGGCCTCCACGCTCTCCCGACTTAACCCCATGCGATTTCTTTCTGTGGGGTTATGTGAAAGATTCAGTGTTTAAACCTCCTCTACCAAGAAACGTGCCAGAACTGTGAGCTCGCATCAACGATGCTTTCGAACTCATTGATGGGGACATGCTGCGCCGAGTGTGGGAGGAACTTGATTATCGGCTTGATGTCTGACGAATCACTAAAGGGGCACATATCGAACATTTGTGAATGCCTAAAAAAACTTTTTGAGTTTTTGTATGTGTGTGCAAAGCATTGTGAAATTATCTCAAATAATAAAGTTATTGTAGAGCTGTGAAATCGCTTCAATCATTTGTAATAACCCTGTAAATGTTATCTCTGGAACTGCATCGTGAAGTTATTGAACACGCGACGTAGCGACGTCTTGACGACAGAATAACAATTTATCAGCTTAACATCCTCGCAGTTCCATAATGTGGCCACGACTTGGTCGATGCATTGAAGATTCAAGACTTTATATTATTAATATTCAACATCCAGTATCTAAACGGGCGTAATAAAAAGAAGAACTAAAGCTAGCCAGTTCGAGCAAGCTGAAAAGTCCGTCGCGGACTCACAACAAAAGAAAACCACGCAAGGAGTTTGTGTTTTTCTACTAGTTACAGGGTGGCGTTGTCGTGACCGACGGACGCCGTTCCACGTCGTACCGACTGGGACAACCATCACTACCGAGCCGTGTGAACTCCAAGTTGACGCAGACGCCACAGCTTGGAACATACCTCTGTTAAAGACGCCATTTTGAAGTCTATGTATACCGCCGCCACCATCAGAGCTTCATTAAACTATAGGGGCAAAAGCAGGAATATTTCACGATATCTCACTAACAATTCCGTATTCATTAACCGAAATTGGTGAAGAAAAAAAGTGTTCCATTACTCACTGAACACCTCTCATAATTCAATTTGTTTCTGCAAGGCGCACTGTCGTAGAACTCCGTCAAGATGACTGCTGTACTTAATGTTTGTCTGAGGCATCATGCTGTTATAGAGTTCCTGTGTTCTGAGGACGAGACTGTGAGAAACATTCACAAGAGCAAACGCTGTTGATCGCACTACAGTTAACTGCTGGACAAGCGGATTATCTGGTGAAAGTGGATGCGCCAATACTCGCGCCCGTACGTGCAGTGCCTGACGAAGCGCTACACAGATTCCTGACCACATGCACTGTATTCTAAATCTGATTCTGATGACGAACAAAAAGCAGTGAGCGAACAATCAACACGAATGGCCGTAGGAGAAGGGAGTGTGTGCAGTTGAGGTTGAATAGGTTTGCACCAGGTGGGTTCCGAGGAAGTTGATGGATCTCGCAAAGAAACACGCAAACACTGTTCAGTGATATTCTGTGACGTTACGAGACTTCTGGAGATGCGTTCTGTTCAAGAATGTGGTGAGAGGTCAGCTAATGCGCGGCACTTAGCAAATGCTAAGAAAAGGACATTGATTTGCTTTAGACCTTAAAGTATAGGATAAAAAATAAAACAGCACTTTATTTTTGTCTCAAAACGATATGTACAATTTCTTGGATGGTTAACGTCATAAAAACATTTAAAACATTGAGTCTTTATGAACACTACCTTACTGCAATCAAATTTTTAATTACAAATTCACTTCATTAAATTTGTGCAAAGTAAAAAAGTTAATGCAGTAATTGAAATGAAATATTCGTGGATCAGATATTAAATTTAAGAATCTAATTTTATTTAAAATCAGGTTAAAAGAATAAAAAGGCCACAATCATTTTGATAACCATTTAAAAGAAATTAACGTGCTATAAGGATTGAAATCGCGCCTCTGGTTTACATAGCTAGAACCTTAGCCATTACATACGAAGATACTGAGTCAATTCATGTTATTTTTAAAGGTTTAGTGCCACAGAAGAAATTTTTTTCTTCGTATTTTCACAAACAAGGATCCACCAGCGTGGATGGATGCTCTGTTTGAAACTCGGCACCGAATCCTATGCTATTCTATCGGTCGTCTCAAAAAATCAATCCCACGCCTAGTCTCTCAACGGCAAATAACTCTTTATTGTATTCGGAAGTAAATTAATTGTAGCGATAACATTTTATCATCAGATGAAATACCGACAGTTTATACCAACATAGTTATATGCATTGTACATAGACCCTTGGTGGCACACATAAACAAAACAAGTTTACCTTATTCCTCAGCGCTTTTCATTTCCCTGTCGGGAAATTTAACAATCACTAGATGAAATTATATATGACTCTCTTAATACGTTCTTCTCTTGTTGAACAGTAATATTGTAACCTGTCAGTCCACAGCGACTGACAAAAAACATGAATCAAGAAACTACAACATACTGTACAACAATTGTCCACCAACAAGGAAGCAACCTTTACTCTAGGTGATTCTTAGCAAAAGTACTGTAAGAAAAGTAAATACACTCCTGGAAATGGAAAAAAGAACACATTGACACCGGTGTGTCAGACCCACCATACTTGCTCCGGACACTGCGAGAGGGCTGTACAAGCAATGATCACACGCACGGCACAGCGGACACACCAGGAACCGCGGTGTTGGCCGTCGAATGGCGCTAGCTGCGCAGCATTTGTGCACCGCCGCCGTCAGTGTCAGCCAGTTTGCCGTGGCATACGGAGCTCCATCGCAGTCTTTAACACTGGTAGCATGCCGCGACAGCGTGGACGTGAACCGTATGTGCAGTTGACGGACTTTGAGCGAGGGCGTATAGTGGGCATGCGGGAGGCCGGGTGGACGTACCGCCGAATTGCTCAACACGTGGGGCGTGAGGTCTCCACAGTACATCGATGTCGTCGCCAGTGGTCGGCGGAAGGTGCACGTGCCCGTCGACCTGGGACCGGACCGCAGCGACGCACGGATGCACGCCAAGACCGTAGGATCCTACGCAGTGCCGTAGGGGACCGCACCGCCACTTCCCAGCAAATTAGGGACACTGTTGCTCCTGGGGTATCGGCGAGGACCATTCGCAACCGTCTCCATGAAGCTGGGCTACGGTCCCGCACACCGTTTGGCCGTCTTCCGCTCACGACCCAACATCGTGCAGCCCGCCTCCAGTGGTGTCGCGACAGGCGTGAATGG
The DNA here is from genome assembly GCF_023864345.2 of Schistocerca serialis cubense. NCBI lineage: Eukaryota > Metazoa > Arthropoda > Insecta > Orthoptera > Acrididae > Schistocerca > Schistocerca serialis. Next base: position 575,447,741 of record NC_064638.1, read on the forward strand.
AGGGACGAATGGAGACGTGTCGTCTTCAGCGATGAGAGTCGCTTCTGCCTTGGTGCCAATGATGGTCGTATGCGTGTTTGGCGCCGTGCAGGTGAGCGCCACAATCAGGACTGCATACGACCGAGGCACACAGGGCCAACACCCGGCATCATGGTGTGGGGAGCGATCTCCTACACTGGCCGTACACCACTGGTGATCGTCGAGGGGACACTGAATAGTGCACGGTACATCCAAACCGTCATCGAACCCATCGCTCTACCATTCCTAGACCGGCAAGGGAACTTGCTGTTCCAACAGGACAATGCACGTCCGCATGTATCCCGTGCCACCCAACGTGCTCTAGAAGGTGTAAGTCAACTACCCTGGCCAGCAAGATCTCCGGATCTGTCCCCCATTGAGCATGTTTGGGACTGGATGAAGTGTCGTCTCACGCGGTCTGCACGTCCGGCACGAACGCTGGTCCAACTGAGGCGCCAGGTGGAAATGGCATGGCAAGCCGTTCCACAGGACTACATCCAGCATCTCTACGATCGTCTCCATGGGAGAATAGCAGCCTGCATTGCTGCGAAAGGTGGATATACGCTGTACTAGTGCCGACCTTGTGCATGCTCTGTTGCCTGTGTCTATGTGCCTGTGGTTCTGTCAGTGTGATCATGTGATGTATCTGACCCCAGGAATGTGTCAATAAAGTTTCCCCTGCCTGGGACAATGAATTCGCGGTGTTCTTATTTCAATTTCCAGGAGTGTACATTGCAGAAGAAATGAATGAGCCTAATAGTAAACTTAGAACAATAAATACGTAATACTTGAATTACTTTCTTATTGGTAATCAATGGACCCCTACTGTAATTGATCGGGTTATTGCGACTACCTCGGACAACACTAGGGGATTCCTCCGTAGGTGTTGCGGTGTTGTCAGCTTACGACGCATAATGTGGTGTGCCCAGCGCTCACTTTTATAAATGAGCTAAAATTGTTACTACACGCTGCAGATTTAGACATCACCATCTTTCTGTTGGTCGGTAGGTAGAATACCAATCATTCATAACTTGATATTTTTACACACTGGCGCGGGGCCCCCTAAAACATTTGCTGACTTTTGCCTTCGTAGCGAATCTGGCACTGCGGGAGTTTTGAAGGGGGAACGAAAAGCCAGTGGTGGAATGGTATCGTGGAAACTCGCTGAAGAAGAAGTTCAACACTGTGCCTTCAGTAGGAAAAGTCATAGAGAAGGACTGTTGCTTGTGGAGTTTGTGGCACACGGAACCATTATCAGTTATGACGCGTATGTGCAACCCTTTAAAACCTTAATGCTTCAACATGTCGGGTTCGACAAAATCGACAAAACCACGACGTTGTGCTGTTGCATGATAACGCCCGGCCGCATGGCAGTGAGAAAACCACCAGGGAGGTCATGAAGCTTGGGTGTACAGAATTGAAACACTCACCGCTCAGCCAGGATCTGGCACCGTGTAATTACCTCCTCGTTTGTAAACTGATGGAATATCTTCGCAGAATGATATTTGAAGACGATAACTCCTTTGTGAAGGATGCTAAACAGTGGCTCAGACGTGCTGGTCCTGACTCCTACCGCGCAGACACATAGGCCTTAGTACTTTAGCGTCGCAAGGCGTTTCAAAGGGACGCATATTATATGGAAAATGACCTTTTCTCTCTGAGGTTATATCAACATACAGCAAAAATATCAGAGGTATGGAGAATAAATTGGATGTTTAACAAACCGTTGTGCATTTATTTTAGAGTGACCGTCGCAATTTAGGGAAACCATGGAAAACGTATATCTCGATGACTGTATATAAATTAGTCTCCAGTCTCCCAAACTCCAGTGTTGGACATCGTCCAATATACTGATTTTTCGCTTTGGGTTCAGTGCCGCATAACATCCGGAAAATCGCATTTGGTTACTTTTTTATCGCCCGCCCTGTTGCCACAGGAAGTCCAACACGTATCCCCGTGTACCGTCATCTGGGACCTACTCGCCACGTCAGACAAATCTGCAGGTGTTTGAAAAGCGTTGTATTTGGCAGTTCCTGAACTAATCAACAGAGGCACCGTTTCTTACATCACAGGCAGAAGATAATTTTTAAATTAATTTTATTTGCTTTCGGTGGCAAACTGTGAAGCCATTATAATTGCTTCAGTTAGTGAGTGCAACTACATTTATAGTACACGTCTACTTTATGGATATACAAAATACAAATTCAGTATTTTCTGTGTCAGAGTTTTGTCTCCGTGTCTTGTAGTTGATGTACTATCAAACCATTGATTTTGCGGTTGTTATCACTCGTGAATGTTTTAATATTTGTTGACAAAGGATTCTTCATTTCTGCGAGTTTTTCCCGCAGTTTATTTTGATGTGGAGCGTATTTGGAATGTCTCAAAATGATACGATTAGGATCTGCGTCGTCTCCTGGATATTCACTACATGTGGGAGAGTCTACCACTCAAATCCTGTAGAGGTGTGGAGGGAAACATGCATGTCTCAACTTTATTCTAATGATTAATAACACACATATCCTTGGGAGATTTTTCTGACCATATCACGGATTTGTTGGTATACTGCACTGCACTGAAGCGAACGAAAAGCCATTTTTCTGCTGAGATACTTGTCACTCCTGTTTCCATTGGTCGTACGCCTTTTTTTTTTTTTTTTTTTTTTTTTTTTTTTGAAACATGATGAAAGTGCTAGGGTGGAAGCTCCTTCTTTGCTACTGCTTCGTTATGCCGAATACCCGAGTGCCCCTTTACTCGTTTATTAAATATGCGGATTTATTTTTATTGTTGGCTTTCATTACTAAATCCATCACATCGTAGAAACAACTTTCCACTTTCGATGTTCTAATTGCTCCAAAGCACTTCTAGAGTCAGTCAGAATTATTGTTTTGTTTCGGTTTTCAGTTCCAAAGTTAACTGCTTCTTTAATAGCTGTTACTTCTGCAATGTAAATGCTGCTTAATGGAGATAATAAAAAAATGTTTAGCTGTCTGCAGCCTAGGGCAATAATATTCGCAACCAAGTCCCAATGACCATTTGCTTTCCACGTAATTTATTACTTCCCTATTAGTTTTGACCTCTTGACCGATTCTGCCTGGTAGATGAAAAGCATCAGTTTGGCAGACAGTTTGTTTCATATTCTTTACTGAACACTGGTGACGTTCCGTCTGTCCGTGTCAAATGCAACGTGAATCTGAGGCACTGAAAGTGATATTCGTTTAGAAGATATTTAACGGCGGCTATTTTAGCATCCTCAGCATTGTCGCGTGTTTACTGGGTTTCGTCTGTGTTTTTAGCTTCGTTTTGATTAGATGGCTGTTTGGTAGCTTCAGGCACGCATCCAGTGTTGAAAGCTCGAGGGTGAGGGAGTAACAGTTCCTTTTTGTCTTTTCCAAGAAGTATTTAATAATAATTATGACAAAATTTGTAAAATGCTTTAATATAATAATGATAATAATTAGTATACATTAATGTTTAGTGTATCGCTTTAGCTTAACGAGAATAATAATGTATACTGTAAAAAGTCGAAGAATGCACTCACCATTATTAGTCAATCGTCAAGGGCAATTTTTTCGAGTCTTTTTTCGGAGAATTGCGTCGTACTGAAACTGTCCGCAGGTCGTGGTCTAGTGGCTAGCGTTGCTACCTCTGGCTCACGGGGTCCCGGGTTCGATTCCCGGCCGGGTTGGGGATTTTTCTCTGCCAGGGGACTGGGTGTTTGTGTTGTCCTCATCATTTCATCATCATCATCATTTGTGACAGTGGCTAGACTGGACCATGTAAAAATTGGGACTTTATACGGGCGCTAATGACCGCTCAGTTGAGTGCCCTACAAACCAGACGTCATCATCATCATCTTTAGGAAACTGAACTCCGAGCAGTGACTTTCAGATCGTATAAGAATGAGAAAAATTAAAAAGGCTCAGTCTATAAGACGCGCTTGTTACAAGTATAGAGATGATACATATAACTTTTAGGGATGACAGACAAGAGAATGTCTCAATTTGAGGGAGGGGATCCTAGTTCGGAAACGACCAGGTTGAAAGTTGTAAGCGAAAATGGTTTTGATATCTCTGACAGTAAAGTACTTGTGCCAGTTCTGTTATTACTAAGATGGTACATTGAACAACTTCCTGAGGCTGTAGTACGGACCAAAACAAAAACAGGTCTAGTAAACCTGGGACCTAAAATGCATACCTTAAGGGGTTTGACTACTCGTTGATCTTCGATATTACGAAACAAATCTCTTCTACAGCAAGCTGTTTGACTTCCATATTTTTGGAGGTGGTAGTATGGACCAAAACAAGAAATTACTGTCCAATAAACGTCGGTTCTAAAATGCATACGTTAAGAGCTATGGGCATTTGTTTAGTAGAAGAGACGCGTTTCACTGTAGAAAAAAAAATGGTTCAAATGGCTCTGAGCACTATGGGACTTAACATCTGTGGTCATCAGTCCCCTAGAACTTAGAACTACTTAAACCTAACTAACCTAAGAACATCACACACATCCATGCCCGAGGCAGGATTCGAACCTGCGACCGTAGCAGTCGCGTGGTTCCGGACTGCGCGCCTAGAACCGCTAGACCATTCACTGTAGAGAAGAGGAACAAGTGCCCATAGCTTTTAAGATGTACATTTTAGTGCCAATGTCTAACAGACAGATTTTTCTTGTTTTCGTCCATACTGTCACCTCCGAAAATTGCCTAACCTACAGTCTTAGAAACTACAGTGCCGGTACACGTATTCTAGTGTCTGAAGCAGCAGAACGATTTTCGCTTATAACTTTCGACTCATCCATTTCCAGATCAGGGTCCCTTGCCTCAAATTGATTTATTTACCCTCCTCCATCACCACTCAAAGTTTGTAGCAACAGCACGGCACCATCCTGCGTGTGGAAGGAAAGAGGAGGCGGTGGAGAAAGTGGCTTCAGATTCTGGCCGATGTACCTGACGGCAAAACATGTAGCGTCATTAGGAAGGATGGCCACAAACGGAGACGCAGGCACGTGGCACTGTGGCAGACCTGTATGGTGGACTCGGTGGTGGCGGACAGCTCGCGCTTGGCGCGCTCGGCGGCGGTGCGCAGGCGGCGCAGCGCGCGCGGGTTCTCGTTCACGTCGCGCTTGAACTTGCGGCGGAACTCCTCGGCCAGGTACCCCACCAGCCGGTTGTCGAAGTCCTCGCCGCCGAGGTGCGTGTCGCCCGCCGTCGAGCGCACCTCGAACAGCGAGCCCTCGTCGATCGTGAGCACCGACACGTCGAACGTGCCGCCACCCAGGTCGAAGATGAGCACGTTGCGCTCGCCCCTCAGCCCCTTGTCCAGGCCGTACGCCAGCGCTGCCGCCGTCGGCTCGTTGATGATGCGCAGCACGTTCAGCCCCGCGATCGCACCCGCGTCCTTCGTCGCCTGCGGACCGGTGCATTATCCTGTCACAATTTACACTAAAAACCTCGATTTTTTTTGGCTTTATTGTGATTTCATTCCCCCGCTCCATAAGAGTAGGGGTGGGCCGCTCTTAAGCCGAGTGATACAGTTAGTAAAAAGATGAAAACAATACATTTAAAACACGATAAAAAGGTGGACATAAAAACACAATAAGGGGAACAGTGAGGGTTAAAAAATACACTTACACAGAGACGTTCATTGTGGGACTTTTAAAGTCCACATAAAGATAAAAAACACATTTGGCGATTTGCAGAGTACCTAAAATACACTGAAGTCACGCGCACAAATTATTTGTTGGCCAGTGTTAGAAAACACCAGAACGACAACACTTTAAAAGCACTGCACGAGACTGAGCACACACGACAAAGAATAAAAACTGCTAGGAGGGACCTGCCGAGGGAGGGGAGGCCTGAGAGGAGGAAAAAGAGGGGAGAGGAAGGAGCAGAGGCAGAGGGGGGGGGGATGAAAAGAAAGGGGATCGGGGAGCGCACAGAGGAGCAGGAGACGGGCAGGGTTGGAGAGGGAGAGGGAAGGCAAGTTCGGGAGAGAGCGCAGAGATGTGGAAGGGGTGCAGGGGCAAGGGAGGGGGCATAGGAGAGAGGAAAAACCGCTCAGGGGAAGGGAAAAGGCCACGAGAGGGAGCCCTGAGGAGGGAAAGGGGGAAAGTGGGGTTAGACTTGGTAGGAGGGATAGATCTCAACATCTGGGAGGGGTAGGCGCTGGAAGGTACAGTGTTAAAAGAGGTGGAGGGCGTGGAGATGAAAACTGGGTGGAACACAACGGTAAAGGCGCAGCAGTGGGCTGGGGCTAGAGGGGAGAGGTGACGCCAGGGGATGGGGAGATCGAGTCTGCAGATAATGTACAGTGTACGGATGTGTTCAAGGAAAAGGAGAAGATGTGAGAAGGGGCTGAGGTCACAGAGGATCCAAGTGGGGATGGGAGGCAGATACGGAAAGTGAGGCAGAGTGCATGGCGTTCGAGGGTGAGACAGAAATCCAGGCGATGCTGGCATCACCAATTCAGCTGTGTGGCCTTTACGGGTGTCTGGTTATTGGGGCAACAAATGGTCGCGTTTTCTACACGTGCCACCACATGTTACTGCCCAGAGACCTTTCTTTACACAGTGATGGAATATTTCTGTGCCACAAAGTCTCGGGCATTTCTCTAGATAAAGCGCTGGACCTTAGCATACCTATATGGAGATTCTCATCACTGGTGCCTTGATATTTGGTAGTACTTGCAGACTGCACATGCGGAGGTTGGGCGCTGTTCCCGCTATCGCGCGTATCTCGCTAATGTTCTTAACAGCGTTTTCCCACACCACTAAAAGCTGGTGTGTTCCCCATGTGGCAGGCGCCCGCTCGATTCGGAACGAAATATGACGTGTCGACACCTTGGACTCGGGCCGCCTGCCATCCTTTATCACTTGTGGGGTTTCCAGGGTTGCGGATGGATGAACTGGTTTTAATTTGCTTTCCCACACAGAGTGTTCCACGTAAACTTTTCATCGCTAATATCTCTGGAACCACAACAGATACTGACAAACGGCTTTCACGATGAATGTACGGCAGAGGCTCGCGAAAGTAAATAATATGAGACATTCTAAGCCGTGTGTGAATATTGGTTTCAACACAAACTTATGTGTTTTTATTTAAATGGTCAGCCCATATTATTCCATACGCAATCAATAGAACAGAAATCGCTATAATAATGGTATTGGCTGTATTGCAATACGTCATTTACATCCCGAGACATTGGAACGCGAAGTTGGGGCATTAAATGAACGAAACGCGCCGCTATTGCACTTCCCGCGATGAAAGCGTGGCCCACACGTTGCTCGTAATCGCGATGTAATTAACGTGCATATTCTTACTTTCATTGCTATCTCAAGGGCCGAAAGTAATAATAGGGATTCCTACTGCAACCATCGATATGTACATAACGGAGTCCTATGTGTGTATTACATTTGTCTACTTACAGACTGCAGAACAATACCGGCCGGTGTACACCACCCTGTTACACCGCCCAGGTCAACTGTTCGACCTCTGCGGTTGTGCACAGGAACGGGCCCCAATCGGAGCTCTGTGTGGGAGTGGCTCACTACGAAGCAAGTTGTTTTGTGTGGAAGTACATACAGCTTCATGGCACCAGTGTATTGTACACAGTAATTGATGTCAGTGTTATAATCTTGATATTAATTTACCTGTCCATCCGTTTTAGCCATTTGACATGGTATTCACAAACGAGGAAATGGTTGACATGAGACTTCTGTACGGAGAATGGTACCAAAATGGCACACGTGCGGCATTGGTGTATGCCTAGCGGTCCCATAATAGACGTCGTCCGACCCGCCCTACCTTCGTGAACATTGTTAGAGCGCTTCTCACAACGCGGTTGTCTCCACAAACGCAGATACAGAGCTGAGGCGTAACACATGAAGCAGCAGAGGTAGGTGTCCTGGCGGCCTCTGCAATAAACCCTCATGCAAGTATTCGTGAAATGGAGAGGCGGATGGGAATCCCTCGAACAAGAAAGATGCATATTCTGTACAGGCAGGCCCATATCACGTGGCGCTACTTCAAGGCCTCCGTGGCAACTACATTCACAATCGCCTGGAATACTGTCGGTGGCTTCTGCAGCAAGGCCTTGACTTCATATGTGTGGTACCGTTTACTGATGAGGCCACGTTAGCAAATCATGGGAACATCAACTTACACAGTATGCTCTACTGGTCAGCAGAAAGCCCACCCTGGATTCGCCAGGTTGAACAACAGCGGCAGTGGAGAGTCAATGTTATGGTGCAGTATTGAAGGACACCACTATTGACCCATATTTCACTGATGACACTCTTTACAGGCGATAGTATGGGCAGTCCCTGTGATGTACCTTACCTGGACTGATGGGAGACCTACCCCTTCATTTGCGTCAAATGATGTGATGTCAACATGATGGATGCCCTATGCGTGACGCCAAGGTGGCATGACAGGCCCTAAACCAATAATTTCCACATCAATGGATTGGATGGGGTAGTGCCATTCTGGGATTTCTAGCACGGTCGCCAGACCTTACCCCCATGGACTTCTTTCTCTAGGGATATGTGAAAGATGAGGTTATCAGCAGGTCCAAACAACAATGGCCTGCACGAAAGCCCGTATCACCGCTGCACGTGCTACAAAAACACCACAAACACCTACTGCCGTGAGTGGGACGGTGATGAAGCGCGCACAGCGGTGTTGCCAAGCAAATGGCGCTCTGTTCGAACATGCTGTGAGACATGTGATAGCCCACAGGCATACACTTTATGTACCGGGTGATCAAAAAGTCAGCATAAATTAGAAAACTGAATTAATCACGGAATAATGTAGAGAGAGAGGTACAAAGTGACACACATGCTTGGAATGATATGGGGTTTTATTAGAACCAAAAAAATATAAAAGTTCAAAAAATGTCCGACAGATAGCGCTTCATCTGATCAGAATAGCAGTAATTAGCATAACAAAGTAAGACAAAGCAAAGATGATGTTCTTTACAGGAAATGCTCAATATGTCCACCATCATTCCTCAACAATAGCTGTAGTCGAGGAATAATGTTGTGAACAACACTGTGAAGCATGTCCGGAGTTATGGTGAGGCATTGGCGTCGGATGTTGCCTTTCAGCATCCCTAGAGATGTCGGTCGATCACGATACACTTGCGACTTCAGGTAACCCCAAAGCCAATAATCGCACGGACTGAGGTCTGGGGACCTGGGAGGCCAAGCATGAGGAAAGTGGCAACTGAGCACACGATCATCACCAAACGACGTGCGCAAGAGATCTTTCACGCGTCTAGCAAAATAGGGTGGTTCTAATAAAACTCCATGTCATTCCAAGCATGTGTGTCAATTTTTACCTCTCTATCTACTTTATTCCGTGGTTTATTACGTTTTCAAATTTGTACTGACTTTTTGATCACCCGGTATTACGGAGAAGACGTATGCTTGTTTCGTTTCTACTATCGCACGTTAATGTATTCGTTGCACCATCTGCAACGGTTCAATTGTGTCTCAGTCATTAAAAATGTTCAGTGACATCTCCTGCACGTGGCATGTTCCACTGTGTAATTGATGTACAACTACGTACAAATAGCATCTATCCCTCTGTGCAGCCCTTAGACAGCCATTAATTTGGTTTATTCTGGCCGGTTGTTATCGGCATTACGTTACCATTACCTCCATTGCAGTACTGTCGAAAACTTCAATAAAGCACGTGCAAGTAAACCGCGTCCTTATTTTCATTGTGGTGGCTGCACATCCTATGTTTCCCACACGCACTAAGAGTGTACGTAGCAATACTTGAGTACAGCATTTTTCGCATCGTAGAACGTCAATCACATTGCAATTACGAGCAGCGCGAGGGTCACGCTTGCATCGCAGGAAGTACAACAGCGGCGCAGTTCGTTCATTTCACACGTCACCTTCACGTTCCAATTCCTCGGGATGCAACAATCCCATTACCATTTTCATTTCTCATGTTACTGATTGCGTGTGGAATAATTTGGGGTGTCCATTTAAAAAAACATATGTTTTTGTTGAAACCAGTATTTGCACACGGCTTAGAATCTCACATAGTATTTATTTGCGTGAGCCCCTGCCGTACATTCATACCCGTGAAAGCCGTTGTCAATATCTATTGTGGTTCCAGAGATATTGGCGGTGAACAGTTTAAGTGGGACTACCCGTATGTGCAAAAAAAAAAAAAAAAAAAAAAAAAAAAAAAAAAAAAATTGTAAAAATGAGCGCGTCAGGGTGTAGCACAGCGATGAGAATGGGGGAGCACCGGGTCCAGGCCTCGAGATTCGATCCCCGACCGCCTTGTTGTCCTCCAGGCTGTAGGTGACCGTGAGCCTAATAAAATAAATAAATAAAAAAAAACTTTATAAAAGTAATGGCTAATGGTCGCTGCTTGTGGTTTTCGTGTCCCGTGTTTGAAACCCAATTATTGCTTTCAGTTCCTTTAAGTTTTTTTCATTTATCTACCCATGTCCGTGAAAGGTTATTAGATAAACGTTTCTTATCAAATTAGGGGATACAATGGCGTTATATTAACTGTAAAATCACAACTGGGTTTCACAATAAGTGGCATACGTTTATTATGTAGGTAATATACAGCGTGTCTCACCTTAGAGGCATCAGGCGCAGTTTCTCTGATGTGTTAGCAGATATTTGTAATTTAGTTTTTGCATCTGTAGCTGGAGTCAGCCCAAACAAATAATGCTTGCCAGCTTTTTCACAAGACGCCCAGTGTCGACAGACATTATAAACAAAATGATTTATAAACTGGAATTTTATGTGCCCATTCCGTAGAGCGGTCGGAGATTAGTCTAGTGCGATTTTTGTTTTATCCATTAGTATTAACAGCGACAGTAAAACACGGAGAACAACCAGTTCTCCAGCGACGACAGCGCCGCCTGGACCGCGCTGACTACTACCATCGTGAAGAGCCGGCCGTTGTGGCCGAGCAGTTCTAGGCGCTTCAGTCCGGAACCGCGCTGCTGCTGCTGCGGTCGCAGGTTCGAATCTTGCCTCGGGCACGGATGTGTGTGATGTCCTTAGGTTAGTTAGGTTTAAGTAGTTCTAAGTCTAGGGGACTGATGACCTCAGATGTTAAGTCCCATAGTGCTCAGAGCCATTTTGCACCATCGTGCAGACATGCACTGCTAAGTCGCTGCTGGGATACTGGTTGTTCGTGTTTTACCGTTCCTGTTAATACTAATCGATAAAGCCTTGTCACGGTTCGCGCGGCTACCCCCGTCGGAGATTCGGGCCCTCCCTCGAGCTTGGGTGTGTGTGTTGTCCTTACCGTAAGTTAGATTAAGTAGCGTGTAAGCTTAGGGACCGACGATCTCAGTAGTTGGTCCAATAGGATCTTATCAAAAATTTCCAAATAATCGATAAAACAAATATCGCACTAGACTAATCTGCTACTGCTCTACCCTCTACAGGTCCTTGTAGTACCATGGAAGTTATTCCCTGATGTCTTGACAAATGTCCTGTCATCCTGACCCTTCTTCTTGTCTGGGGTTACAATATTTTTAAATTCTCATCTTCTTATATTTCATTCTTTTATCAATTCAATTAATATTTTATTCTTGTGGCTATTGCTCAGAAAGTTTTCGTACATTCCATTGGATGATAACAATTATACATCATTCGAAACACAGGTATTCTGGACAGCACGAACGTCACGCGAAGGCAGGTTTGCCATACTGACATTTCGTCATAAGAATCTTACTCGGGAAAGAAACATCGTCAACACTGCTGGCGACTTCACGCGTTGGAAAGCCATGCATAATGGATCACTTTTTCGAAAGCTGGCGCTCGCAGTTGATTATGAACAGAGATAGACACAGGAATTCCACGGAAAACAATTTCAAATAATTTTTTCATTTATTTATATTTTAATTCATTCACCATATGTACAGTTAGTAGGCCGAATAAGGATAACGTTATTTCAGTATTCATTGGAAGATGTTGTTGTTGTTGTTGTGGTTTGATGCAGCTCTCCATGCTACTCTGTCCTGCGTAAGCTTCTTCATCTCCCAGTACCTACTGCAGCCTAAATCCTTCTGAACCTGCTTAGTGTATTCATCTCTTGGTCTCCCTCTACGATTTTTACCCTCCACGCTGCCCTCCAATGCTAAATATGTGATCCCTTGATGCCTCAGAACATGTCCTACCAACCGGTCCCTCCTTCTTGTCAAGTTGTGCCACAAACTCCTCCCCAATTCTATTCAATACCTCCTCATTAGTTATGTGATCTACCCATCTAATCTTCAGCATTCTTCTGTAGCACCACATTTCGAAAGCTTCTATTCTCTTCTTGTTCAAACTATTTATCGTCCACGTTTCACTTCCATACATGGCTACACTCCATACAAACACTTTCAGAAACGACTTCCTGACACTTAAATCTATACTCGATGTTAACAAATTTCTCTTCTTCAGAAACGCTTTCCTTGCCATTGCCAGTCTACATTTTATATCCTCTCTACTTCGACCATCATCAGTTATTTTGTTCCCCAAATAGCAAAACTCCTTTACTACTTTAAGTGTCTCATTTCCTAATCTAAGTCCCTCAGCATCACCCGACTTAATTCGACTACATTCCGTTATCCTCGTTTTGCTTTTGTTGGAAGATAGTCGCGTAAGTAATCTACGAACATGGGTATGTAATGAGAAACAAACGTAAAAACAATAATCGGGTTTCGAACAAAAGTTTGAAGCCGCGATTATTCGCTAAAAGACAAATAAAGCGCCTCGACACTTTTGATCATCGTTTTCTCAGAAACGGTCCGAATATCTACGAATAGGCCGAGACACGTATTTGGTCATTTTGACCCCTGTTACAATGAACCAAGTTTCTGGGACGTCGGGTTATGGCACTTGCTGTGTTTTCCTCGCTAGTAAGTGTATACAATATAGCAGAAAGAATATGTGATCAAATTTGTACGTGATCCGGGAATATATAGGCTACGAAATTTAGTATAATTTACCAGCCATCTCTGGCAGCGACATTTTATTGCTCTAATCTGGCTGGCCATCGAATCGAACTAAACTGTGATGACAGATGCGGTTAAGTCATTTCATGTTGCTTCAGCTCTGTGCCAGAGATCATCAACTATAGTGATTGATTGCACTGTTTAGTCACTTACGAAATATTTAGGTATAATTTCATAACACTAAAAACTGTGTCACATTACTAATCAGTAATCAGATAAAAATTATACGTTCTATATTAAAATTTAGGATTTCGTTTGACTTCAGACTGTTAGGGCAAGCTTGCTTAAATGCGAATTAGAATTCAGTAATCATTGCTAACTCACTCCGCAAAACTCATATTCTTCACAGAATTAACTTCCATATGCTTACAGTTTCGTTAGGAGAAATGGTTTAAGAGGTGCTCCTTTATATCGCTTTCTGCTGTGGTTTTACTTTTCTCGAGAGCCGTAAAGTGGAAGGTTGGCTAGTTGGGGGCGAGGATAGGTAATACCTGTTTTTCTTTCCAAAGTATCTCTTACTCTTTCTTTATGCTTAAGAGGAGTTAAACCAAATGCGGTAGGCCTATAGTGAGTAATGTTAAAATAGACATTCCTATGCCGTTCTACTTCTAGGAAACTTGTTTCTCAAAAAAGTTCAAATGTGTGGGAAATCTTATGGGACTTAATTGCTAAGGTCATCAGTCCCTAAGCTTACACACTACTTAACCTAAATTATCCTAAGGACAAACATATACGCTCATGCCCGATGGAGGATTCGAACCTCTGCCAGGACCAGCTGCACAGTCCAACTTGTTTCTCACATATGTTTAATTTAGTGAGAAATGTTATTGCACGCATTTTTGTTTTTCGATTAAAAACCGGGACAATTGTGTGTCCCGAATGATTTTTTCGGGACACCATGACATATATGTGGAAACCGGGACTGTCCCTGAAAAACCGGGACGTCTGGTCTGCCTACCATTTCCTGACTCCGGGCGCCTTACGTGGCTCCACGATTCCCCACGGTCAGGCGAACAAATAAGTCCTATCAGGCGGTGTCGCTCGGGGCCGATGAGATCCTGGCTGGTCTCCTGAACATATGGATTCCATACTTCCATGGCAGTCGTACGTTCTCCGATCAACACGAGCAGTACGGTGGCGGAATAATACACTGCAGCCTCGACACGTCACGATCCTCCCGTTGTCGAATTGCAACAAGTGCTGACAGACTTTTCTCATTGTTTTCTGAGGTATAACGCGATCTTCACATGCCATTTCTGAATGAGAAAACGCTGTCGATAATCGTCCTATAATACACAACGCACATGTCGTTACTCCTACTTTCTGCGGTTGCACTGGTATGCTAATACACTAGTGTGCAAACGATAAGGCAGTACATAGAAAGAACTTCTACAGTATAGTACAGAAGGTAACTGAAAGAAATACGCAATGGTACTAACAGAAATGACGCTTTTAATCACTAACTTTGTGTTCTGCCTTACGGCAGGTCTTGGCATGGGGAAGCTTCGTCAGAGAGGTCCATCGCATGAGCGTCTAGGGAAGTGATTGCAGTGGTGGTTTCCCGTTGCCATCCACTGATGATGATGAAGTGATAATGAGGACAACACAACACCCAGTCCCTGAGCGGAGAAAATCTCCGACCCAGCCTTGAATCGAACCCGGGCCCAATGGCGTGACAGACCGCCGCGCTGACCACTATTTTTTTAAATCTCGTTTTGTTGTATATTGTTCGTCCGATGGCACCCATTTAGGTTCTCCGTTGATCTGTTCACTCAGTTTTTTGTTACAGAGAGTAGTTGACCCTCTAACCGAACACTCTGAGCTACCGTGCGGGAAAAAATTTCGATTTTTCCACCATTTATAAGTACCCTGTATCCTTGAAAACCATCCACAGGCTGGCCGGCACACCGGACCTCGACACTAAACCAGCAGGCGGATTCGTGCCAATGACCGGCACGCCTTCCCGCTCGGAACCACTCAGCAATCGGGGCAGACGCTTTTAATCAAAGGCAACGATTACACTGAAGTTACCCAGATTTATGATGGTTCCCTGGACATCGTAAAAAGCGGGACATGGTTCGTAATGGTATGCGTGATCACCACAGACGGCAGTGCACGCTCTACAACGTGCTCTCCTGCTGGCCACAAGATTGGTAAGAAGCTCTTGAGGTAGTGTTTTCCATTCCTCCACAAGCGCAATTAATAGCTCGGACACTACTGGCCATTAAAATTGCTACACCAAGAAGAAATGCAGATGATAAACGGGTATTCATTGGACAAATATATTATACTAGAACTGACATGTGATTACATTTTCACGCAATTCGGGTGCATAGATCCCGAGAAATCAGTACCCAGAACGACCACCTCTGGCCGTAATAACGGCCTTGATACGCCTGGGCATTGAGTTAAACAGAGCTTGGATTGCGTGTACAGGTACTGCCGCCCATGCAGCTTCAACGCAATACCACAGTTCATCAAGAGTAGTGACTGGCGTATTGTGACGAGCCAGTTGCTCGGCCACCATTGACCAGACGTTTTCAATTGGTGAGAGATCTGGAGAATGTGCTGGCCAGGGCAGCAGTCGAACATTTTCTGTATCCAGAAAGGCACGTAAAGGACCTGCAACATGCGGTCGTACGTTATCCTGCAGAAATGTAGGGTTTCGCAGGGATCGAATGAAGGGTAGAGCCACGGGTCGTAACACATCTGAAATGTAACGTCCACTGTTCAAAGTGACGACAATGCGAACAAGAGGTGACCGAGACGTGTAACCAATGGCACCCCATACCATCACGCCGGGTGATACGCCAGTATGGCGATGACGAATACACGCTTCCAATGTTCGTTCACCGCGATGTCGCCAAACACGGATGCGACCATCATGATGCTGTAAACAGAACCTAGATTCATCCGAAAAAGTGACGTTTTGCCATTCGTGCACCCAGGTTCGTCGCTGAGGACACGATCGCAGGCGATGCTGTCTCTGATGCAGCGTCAAGGGTAACCGCAGCCACGGTCTTCGAGCTGATAGTCCACGCTGCTGCAAACGTCGTCGAACTGTTCGTGCAGGTGGTTGTTGTCTTGTAAACGTCCCCATTTGTTCACTCAGGGATCGAGACGTGGCTGCACGATCCGTTACAGCCATGCGGATAAGGTGCCTGTCATCTCGACTGCTAGTGATACGAGGCCGTTGGGATCCAGCACGGCGTTCCGTATTTCCCTCCTGAACCCACCGATTCCATATTGTGCTAACAGTCATTGGATCTCGACCAACGCGAGGGGCAATGTCGCAATACGATAAATCGCAATCGCGATAGGCTACAATCCGACCTTTATCAAAGTCGGAAACGTGATGGTACGCATTTCTCCTCCTTTCACGAGGCACCACAACAACGTTTCACCAGGCAACGCCGGTCAACTGCTGTTTGTGTATGAGGAATCGGTTGGAAACTTTCCTCATGTCAGCACGTTGTAGGTGTCGCCACGGGCGCCAACCTTATGTGAATGCTCTGAAAAGCTAATCATTTGCATAGCACAGCATCTTCTTCCTGTCGGTTAAATTTCGCGTCTGCAGCACTTCATCTTCGTGGTGTAGCAACTTTAATGGCCAGTAGTGTAGATGGTCGTTGGCGTATGTGGGCGTACTGCAATACGACTCCCTAACGCGTCCCACATGTTCCAGATGGGATTTAAGTCGGGGAAACTGGCATGCCAGTTCATTCGCCGAATATCCGCTCGCTCCAAGAGCTTCTCCAACTGCGTCGAACGATGCGGTCGCATATTGTCATCCATAAAATTGAAGTGAGGGCAAAATCGCACTCCTGAAAAGATTCATATGGGGAAGGCGTACAGTGGCACAATAATGCTGGCCAGTGAGTGAAATATTTGAGGATGTATCTTCAACGCCACATTATGGCTCCACACACAGTAACACATGGACCACAAAAACGATCATGTTCGACAGTCTTAGACGTACCCTCATGTGGCGTGAAGTGAGAACACATACTGCACCCAGGAACATTGTCGAACGTGATAGTTTTGCTGGTTCAGGTGTTATGCTGTGGAGAGCTATAATGCTATTTTGTACATGTACATGCTACTGATACATGGTACACTCACTGTTGAACTTCATTGTGACACTGTGCTCCTTCCCCATAGGCGTCATTTGAGGAGGGCATTCGGCCCTGACTTTACTTTTAAGGATGACAATGCGCGATCGTAACGAATTGCACAGGTAAAGAAGCTCTTGGAACGAGAAGACATCCGGCGAATGGAGTGACCTGCCGGTCCCCCCGAACTAAATCCCGTGGGGCTCCAGCAGTTGTCAGCTGCGCTGGTGGAAGAATGGAACCTACCTCAGGAGCTCCTTACCAACCTCGTGTCCAGTATGGGAGCTTACTGCAGAGTATACATTGCCGTTCGTGTAATTACACACCCTATTAAGAACCATTTCTCGACTTTTGTAATGTCCAAGAGTCCAGTGTAATTGATTTTAAATAAAAGTGTCATTTCTTGTGTCGTCCCATTGCTTATTTCTTCCGACTACCCTTTGTAGCAGTTCTTTCTACATATGGTCCAAGTTTTATCGAGCTATGTTACTTGGCAGTGAGACATCGTGCGAAAGCCACTTTCGACCTTAAGTTTTGCGCACCCGTGTAGTTTGCATATCCAGGCATGTAGTACTCTTCATGTCAATTTGACTTTTTTTCATATCGCCTTAGGGCGTTGCAATTTTAATGGCCATAATCCAAGATGCTACTCCAGGCGAGTGTAAAAATGAACGTGTGCAACGGAAAATAATATGCTAAAATGATAATTTGGCCCTGTCTGACTACCCCGTGAAGCAGATCTTAGGATCTCTTAATCCTCTTTTTTACATATAAATTACAATCCAAACATAAATGAATGATGAAGGCAACTAATACTACTAAATGATAAACGTTGTTGCTCAATATACATTTAGTATAGATTAAAATCAATCCTTTAAATACAGTTGTCTGTATTTCCTAACTAAAATTATTAATCAATTGCCCAATTCTGCCCCTTATTATGACTGTGCGGTCTAATATCACTAACACGATGTGACTGACATCATCTACGTACCAAACACTAGAAGACACTACTTTCAAAGATGATCTACGGTGGTGGGGAACCTCAGTGGAAATAAACTAATGTGACCACAGCTGTTTAGCTTTATAGCTGTTTATAGTAAGACGAAGCAATTTGCGATATCATCGTATGTATTGCGTCCAGTGCGTCGAAGTGATGGTTTTCGTACTCGTCTGTGACGATGGAAGAACTCCAGCCACAAATAAACTCTTTCAAACACTAGGACAGCAGAAGGCGGTCCTCCGACTAATATACTCTAATACTGTCTTCTCCTCTCTGTGTTCTACAGACGAGAAACTCGAACTCCGAGCCACAAGGACGAAATTCAGATAACGCCTCAACGTAAGTATACGTAGAAGTGCTCTCAATTACTGAACGCTGTGTACTCAATGATGATTTCCAACCCGGACGTGAAGTCCAGAATCGTATAGGTTCGCAACACTACAGTGCCTAACTGTTCTAACTATAAACTCTCCTGAGAGCAAAGTCAGCAAGTCCGTCTATACCAACAAAGCTGATACCGAGCGACCCTCACACACGGGCGCTCACAACGGAAGACCCCGTCTCTCCACCGCTGGCTTCCCAGCAAGGTTCGGATCCCTACCCTCGTAATTCTGAAAATGAATCGTATTCCCAAAACCACGGAATATTCTCCCTGTCTACAGATTCTTCCGAACGCCGACCAACCATCGAAAGGACTTTGTAATCCAGCGCGGAAAGTTTGTGAGGAAAAACCTATACTCGTACAATGGTACGCTTCTGTGTAAAAATCCTTGGAAATAACCCGGCCTGCATGGTTTTCGAGGTGCCGCTTCTTCGTTCCTCCCCCCTTCGTCCAAGATTTGCAGAGTTCCCGGCTATCCTCACGGTCCTGCTACAATAACGGCCGGCCGTCACCCTAATGTGCTCCAGAGCTCAGGTGCCACAACGTCCGTCTAGCTACTTCCTGTTTTTAAGCAGGACCAACACCTGTGCGGGCCTTCCACCCAGAGCTTGAGTTCTGCCCGCCGTTTCATTTCCACTGGCGTTCCAACCTCTACTAATATAGGTAATCATTCATTACACCGTTCTGTTAATGAAGACACTCCGTCACCTGTCATGCAATAAGCGCTAATAAGGCATACGTGACATTGTCAGTCTCCTTTAAATATTCATATATACGATGTACAACCTATCAAATGATACCTAATTGTGGTAGTTCACAGCAAAGTATGTAGATGAGTGCTTGTAAGGTGCGATATTATAGCCACCTTACAATAAGTGTATATTATGTGTTCATGAAAGCTTGTTTATGTGGTGATTGCCTCTTACCGATAGAGTTGGGTTGTCAAAAAAAACGATTTCCTTCTAACGAATACTGAAAAGAAGAAATTAAGAAGGTGCTGGGGGCACACAGACGCAACGACAAGATCGGTGAAGGGAAAAATATGAATGAGAACAGAAGATTACTTCGCTGACATACGCTGTTGCAGATTCCACAACAATCGGCCGAGCTCTATCCAAGGAAAGTATGATGCCAATAATGTCTCTTGCAGCGGTCTCTCCGCGATATTTTCAGAAATTTTATAAATTATATAACTCAGTACATATCTCGAAATATCTCTTCTTATCTTACCGATTATCAATGCAAAGTAGTTTCAAGCCCAATTATTCCTTGGAGCGTCCATTTACTCCATGGAATAGCTTCTCTGCTATCTATGTTTTCTCTTATGAAAAGAATAGGAACTTCTTGCCGATTAGTCGTAAAAGAGGGAGATAGATGTACGTATTGTTGAGCGAGTCGCCATCTTGATGAGATTCTGTATGAGAAGGAATTTAATACATGAACTAAACTAAAGTAAGTGTGTTCGCGTATTATTTAACGGATTATTATTATTGACAGTGTCTGCTTACTACGTTGTGTTGCACGGGATCAGTGGGGAACGTCTGATTTACACTGGACGAACCTGCCGTTTTGAATGCTCAAGATATCCAGTTACTTCAAATAAATAGGCTAACACGGTCTTACCAGCAGATCTCCGGTCTTCCCCATGTGATCACCGAAAAATAATAATTATTACAAATGTTTCCAGGAGATCAACTGACAATTTTCGTCGCACCGAGACTTCGAAATTGCTTCACTGCCTTATGGAATTTAAGTTAAGCTTAATTTAATCAGGACAGAACAGTATTGAACTGTGTGACTGTGATAAGCCTGCTTTGTCAATGAAAATTCCCTTAATATACGCATGTTTTTACTATCCTGATCAGTGAAGCTAAATCAGGCCGGTGTGAGAGAGGTTCTTTAAATTTAAGAAATATTAAACACCTATAATTAAAGTCTTTTGGGCAGCGTGAAAGATAACGTCGTTTTTTTCAACCCTGGATCGTGCAACAGGTTACTCCAAAGTCGCATCATAGCACACGCGTGCCATATTAATCCACATAAATCCGTCTGATGATGGAGATTTAAACCTCCGAAACGCCTAGTGGGCATAAACAAATAGTGGCACGTAACCCGTAAACCCGTTGTTCGATAACAGTAACAGTCACGGTAACGCCTAACCAAACATGTTAGTATTTAACCCTAGATTACAAAAGACTCGAAAAGTTTACGATTGTATTTGATACTAATTCTCGGTTCCCATCAACGTAGAATTGTCAATATAGGGTGTACAACAGCGTAACTTTTACTTATTTTGTATGTGACATCCACTGGAGACCTTATAATTGTAGGTAACTAGTGCATAAACTATAAATTATAACTTCCTTTGTATCAAATATGGAACAGTAAAGCTACGTTGGCTTAGTAAAAGTGTAACGTTCTGCCCCCTTTAGTGTTCTAAGGTTAATGACTACGTATCTAAATTAACAATAGAATGTTCTTTTGTATGTCTAGTAACAATTCTTTCAAAAGCACCGGACAGAGAATTGTACATTTTTACAGGTCTATAAGTGTCATCTAGACACCACATGACAGTAGTATACAAGAACCATGTTTCTGTATTACAGTCATACGCGTAGGTACACCAGTATTCAGCCACATACATATAGGAGGTATATAGTGACATACATTCAGAGCCTGAGCTTTCCGTGTCCTGCTGAGTGGCCTGTGGGACTAGAGTCAGTTATTTAAGCGTTGGTCGTCCCCTGGCGTTCTAATTACCAGGAGCATTAGAAAAGCAGCGCAGGGAGCTATATCGGGACGTTGTCACTATTGACGAACTCGTACATTATCTTACGATATGCTACTTCACTGGATGCCAACAAGGTTTGGAGGCTGCCTGGAAACTGATGACCTAGAGGCCGAATATTATTTGCAAGGGCGTTTATGAGGTACTTTTTCCGAGAAACAGGTAGGAATATATGGCTTGGATCTTCTTCCTCTCTGTAAACATATAGAGGGGCAGCGCTTAGGCTGAGCCGATAGAGGTGTTTGTTGAAGTTATAATCGTGGGATGAATTAGTGCCTAGTGTCTGTCTGTGTTTTAGATATCCGCGACCATTCCTCTCGCCAGTCAGAGGACAATCGCTTTCTGAGCATGAGTATCATGTCTTTGAACTGGAGTTTATCATATTTAATTAGCCCATGCCTGTTTTGGTAGGGCATCTACTTGTTCATTTTCAGGTATCCCAGAGTGGCCTTTCATGCATACCATCACGATGTTACGACTGCTCCTATGCGCCCGAAACAAAACGTCGACAATTGCTGCAACTATGGGGTTGGGACAACTATTATGACAATTTGGCTGTCACAATAGTGGAATGTGGATTCAGCTTGTATAGGCCTTGTCGTTAAACCGATGCCGGGCAGCCTTTGCGAGATATGAATGCCCGCCGCTGATATCTACAGGGTGTTTCAGCACAGTGGTTGCAAACTTCCAGGAGAGACAGAGTGCACCTAGATGCTGGAAAATCACGTAGCATGCGCTGGAGACGTGAGACCTGCATCACGGTCCGGAGTCTTAATTGCGAAGACCCTCTCTGATAACGATCGTTGACTGTTTTTGTTCTTTTATCTTGGTTTCTGCTCTACTAAGTGTAATAAACATTTTTTTCGCCCTGTTCGTGTTATTCTTTTCTTCTGTTTTGTGTCGTTACTACCATGCCAAGACAACGTTTCCGACCATGCATTACTATGTGATTTTCCATCGTCTAGGTGAATCTGTCTCTCCTGAAAGCTTGTAACCACTGTGCTGGAACACCCTGCATATCAGGAAAAAAAATGAAGACTAGGATAGAGGAGATTAGTGTTTTAAGTCCCGTCGACAGCGAGATCATTAGAGACGGAGCACAAGCTCGGATTAGGGAAGGGTGGAGAAGGAAAGCGACCGTGCCCTTTCGAAGGAACCATTCCGGCATTTTCCTTTAGTGATTTGGGAAAATGACGTAAAATCTAAATCAGGATGGCCGGACGTGAGTTTGAACCGCCGTCCTCACTAACACGAGTCCAGTATGCTAACCTCTGCGCTGTCCCGCTCGGTAAGCAAGACTGCAAGACTGCTGTTTAACCATAGTCCACGATAATGAATCGCGAAACTCCTACAGTCCCCCCCCCCCCCCCCCTCCTTCTCGCTGCTGCAGCGTCGGTGAGTGGCGAGTGGCACGGATAAGTACACTGCGAAGTGCTTGTGTGTTTTGTATTTGGGAGTGGAGAAGTACATTTGAAGTGCAAACGAGGTCTATTGCAGGGTTCATTGTCGCGCTATAAATTGTAGCACCTTCGATTTGCCGTATATGAGAGGCTGTTAATGTTTGTCAGGGACAGGAAATTAGCACACTGCGATTAACTGATGATACAGCACTGGTAGACGAAAGTGAACATGCTAACTGTAACGGAACATGTGCTAGCTGTAGTTTAAGATGTGCACAAAATAAGGAGAATGCGTCACTTGTAGACATGCTGGAGGACTAAATGTCACAGCCGGGAAAGAGAATCTTGTAGATACATACACATTTTGATACCTGGGAAGCTGAATAGATAAAAATAGTTAATACACGCAAGGCATACAAGCAAGGACAAGGCGGAAAGAGCGTTTATAAGGAGAAGCAGCTGCTATTCTCCAAGAATATATAAAAATCGTGCCTGGTTTTGAATTGTTAACATCACTAAGAAACTCGCAAAGGAACTCGTGAAATGAACTACAATCGCCGCAAAGATCAGAAAGTATGTGGAAAACACGCAAATATATTCTTATTCAGTTGCTTTTGTTGAAATTAAAACACCACTTCAAATACATTTGTCGTTTGAAAGGATTTTCAGTGATTCGATTAAGAGTCTGCTGCTCTGATGGTTCAAATGGTTCAAATGGCTCTGAGCACTATGGGATTTAACTTTTGAGGTCATCAGTCCCCTAGAACTTAGAACTACTTAAACCTAACTAACCTAAGGACATCACACACATCCATGCCCGAGGCAGGATTCGAACCTGCGACCCTTAGCGGTCGCGCGGTTCCAGACTGAAGCGCCTAGAACCGCTCGGCCACCACGGCCGGCTGCTGCTCTGAACTACGTATATTACAGTGCAGTGGGAGCTCATTATTACATGCTGACGTTACAGAAGACTGGATATTATTTTGATTACGGTTTCCTGTTCGTTGGAAAAATCACCGTCACATTCAGTGACTGTCAAATTTGTAACTAGGAGTATTAACCCATTCGCATTCAGTGATGGGTGCAGCCGTTATGGCAGTTCCGTGTTGTACAGTACAAAGACAGTTTCACCTGTTATAGATTGTAGACCTAACATCCGACTTTCCTGTAGCTCCCTACTTTCTGCAGTACCTCTACAAATGGTTCAAATGGCTCTGAGCACTATGGGACTCCTAAGGTCATCAGTCCCCTAGAGTAGTTCTACATCCATACCCTTAGTTCTACATCCGTAGTTGTACGTTCGCGAAATTCAGGCATTAATTCTAGATTACACGCATTTAGTCTGTGTTTCGTCAGCTTAGTGAGTGATAACATGGGTCATCCCTATGAAATAGATGCCACCAGAATTCGGCGTTTTTTGGAAGTAAGCGATTTTATTAGTTTGAGTAATGGTGAAGATTATGACAGTGCAAGCGGTACATCATCAACTAATGAAAACAGTAGCATTTTGGACAACAGAGAAACTGGAAATAGACAACAAAGCGTGGTGGCGCAAGAAACGAGTGCCGATGCGACAACAGAGCGCGCTGCAGACTTAAGAGAAGATACTTCAAGGAATGTAAAAAGATACGTGTATATCTCCTGGACATAGAAATGTTCGATGAAGCATAATTTACCACATAGTGAACCTAGAACCGAATGTTCCGGCTCAGTGTGGCAGTGCAACTTTTGAATAATGGAACTCCCCCAGTCTACACTTTTAAGGGACCACCAAGCAAGACATAAAATCCGCTAAGGCTTCAAGCCAAAAGTTAGCGATAGTTTCCAACAAAAATAACGCTCCTATGTGGATATATTTACGGAAAATGAAACACGATTCACGGTGTACCATAAACAATAGAAGTATGAGTGAATTATTATAGTGTTATAAGTGCATAGCAGTAGTATATCTTTCCATGTTTCATAAATATGCCAAAAACAAAATGTATGGTAAAAAACAATCATATTTCAATGACAAATCAGTTCTCAAAAATACTAGACGACTGGGTTAAAAATAGAAAGTTTTTAGTTTATTACATGCCATTCTTCTGCTACGACTTGTTGGTTATAATTAAAGTGCAGCTACTCACAGTGTATGGCAGCGAAACTTAGTAGATATTCTAATCCGTTAATGCGGAATCGATTTACGGTGGAAAACAAATTAGTTCCGATTTTGGCTACGAGAAGCAAATCTGGCACTGTGAATTCAAGAAAATCATATAGCAGTGTTTCCATATGTAATGGGTTGGGAACGGGACATGGGCAAAATACGTCAAACAAGTGAGAAAGATATAATGTTGATTTTATTACTGACCACCGCTTGCACAACTTGTTCAATAGGAGCACCGGAGACGTCCACGAGATGCTGTATGCGCAAAACGACGTGATCGTTGTTTGCAGCACTTCCGGTAGAATCTGAGCAACTTCTTGTTGTATACTAGCCTTCAGATCAGGTGGAGACCAAACGTGTCATTGGTAAATGCGTTCTTTTAGATATCCCCAGAGACAGAAGTCAGATGGTTTGAGATCTGGTGCTCTTGCAGGCCATGCACCAGGAAAGCCTCTGGAGACAACACGTTCGTGGAAGGTTGGATTATGCAGGTCTTTCACTGGGTGAGCGACATGAGGTGTTGTCCGTCTTGAATGAAATCAATGGTTCCCAGCCGCGAGGAGTGGCCGCACGGATTGTGCGGCCTCTCCCGCTGGAGGTTCGAGTCCTCCCTCGGGCATGTGTGTGTGTGTGTGTGTGTGTCGTTCTTAGCATAAGTTAGTTTAAGTGGTGTGTAAGTCTAGGGACCGGTGACCTCAGCAGTTTGGTCCCTTAGGAATTCACACACATTTCAATGGTTCCAACACGTTTGCGTTCTTCCAACACAGTAATCACATGCTCTGCAAGAGGGTCTTGATAACGTACAGACGTCGCAGTAGACTTGACAGGTCTTCTAGGTGTATTCTCTTCAAAGAAGAACGGACCGAGAATCCACACTGCTTAGTCACATACGGCGAGGGCAATGGTTCTTCGTATACAACACACTATTTGTACTACACTATGTGTTCTGCCTTACGGCAGATCACCTCATGGAGGAAGCCTCGTCAGAGAGGTCCACCGCATGAGCGTCTAGGGAAGTGATTCCAGTGCTGGTTTCCCGTTGCCTTCCACTGATGACGATGAAATGATAATGAGGACAACACAACACCCAGTCCCTGAGCAGAGAAAATCTCCGACCCAGCCAGGAATCGAACCCGGGCCCCTTGGCGTGACAGACCGACGCTCTGACCAGTCACCTATCGGGGCGGACACACGCTGTTTAACAGTACGCCAAATTTGGCATTTCTGTATATCCTGTGCACCCTTTAGTGTAAAATGTGGCTCGTCACTATCCGCGCACATGCCATCAATTTTGATGCATGCCAGAAACCGAAGAGCATACAGGGTGTTACAAAAAGGTACGGCCAAACTTTCAGGAAACATTCCTCACACACAAAGAAAGAAAAGATGTTATGTGGACATGTGTCTGGAAACGCTTAATTTCCACGTTAGACCTCATTTTAGTTTCGTCAGTATGTAATGTACTTCCTCGATTCACCGCCAGTTGGCCCAATTGAGGGAAGGTAATGTTGACTTCGGTGCATGTATTGACATGCGACTCATTGCTCTACAGTACTAGCATCAAGCACATCAGTAAGTAGCATCAACAGGTTAGTGTTCATCACGAACGTGGTTTTGCAGTCGGTGCAATGCTTACTAATGCGGAGTTGGCAGATGCCCATTTGATGTATGGATTAGCACGGGGCAATAGCCGTGGCGCGGTACGTTTGTATCGAGACAGATTTCCAGAACAGGAAGACGTCCGAAGCAATTGATCGGCGTCTTAGGGAGCACGGAACATTCCAGCCTATGACTCGCGACTGGGAAAGACCTAGAACGACGAGGACACCTGCAATGGACGAGGCAATTCTTCGTGCAGTTGACGATAACCCCAATGTCAGCGCCAGAGAAGTTGCTGCTGTACAAGGTAACGTTGACCACGTCACTGTATGGAGAGTGCTACGGGAGAACCAGTTGTTTCCTTACCACGTACAGCGTGTGCAGGCACTATCAGCAGCTGATTGGCTTCCACGGGTACACTTCTGCGAATGGTTCATCCAACAATGTGTCAATCCGCATTTCAGTGCAAATGTTCTCTTTACGGATGAGGCTTCATTCCAACATGATCAAATTGTAAATGTTCACAGTCAACATGTGTGGGCTGACGAGAATCCGCAAGCAATTGTTCAATCACGTCATCAACACAGATTTTCTGTGAACGTTTGGGCAGGCATTGTTGGTGATGTCTTGATTCAGCCCCATGTTCTTCCACCTACGCTCAATGGAACACGTTATCATGATTTCATACGGGATACTGTACCTGTGCTGCTAGAACATGCGCCTTTACAATTACGACACAACATGTGGTTCATGCACGATGGAGCTCCTGCACATTTCAGTCGAAGTGTTCGTACGCTTCTCAACAACAGATTCGGTGACCGACGGATTGGTAGAGGCGTACCAATTCCATGGCCTCCACGCTCTCCTAGCCTCAACCCTCTTGACTTTCGTTTATGGGGGCATTTGAAAGCTCTTGTCTACACAACCCCGGTACCAAATGTAGAGACTCTTCGTGCTCGTATTGTGGACGGCTGTGATACAATATGCCATTCTCCAGGGCTGCATCAGCGCATCAGGGATTCCATGCGACGGAGGGTGGATGCATGTATCCTCGCTAACGGAGGACATTTTGAACATTTCCTGTAACAAAGTGTTTGAAGTCACGCTGGTACGTTCTGTTGCTGTGTGTTTCCATTCCACGATTCATGTGATTTGAAGAGAAGTAATAAAATGAGCTCTAACATGGAAAGTAAGCGTTTCCGGACACATGTCCACATAACATATTCTCTTTCTTTGTGTGTGAGGAACATTTCCTGAAAGTTTGGCCGTACCTTTTTGTAACACTCTGTATACAGAACGCTGCTACGGATCGTAAGGTTACTGTTGCTGCACAGTCTCGATCTTGTACAGGTACGATTGCAAAATAGACGGCGAAAATTCGCGTACTGTTGACCGTAGGGTGGACAATTCTCGTGACACTGCGGGAGCGCTAGCACTATCCGGGGCACGTGCTGCACGTTCGGTTACAGCATTAGCAGCCTCGTCATTAACTTCCACCGGGATACGATGCCTTCCTCTTCCAGGTGCCACACCAAGCTCACCCGTGTTTTCGAATTTCATTATCATATTCTTTAAGTCATTTAATGACATCGGGCCCCTCCTCGCACCTTTCTGTCGACAATACTCTCGCAAAGCAGCACTGTAAGAGCCGCAGTTCATAGAGAGCCTGTATACAGAGAGAGTGGCCATAGGTGAAGTTGCCCGTGATTGGTTGATTAGCCTTGGCGCCATTTTTCTGCCAAACATCTCTCGCGCTTCCTATGTTCGCCGTGATTTTGAGTTGAATTGAAGTTCAGAGGACTTTTGAAACGATTAAAAGGTATTTGAATTATTGAGAGACTTGTTATGCGTTGTGCATGCATGTTCGATTTAGGTGTATATCGTTTTTAGTACGTAATTAGCGTTTGCTGTCTTAAATACGAGTTGAAATAATGAAGCGTTTTGTGATGAAGTCGGTAAGCCTACATGTTTGCTGGAAACGGAAAGTTCCTGTAACTGTTGTGTCATGATCATTCGACTTTACGAGGTGCATTCAAGTTCTAAGGCCTCCGATTTTTTTTCTAATTAACTACTCACCTGAAATCGATGAAACTGGCGTTACTTCTCGACGTAATCGCCCTGCAGACGTACACATTTTTCACAACGCTGACGCCATGGTCCCACGGCAGCGGCGAAGGCTTATTTAGGAATCTGTTTTGACCACTGGAAAATCGCTGAGGCAATAGCAGCACGGCTGGTGAATGTGCGGCCACGGAGAGTGTCTTTCATTGTTGGAAAAAGCCAAAAGTCACTAGGAGCCAGGTCAGGTGAGTAGGGAGCATGAGGAATCACTTCAAAGTTGTTACCACGAAGAAACTGTTGCGTAACGTTAGCTCGATGTGCGGGTGCGTTGTCTTGGTGAAACAGCACACGCGAAGCCCTTCCCGGACGTTTTTGTTGCAGTGCAAGAAGGAATTTGTTCTTCAAAATATTTTCGTAGGATGCACCTGTTACCGTAGTGCCCTTTGGAACGCAATGGGTAAGGATTACGCCCTCGCTGTCCCATAACATGGACACCATCATTTTTTCAGCACTGGCGGTTACCCGAAATTTTTTTGGTGGCGGTGAATCTGTGTGCTTCCATTGAGCTGACTGGCGCTTTGTTTCTGGATTGAAAAATGGCATCCACGTCTCATCCATTGTCACAACCGACGAAAAGAAAGTCCCATTCATGCTGTCGTTGCGCGTCAACATTGCTTGGCAACATGCCACACGGGCAGCCATGTGGTCGTCCGTCAGCATTCGTGGCACCCACCTGGATGACACTTTTCGCATTTTCAGGTCGTCATGCAGGATTGTGCCCACAGAACCCACAGAAATGCCAATTCTGGAGGCGATCTGTTCAACAGTCATTCGGCGATCCCCCAAAACAATTCTCTCCACTTTCTCTATCATGTCGTCAGACCAGCTTGTGCGAGCCCGAGGTTGTTTCGGTTTGTTGTCACACAATGTTCTGCCTTCATTAAACTGTCGCACTCACGAACGCACTTTCGACACATCCATAACTCCATCACCACATGTCTCCTTCAACTGTCGATGAATTTCAATTGGTTTCACACCACGCAAATTCAGAAAACGAATGATTGCACGCTGTTCAAGTAAGGAAAACGTCGCCATTTTAAGTATATAAAACAGTTCTCATTCTCTCCGCTGGTGGTAAAATTCCATCGCCGTACGGTGCTGCCATCTCTGGGACGTATTGACAATGAACGCAGCCTCATTTTAAAACAATGCGCATGTTCCTATCTCTTTCCAGTCCGGAGAAAAAAAATCAGAGGCCTTAGAACTTGAACGCACCTCATATACCGTCAAACTTTATTTCGTTCCGAATCAGAACACTAGGCATTATTTTGGTTTCAGTATTATTGGCTGACTGTTGACGCAGGCAAGTTGTAAGCACGTTTTCCACAGTTGTCGTGGTTGCTGAAACATTATTCGTAGTAAATAATTGTAGGTCCTCTTAAAGACAGTTTTTAATAGGCCTACTTACTGTGGGGTTGAAGGGATACGGCAGTTTTCTTGTTATATTTGGTCGTTATTACAGTAGCCTACATTTAACATTGCCTGATTATGTATATATATATTATTGAATACCTCTCGTAGATAACAAACGAAAAAGATTACAAAAATCAGGTAATGTTAAATGTAGGCTACTGTAGTAACGACCAAATATATATATACATATATACACTCCTGGAAATTGAAATAAGAACACCGTGAATTCATTGTCCCAGGAAGGGGAAACTTTATTGACACATTCCTGGGGTCAGATACATCACATGATCACACTGACAGAACCACAGGCACATAGACACAGGCAACAGAGCATGCACAATGTCGGCACTAGTACAGTGTATATCCACCTTTAACAGCAATGCAGGCTGCTATTCTCCCATGGAGACGATCGTAGAGATGCTGGATGTAGTGCTGTGGAACGGCTTGCCATGCCATTTCCACCTGGCGCCTCAGTTGGACCAGCGTTCGTGCTGGACGTGCAGACCGCGTGAGACGACGCTTCATCCAGTCCCAAACATGCTCAATGGGGGACAGATCCGGAGATCTTGCTGGCCAGGGTAGTTGACTTACACCTTCTAGAGCACGTTGGGTGGCACGGGATACATGCGGACGTGCATTGTCCTGTTGGAACAGCAAGTTCCCTTGCCGGTCTAGGAATGGTAGAACGATGGGTTCGATGACGGTTTGGATGTACCGTGCACTATTCAGTGTCCCCTCGACGATCACCAGTGGTGTACGGTCAGTGTAGGAGATCGCTCCCCACACCATGATGCCGGGTGTTGGCCCTGTGTGCCTCGGTCGTATGCAGTCCTGATTGTGGCGCTCACCTGCACGGCGCCAAACACGCATACGATCATCATTGGCACCAAGGCAGAAGCGACTCTCATCGCTGAAGACGACACGTCTCCATTCGTCCCTCCATTCACGCCTGTCGCGACACCACTGGAGGCGGGCTGCACGATGTTGGGGCGTGAGCGGAAGACGGCCTAACGGTGTGCGGGACCGTAGCCCAGCTTCATGGAGACGGTTGCGAATGGTCCTCGCCGATACCCCAGGAGCAACAGTGTCCCTAATTTGCTGGGAAGTGGCGGTGCGGTCCCCTACGGCACTGCGTAGGATCCTACGGTCTTGGCGTGCATCCGTGCGTCGCTGCGGTCCGGTCCCAGGTCGACGGGCACGTGCACCTTCCGCCGACCACTGGCGACAACATCGATGTACTGTGGAGACCTCACGCCCCACGTGTTGAGCAATTCGGCGGTACGTCCACCCGGCCTCCCGCATGCCCACTATACGCCCTCGCTCAAAGTCCGTCAACTGCACATACGGTTCACGTCCACGCTGTCGCGGCATGTTACCAGTGTTAAAGACTGCGATGGAGCTCCGTATGCCACGGCAAACTGGCTGACACTGACGGCGGCGGTGCACAAATGCTGCGCAGCTAGCGCCATTCGACGGCCAACACCGCGGTTCCTGGTGTGTCCGCTGTAACGTGCGTGTGATCATTGCTTGTACAGCCCTCTCGCAGTGTCCGGAGCAAGTATGGTGGGTCTGACACACCGGTGTCAATGTGTTCTTTTTTCCATTTCCAGGAGTGTATGAAAGAAAGTCGTAAGCAAATGTTTACTTGTGACATGCAAAAAGTTTGAAGACGTGAGAAGAACTACTAATACGTCTCACACTTTTTGCATGTCACAAGTAAACAACTGCTTACGACTTTTATTTATCTGACGTAATCCAGGTACGTTTAATCTTTAGCGTTATGCACTTCCGATACGAAACAAATGCTATACACTATTTTCTTTATTTACGTTACTTTAATTGCAATATGTCTAGCAAATGAACTTTAAAGGAGATAAATGCAAGTAACGGATAATTTTTACAGCCACTGTATAAAATTTTCCTGTGCTGTACGTTATAGGCTACTATGAGTATATTACAGCTCTAAAGAAAGGCATTTAACGAATGATTTCGCCATATTGTCTTGTGCTTTTGATTCGGTGAGTGTGTACTCCACTACTCCACTACTGGCCACTCAAAAGTCCCGCCCGCAGTTTGGCAGAAAAATGGCCGTCGTATCGTCCGGTTCGCCACTCTCTCTCTATACAGGCTCTCTAGCAGTTCACAGCGCGCAGCGATAGATTTGCACCTGGTGGCTAAAATTGAAACTAATTTTAGCGATAGATTTGCACCTGGTGGCTAAAATTGAAACTAATTTTCTTTCCAGCATATATCACTCCATATTAAGGCATAAGCATATCTACCAAGTTTCGCGATACACCGTACTTCGCCAGATGGCCTTTTCGAAACGTCACGCCGACACTGCGACCTACGGCAGCAAGATTCTGTCGAGGCGTGTGTTAAGTCTGTAAGCTGTTAGAAGGCTGTTAGCAGGCTGAGAGAGCTAAGTACCTGTCGCTGCGAGTCATTGAAGTAGGCGGGCACGGTGACGACGGCGTCGCGCACCGGGGCGCCCAGGTAGCTCTCGGCCGTGTCGCGCATCTTGCCCAGCAGCATGCCGCTCAGCTCCTCGGGCGAGAAGCGCTTCGTCTCGCCACGGTACATCACCTGCACCAACGGCCGGCCGCCCTCGTCCACCACGGCGAACGGCCACAACTTGCGGTCCGCCTGCAGCACCGCGTCGTCGAAGCGCCGACCCACCATGCGCTTCGTGTCGAAAATCGTGTTCGTAGGGTTCATCGCGGCCTGAAAGGCCCACCACGTCCTGCTTAAGTGCCTCCGCATGAGCTGATACTCGTCTGCACCTTAAATCCAGGGAATACAACGTGCTACAGACTTAAAATATACACTACTGGCCATTAAAATTGCTACACCACGAAGATGACATGCTACAGACGCGAAATTTAACCGACAGGAAGAAGATGCTGTGATATGCAAACGATTAGCTTTTCAGAGCATTCACACAAGGTTGGCGCCGGTGGCGACACCTACAACGTGCTGACACGAGGAAAGTTTCCAACCGATTCCTCATACACAAACAGCAGTTGACCGGCGTTCCCTGGTGAAACGTTGTTGTGATGCCTCGTGTAAGGACGAGAAATGCGTACCATCACTTTCCCGACTTTGTTAAGGGTCGGATTGTAGCCTATCGCGATCGCGGTTTATCGTATCGCGACATTGCTGCTCGTATTGGTCGAGATCCAAAGACTGCAGAATATGGAATCGGTGGGTTCAGGAAGGTAATACGGAACACCGTGCTAGATCCCAACGGCCTCGTATCACTAGCAGTCGAGATGACATGCATCTTATCCGCACGGCTGTAACGGATCGTGCAGCCATGTCTCGATCCCTGAGTCAACAGATGGGGACCTATGCAAGACAACAACCGTCTGCACGAAAGGTTCGAAGACGTTTGCAGCAGCGTGGACTATCAGCTCGGAGACCGTGGCTGCGGTTGCCCTTGACGCTGCATCAGAGACAGCAGCGACTGCGATCGTGTACTCAGCGACGAACCTGGGTGCACGAATGGCAAAACGTCACTTTTTCGGATGAATCTAGGTTCTGTTTACAGCGTCATGATTGTCGCATCCGTGTTTGGCGACACCGCGGTGAACGAACATTGGAAGCGTGTATTCGTCATCACCATACTGGCGTATCACCCGGCGTGATGGTATGTGGTGCCATTGGTTACACGTCTCGGTCACCTCTTGTTCGCACTGACGGCACTTTGAACAGTGGACGTTACATTTCAGATGTATTACGACCCGTGGCTCTACCCTTCATTCGATCCCTGCGAAACCCTACATTTCAGCAGGATAATGCACGACCGCATGTTGCAGGTCTGGATACAGAAAATGTTCGACTGCTGCCCTGGCCAGCACATTCTCCAGAACTCTCACCAATTGAAAACGTCTGGTCAATGGTGGCCGAGCTACTGGCTCGTCACAATACGCCAGTCACTACTCTTGGTGAACTATGGTGTCGTGTTGAAGCTGCATGGGCAGCTGTACCTGTACAAGCCATCCAAGCTCTGTTTGACTCAATGCCCAGGCGTATCAAGGACGTTATTACGGCCAGAAGTGGTTATTCTGGGTACTGATTTCTCAGGATCTATGCACCCAAATTGCGTGAAAATGTAATCACATGTCAGTTCTAGTATAATATATTTGTACATTGAATACCCGTTTATCATCTGCATTTCTTCTTGGTGTGACAATCTTAATGACCAGTAGTGTAGTTATTTTAATGTAACACTACCTTTCTGCTTGTAGCTTTGCCTGAGCCTACATATCTACATTTACATCTACTTCAATTACCCGCAATCCACCTTGTGGCATCTGGCGGAGGCTATCCCGTACCACTACTAGTCGATTCCCTTCCTGGTCCACTCGCCAACAGAGCGAGATGAGGCCTAATCCCTCTAATCTTATCTTCATGATCCTTACGCGCAATGTATGTGTGCGGCAGTAGAATCGTTCTGCAGTCAGCCTCAATTTTCTCAGTAGTGCTGCTCGAAAAGAACGTCGCCTTTCCTTCAGTCATTATCATTTGAGTTCCCGAAGCAGCCTGTGTTGTTCGAATCTACCGGTAACAAATCTAGCAGCCAGCCTTTGAATTGCTTCGATGCCTCCCATTAATCCGAACTAGTGCGGATACCAAACACGAGGACAGTACTCAAGAATGTGTCATACTAGTGTCCTAAACGCCGTCTTCATTACAGATGAATCAGGCTATCCTAATATCCTTCCACTAAACCGAAGTCGACCACCTGCCTCCCGTACTGCAAACCTAACGTTTTCATTCCATTTTATATCGTTTTGCAGCGTTACACCTCGACACTTAACTGACGTAACTGTGTCAAGCAGCACACTACTAATTCTGTATCTTCACATTTCTGGTTTGTTTTTCCTACTTATCCGCATTAGCTTACATTCTTTTCCGCCAAGACTTCGAGGTCTGTGTCAGGTTCTAAACTGAGATTAAGACGTTCTGCCGTGCACTATATATCCAAACCAATGTTCAGAGACAGATCCACCACACGTCGCATCTGGGATAAGGCTCACAGGTAGACCAACCACGTGTTACGCCTAAATATGTGTTCTGTGACACAGCCTGCATTTGACTCATATACAACCATGTGCTCTGTATTTGACTTGGAGCACTGTCTACTTGCGATCGTTAACAGTAAACCTCTCTGTCTTCAGAAGATTTCCATCTCATGTGTGATGAAACGTGACACATTCCGCTAAACAAACGAAGATTTATGCAATGTACTCCATCCCCTTGTCGCATCTTGGGTATAAAATCGAGACTTCAGTATCATAACTAAGTTAGCGATAGGTGTTTGCGAGTCACTGCAACCCCCATGTATACATCTGCTTTACACAGTTAATGGCGGCATGACTTGTAATTTCACATGTCGGACGCCGCTGCTATGCGTTTATCTGTTTCCTTGTAAGTGATATTCCCCGTTACTAACGATCATTTTATATAGGACTGATGTGGGCATAGTATAATTTCTGATCCGTAATCGGATGTGAACAATGGACGCTATACATCTCTGGAAAGCTATACTGTTTTAAGTAAGTAGTTTTCTCGTTTTACAGTTTGTTACCATAGTTAATCGTAGAGAAACCTGCAATAAGGATGTATGTCATGCACTGGAAACATATTTCTTACATTAGAATATTAACAGCGCTGCATTCCACACGACTGCTAGGTCGGAAACTGAAGCTATCTAATATTGTATCCTGTTTTAAGTGCCTTAGGAGTGCACGTGTTTATGTTCTCTCTAGCCAATATCCTCCTGGTGCTGATCCCAGACACTAGAAAAACACTTTAGAGCTGATAGCATAGTTGAGTTACATAAAATGCTTCGAACTCCATCCATCTGGAGCTCCATCATTCATAAAAATCATCGATTTCTTGTTCTCCTTAAACGTCTGCTATTACATCACAACACTTTCAAATCTGTTACTATACAACGATAAGGAGTGCTAACCTCCTCGACATGGGCAAATCTTGTGCACTTGGATGGGCGAGGACTCGGCAAGCTCCATTCATTCATTAGACGTGGAATGTAACAGTGTGCTTCTAGTCGGCTGCAGATTAAATCGATAACGGTGCTGCAGGGCAGGCTGGTCAAAGACAGTGCGATGGGGTCTTTCAGTCTCTAATTTTATCCTAAGACTGCGAGAATGCTCTCCGACTCCCATCTGCATAGACATAGATCGTAAATTATGCACCATGCTCGAGGTGTTAAATATGTATAGAGTGCTGTCTGGTATACTCTGATGATATATGTGTTCGACAATTAACAACGAATGGACGTACTGCACAGTCATCTATCTACATTCTCGATGATACTCGCAAAATAGAGAAGGGGAGGTTTAGCTATGATACTGAAATTGAGGAAACATGCTGTCGCATCATTGGCCGGCGTTGAAATTACTGTAGGATTGCTAAAATCGTTCGCGCTACCAACTGTGATGCTTAATATTATGGTACATCGATGGTGTCTTTTCCATCCCGTCCGTCCACTGGTACACTGTTGGTTACCACATAATGAATCATTGACATCGCTTGTTTGAATTGGAAAAAGAGTTTTGGTGGAGGGGCAATACTTTCTGGGAGTGGCTAGCACTGAAACAGTGATCGCGTACACGACAGCAATACAAGGAATCAGTCGAAATGGAATGCAACCCCATCAGTTATTCCGTCCTTGTAACAGATGAGTTTAAATGTAGAGGCCGTCAATCACCTTCGGACTGCAGTTTGGAAACTCTCCACAATGCCATCAAACTCTTCCCATTTCCTTAAGTTGTAACTGTTTTTTATTTAAAATCATCC
This sequence comes from Schistocerca serialis cubense, assembly GCF_023864345.2. Taxonomy (NCBI): domain Eukaryota; kingdom Metazoa; phylum Arthropoda; class Insecta; order Orthoptera; family Acrididae; genus Schistocerca; species Schistocerca serialis. The sequence goes on from NC_064638.1 coordinate 575,484,537, forward strand.
AGTGTGTGTGGTGTGCTATGGCAGCAGCAGTAACAACAGAACTTATACCGTGAGGCGTCTAGTTTTCTGTGAGAAACAATGGATCAGAACATCTTAACCTCAGTTTAGAGCTTGACACAGACCTCGAAGTCGTGGCGGAAAAAAACCAAATTTTTTGGCAGTGTACAAGGCGTGTTACAGCAGAAAAAAAAACAATGTTTCAAACAACAATGCAAACTCACAGGGAGGGTCTCTTTGACTTATAGTATAGTTTGTGGGCTATGGTCATCCTCCTACAGTACAGGTGATGAAACTTTAAACTGGTCTGCGCAGTGGATCAATACCTGTATATTTAATAGGATCATCACATACGCTCAATGCATGGGTATTTGTTTTCGATATATGGTAGGAGACAGATGTGGGAAAATCTTATCGAGTTCTATATTGGATGAAGTTAGTGGAGCTTTTATAGTTCGTAATTTTTCTCTGTTGGATGGTGCAGAATAACGAAGATAGCAGTTTGGACTGATAGACTTGAATGGATCCTGAGAGATGCGGATCAACTTGGGACTGTAATATCTGTACATAGTTGGGGGACACACCACAATGCAGTAGCAAAATCCTTGTCCTCCTTCCAGTTCCCATACAGTCTTTTATATTACCTAGTGCTGCAGCAGTAGGCTTCCTTTGGCGCTGACTTTACACTTCGTACACTTTTGGCAGAGCTATGACAACTTGTTCCCATTTCCACTGAATGGTCAAAACACGGTCGTGTCGCACTAACTCAGGTCACTCTGTTTCTACACGAGTTACAGGAGGTGGTGGATATGGCTCTCTCTGACATCTGCTCAGTTCCGAATTAAATTGGAACGATCACATGCGCAAAGCTGCAGGAATGGTAGCAGTTGCAACATGCGTAGGGACTACCTAAAACCATGTTGGAAATATACTGTAGCAGATAGGTTCGAGAAAGGTGACTCGGTTCAAGATATGAGAGGCTAGAAGTATGATTCACTTGTGGCTGTAATCATTAAAGGACTTCACGATCGGATACAACGCAGGTATGTGGTTGAATGGAAAGATTTTATTCCAAATCATAGACATCATTTTTACTGAAAGCGTAGCACTAGAGATCTGAAAAGCTAGTGTACATTTCTTACGACCTCAATCAACATTTACTGCTGTTTTGTGATCATTTTCAATCAACCATCGCCTATAACTCTGTGGATATATCACAGAACCTCTGACATGGCATTGAAACAGAATGCATTACAAATACTGAAGGAATATCTAGCACTGGCATGAGAGAGTTGCAAATACCATTTTCATACCACGCTCCTTAGCCAAATCACTTTCAAAATTCGGTAATTTTATTTCGAGGGTGCACCGTTGGAGACCTGTAACCACACTGCTGGTCTGATAATATACACTCCTACGATCACCGTCCATATTCAGTGTCACGGTATTTGTCTGGAAAAAACATGTCATTCGGAGGTAATGCCATACCTCGATTTATAAAGCCAGTATAGCTTGTAACAGGGGTACTTTGATGCACCTGTAGAACCAAGGTCGCTTGAAACACTAACATACAGTAGTTGTTGCGATCGGGTTTTTTAACATCTGGTGGTTTGTAAGACGATTACACATCTCTTTCTAGGACATAGTGGTAGCATTCACAAGAAATCTTATGAGACATGTCCATCCATCGCTGGTTTCCTCTCAGTATTATTCACGAGGTATTATACTTAGTAGTAGGGGATGCTTGGTAGGTTCACAATGAGCATCAGGCTTATAAAGTATGTGTTTGTGTTCTGACATGTGCAAAGAAAATGACTATTTCCAGTCGTAAGGAAGGTATGGATTTGATGTGGAATACTGTGATAGAAAGGGAAGAGTATGTCAGGTCATAAGAATGGTACAGATATTTCTATTTCCTGAGCAACAGCCGTCAGCAGGGTGTATTTATGATACTTCTCTCACTGTCGAATCTCATTCAACTGAGACTGCGATCATAGCATTTAATTATAAGTATAGTGATCAAATATGTTTGTGACCAGTTTTCCTAGGACGATTCTATGTGTGCCTGGCGTGCATCACCGGTGACCTGTGACCAGAAGGATTCACGTCTCCCATTAACGCCAGGATCTGTCCGAATGGAGAGGGCTGTTGGGGGTGTAGCAATGTAGCTGACTTAACCGTGTAGTCCTCTAGATGGCCGTATAGCGAAATAATACTCAGTATGTGTTGGAGAGCTTTCGTGATCGCGTGGATATTTGAGAAGATTCAATATAGATGTGTGTTTGCACTGGACCATTATTCTCTCCCATGTAAATTGTCTGGTTGACTGCTTCTGCACATTTCGCACCTTTATTTACTTGAGGGAATATCGATTGTGGTGTGTGAATATAGCAGGTGAAAGCCACGTTTTCTAGACACGAGAAACATCTTACTTGACTTCGTAAATTCTAGGGATGATTTGGAATCTGTTATATCACCAACATCGGTGTTCACAAGTGGAAATATCAGTTTCCTCTATTTGTTTCGAATTTTCATGTAAAGGTCTTTGCAGATGGGATAAGTTTCTAGTTACTCAATGGTTTACATCACACTGCACCTTGCTAAAGTCTTGGGTTTGTAGAGAAATAATGTCCAGTCTATATCTTCAGTATTATATTGCGCGAGTGGTACTGCTACACAAGCAATATTGATATCGAGAAGTATCGCGAAAATAGTGTGATATTCTCACAAACCATGCAAATACTGTGGAATACTGTTCTTGTAATCCCAGAGTCTGGAGATGAGTGTAGAAAAGCAAGCAAGCAAGTGGGTCGGGACCAGAAACAGTTACGTCTTTGTGCTGAGGGAAACCCACCCAGCCTTTGCACAACAGTTCTGAGTGTGACTTCAGTCCACTTAGGGCGCTCTGGTCATGCATCAGAAGTGGATGACCACCCGACCTCATGGGAAATATCTAGTGCAGCGAGGAGTGTACTTACGGTGCATGTTCTTATGCTGTCTGTCTTCGCAGTATATATACAAATGATGTAAAAGTGGCGATTTTTTATCGTGCTGGATACAAACTGCATCTTTACTACATTGAAACAGTACACAGTGATATATTGCTGCGTTGGAGATTGGGTTCACGCTCTAATATTCAAGCTCCCGTCCTCAGCGGCAGAGCAGTGTAATTGAATAAGAGTCTTTCTGTATTTGACGATCTGTAGGTCACTTTGCAGGGCTTAATTGCCAGTGCAGTATGGTGATCTGTAAAAAATACAATCATAATACTCCATTCATTCACAAAACATCCTTTATGCCAGGACATAGGAGCATCTACAAAATGATTTGAACAAGATGGAGGCAAAAGATATGCATGGAAAGCTCTGAGAAAGCAAGTGTTCAAAGACAAGCTGAAGCAGACCATCTATCTCTGGTGGGGATGCCGTCACTCATCCACCACTGTGGCATTAGGACATCTCCAGACCTGTAGCTGTAGGATACCGAAAATTTTCGCCATTTTTCTCTTCTGTAAGACAGTACTTCGAATTCTGTTTGTGTAATTGTTCTGATTTCTGTGCGTAGATGGTGCTCTCTTTCCAAACAACAAGAATGCTTTTACGATTAACAGTATTTCTGCGAGCGTGCACAGACATGATGAAAGCTCTTAGCAGTGAGAACGTTTAACATTTCTGAGATGTATGTTGACAGCAGGACGTCACGATTTCCAGGAAGGGAACACGTGATGTCTCGTTAGGACCATCAGGAAGAATGCAATCGGTATTATTCTGGGCTATTTTCGTAAACAGGACCTGGTCACTGCGCGAACATTTTGTGGCGATGCATAAGGCACACTGAGCAGTTAAGCACGGCTAGACGCAGCTCGCATGTCCCGTTAGGATCGCTAGAAACAGTGCACCCTGTGCTATTCTGGAACAGATTTCTATAGTGTGACTGGCGACGTCAGAGTCCACAGGTATAGCATCAGCAATCATAAAGACCCATGCTGCCCAGAGGTGTCTTGCAAATGGGACCAGCAGGAGCTCACCTTGGAGATCTGTGACGTCAGTATAACTCTCGAAGAACTCTGGCTGTATACCTGAAAATAGACGCAACTTTCATCTGCTTGCTGTGGGCAGCAGTGGCGTGAGTGCGATGGCTCATGCTTGTTTGTGTCCGGAGGTGGCTTGTGGCGGCATCGACGCACGTGTGCACTTGGAGCCTCTGATACATTGATGATAGTTCGAAAGCGTTTTTACGTGCAATGAGTGTTCGTGCACTACTTTATTTCTGGCTGTTTAAGCGCTTTCAGTGTGTTGACAGAGCGTTATATATGCATTTTTCAGTGATTTACGAGTAGTTTGCAGGTCTGTATGCTGTGTACAGCATTATTTTGACAATTTTGAGTTGATTTTCATGTCTGCATTATTTATGAGTTGTTTTCAGGTCTGTAGGCTGTGTATTGGAACCCCAAGCATCTCAGGGTGGGTCTTTTGTATCAGTGTAATAAATATACTATGTCAAATCCATCCCTAAATAAATTATTCCAAAATGAATAAAGTACAGTCCTTCCTCTCTCCAGCAGCTCAGCACAGGCTGAGTCTTTTCCCGCCATTTTCCCCTCCAGACCGCCATCTTGGATCACATCATGGAAGGGACAACAGCGCCCTCTGGTGGCAGTACTGTATACTATGTCAGTTGGACTCTGGACCTCGTGGTGAACACACTGGATGGAGGTATTGGCTCAAATTGTTTAAATGCAGACTGCCTACAGAATAAAGACTTACATCCATCCTATCCAGCACAGGCTGAGTCCTTTCCCCACAATATTCCCCCACCCCAGACCGCCATCTTGGATTATGTTATGGGAGGGATGACAGTGCCCTCTGGTGGCGGTGCTGTGTACTAGGTCAGTTGGACTCCAGACTCCATGGTGAACACACTGGATGACGGCACTGCCTCCAATTATTTAAATAAAGACATACACCCAGCATAGGCTGAGTCCTTTTCCCGCCATTTTCTCCACCCCAGACCGCCATGTTGGATTATGTCACAGAAGGGACGACAGAGCCATCTGATGGCAGTACTGTGTACTGGGTCAGGTTGAACTCCAGACCCCATGATGAACACAGTTGATGGTGGTACTGCCTCTAATTGTTTAAGTAAAGACAGAAAATGAAGACTTATATTCAGCACAGGCCGAGTCCTTTTCCCACCAATTCCTAGGAAGAGGTGGCGGTCGGTTGACTTAGGTTAGTGGAGGTAGCCCTAGTGACCTATTTTCCCGCCATGGTGTGTTGTATTGTCCAGATGTAATTTGAACTTCCCACCAGGGGGGCATGGCACTTTCCCACTGAAAGCCACCATTTTGGATAGCAGTACTTGCGTCATCAGCTGACGTCACGGCCGCCATCTTGGATGACGTCATCACCGCTAACTTGGCTACATCTAGCAGCAATGAAGAGTGGTGTGACATCTGCTTTGTCAAACTACTCATGCCCGAATGGGCACTGGGGGACGCCAGTTTGAACAGCAGCTTGTGAAATTTGTGCAAGTAAATGCAATTCATTATTAATGTACAGGTGACAGGATTTTCGGTCTCCCTGACATCAAGTTACCGTCGTGCATCGTTAGGAGCCCATCAACAACGGTAATTATCAGAGAGTGTTAGGGAGTATTCAGAAGGAATTTTGTATGTCAGACGAGGGTTCGAAAGATGGGGCACTTAGTTTGTGTGCTTCCTGAGGCAAAGGCTGAACTGGTGTAGATTTTCACTTACACTTTTTTAGCGTGCCCTGCCTCAGACTGGTACATCCCTGAAAGTCTCCATTTACTGGGCTATTTACCCCACCTGCTTAAATTGTAAAACTGACATTTGTGTAAATTTTACCTAACAATTTTGTGAACTTAAGTAGCATAAAATTGACAAATCGTTTAGTTTGTCTGGTCTTCTTACTACGAAACTTCTGTTCTTGTAAGGGTCAAATTTAGATCGAACTGTTGTTGTAATTAGTTTCTACACAATGTTAACATAGGTTTTTTCTTTCACTGACCTCACGGAAAGTTTAGTTCTTAACGAAATAGCCGACCCCAAAAAGTGTCGAATATGGGAAACAATTCGTGTAGTCCCAAATTTTCGTGTAGTGGTAGGAGGGAGGCCATGGACCACCGGTGGGGGATGAGTGTGTGGCCGGGAATGCCTTTGAAGGTCACTTTTGTACGATTCCCAGCAAAAACGTATCCCAGTACAAATTTAAACTACATTAAGTTTCCTACAAAAAAGGCCCTATTAAATATTTCGTTAATTTTTTAGTTCGCAAGAAGAGAGCGAGAGAATATTCAAAACGTACCGCTACGCGTATGTGCTGTAGCCTAGGTGTTTGTTGTAGGTCAATTTGAGAAAGTCTTCCGACGTCATAGACTACAAGTGTCCTGTATCAAACTGTTCGTATCGATTTACTCTACACTGCTGTGATACAACAACATCCTGTGTATTTCACGTGCATTTAACATATTTCACACATATTTGTTCACGTATTTCATCTGTATCGTTAGCAAATTTTGCCCTGCAACTTCATCTGAATTTTGAGGTAACCTGTATTTCTGCCAGTAACTGACGGTTGCTTCGAGGAAAAGAACTGTCGCTGGCAACTGTGTGATTCTCCGCCGTTTTAAACTATACGACTCTAACAGGGCTTTAATTATATCTGCGGTATTGAGCCGTGTGGCATGATCTTTGGTCCTGAAACACGCTGGCACAATTATTAGCTGAGAGTAGTGCTCACTCTCATGATACAGCTGATGCACTGAACAACGCAAATAGGAGACAGGTTGCGGTTCATACTTTTAGAACGTCCTAAATCAACTACTTACATGAAAGAAGTACCAAAGGTCGTTTTCGGGCTTTTCCACGTGTCACTCCTTCTCATCGTCACCCCGCACGCCAAGCAATAGTACGAGTATCTTACTTCCACCGCATTTTTATACAAATAATGAGCTACGTATATACAAAATTTGTTGAAATTGCGCCAGGCCCTCCTGAATTATGCTTTTATGTCATCCCTTATCATCCCAGACCCTGAGCTACAGGGATGCAGAGGGTATTTTATTGTTACAGTAAATTTTTACAGATATTAAGAGATACGTGTGCCAAATTTGGTAGAAATTCCCTTCAGCGTTGTGGAGAGATGCTGATACGTAACTCTCTGCGTCTCTTCCACTCTTGACCACAACTCGTGGGGTAAAACGTCATTGTGAGTGTCGCCAAGATATCTGGCGACCACAAAAACGATGAATTTGTTGCATATTTAGGACATTATCGAAAACTTGTCCGTGGCACGTATTGTTACCCTCACTTAGGGTATATTACCCCACATTCTTACAGAAACAATGCGTTATGTATACACAAAATTTGATTGATATAGCTCGAGACATTCCTGAATAAGGCCTCTGAGCCACTCCCCTTTTCACACCCACCTTTATTGGTGGTAGGTGGTTCTTCGCGGCCGTGCGCACAACTCACCAAAGTTTCATATTAATCGTACAAGTGGTATAGGAACGCATAGAAGACGTACAAGCAAACAAATATTCATGTTTAGGGTTCCGTGCAGCTCGTGGTCTTACGGTAGTGTTCTCGCTTCCCGCCCACGGGGTCCCAGGTTTGATTCCCACCAGGGTCAGGGATTTTTCGTGCGTCGAGATGACTGGGTGTTGCTGTGTCGTCTTCATCATCATCATTCATCCCCATTAGGGTCGGAGGAAGGCAATGGCAAATCACCTCCACTAGGACCTTGCCTAGTAAGACGGCGCGGTTCTCCCGCGTCGCTCTCCTACGCTCTGTAAAGAAGTATGGGACTCAATCGGTAATAATCGAATCCGTTAAATGGTGGGTTCAGCTATATCAAATTCCCTGAGGATATTAAGAAGAAGCAGACTTGCATTAACGTTCAAAATGAAAATGATAGCGCTTGTTTTGCGTGGTCAATCCTGGCTTGTTAATGAAGAATTAAACAAAATCCAGAGCGCACATCTCGATATGGAATAAGTCTTAACATTTGTGGATGTCCTAACTTCGACGGTATCGAGTTCCCCGTAAAGATTCTGGACATCCCAAAATTTGAGGCACAAAATCCCAGAATATCGGTTCTCGTTTAAGGCCTGAAGAAGAAGCAGAAAAGCAAGCCAGATGAGCACAACAAGCATGCTGTAGTGGGACCACTCCATTTTTCTAAATATGCAGGTGAGCGTGATCTTCATGTAAACATGCTGCTCTTCTCTGAAGCTGATAATCAGCATTATGTATGGATCAAAGACATGTCCCACCTCCTTTGCAGCCAGTTGTTGAAACATAAAGAAACACATTTGCTTCAGGTGTCTAAATAACTTCTCAGAAGAAATGTATTTAAAAAGGCATCTGACAGGCTGTGAATCCAAGGAATCAGTACATGTTGTAATATCTGCACAAGAAAACAATTTCATTAAATTCAAGAATGGTCACCACCAGGGACGACGTCCGTTTGTTGTATACGCCGACTTTGAATGTCTCCTTGCACCTATCACCTGCTGTGAACGGAACCCCTTGCCTCACATATCACCTTCAAGCAAAAACACGTACCATATGTGGCGATGTACCAAACTGCATGTTCATATGGTTCAAGTCTTAACCACTATGAATCATAAGTCGGGGATAATCCTGCAGTTTTGTTGCTCACTGAGCTTGAAAAACTCTAATGGGATGGAAATGGATATGCCGTGTGGCTAGGGCCTCCCGCCGGGTAGACAGTTCGCCTGGTGCAAGTCTTCCGAGTTGACGCCACTTCGGCGACTTGTGTGTCGATGGGGATGAAATGATGATGATAAGGACAACACAACACCCAGTCCCTGAGCAGAGAAAATCTCCGACCCAGCTGGGAATCGAACCTTGGCCTTTAGGCATGACATTCAGTCGCGCTAACCACTCAGCTACCAGAGGCGGACTCTCATGGGATGTTGATAGGCTTTATAGCACCAATATCCCCAGACCGAATCGGAAGAGGAATAAAAAATATACAATGATGCGGTTAACTGTCATATTTGTGGACTGCCATTAGACAGAAAAGCTGAAACTCCCCCTAGAGGTCATTGTCATCTTATGGGGAAGTTCTGTGGTGTAGCTCACAACACATGCAATTTGAAGTATCAGTTACCACGACACATACTCGTTTTTTCCATAATTTAAGTGGGTATGATGCTCGCTTTCTAGTTGAGGAATTGGTTAATTTCGGATAGGAGAAAAATCAGGTCAATGTCCTGTCTGAGAGTGTTGAGAAGTATATTTCATTCTCCAAACAAATGACGCCAAAAATTATGCTCCGCTTCCTTGACACGCTACGTTTTATGCAGGCACCACTCCAGAAACTCGTTGAAACTCTACCTCTGGAGGATATGCATATCACCTTATCTGCTTACCCCGCCAAAGAAAAGTTTCAGCTTGTGACTAAGAAAGGAGTTTCCCCTTATGAGTATCTGAACAGTATGGCGAAACTCGACAAAACCAGGCTACCCGACATATCTGCATTTACCAGAACTGTCACAGGCGATGTTATAACTAGTGCAGATTATGAGCATGCCGTGAATGTCTGGCGGGCATTCAACATTCCAAATTTGGGTGAATACGCAAGACTATACATGGACACCGATGAGCGCTTGCTTGTGGATGTTTTTGAGAAGTTCTAGAGTGTATGTATGGCCATGTACTCTCTGTACCCGGCCTTCTATTACATGGGACCTGGGTTGTCCTGGGACGGAATGCTCAAGAAACTGAGGCACAGCATCAAACTTTTGACTGATGCCGATATGCTTCTTTTCTTTGAGCGCATGATCAGTGGAGGACTTTGCCAGGCAAATAATTCACGTGTGAGTGTGGGGCTTAGCGCCTCTCTTGATTCAAATTATATTCTGTATTTGGATGTGAGTAACTGCCATGATGTAGCCACTGCTGGTTGGTGGGTTTTAATGGGTGCCCGAAAACGAATAAGAGGGATTAGGTGGAAAAATATTGGGACTAGCAGCTGATTCTGATGTAGGGTATGTGGTGAAGGCAGACCTCATATACCCTGTTAGTTCGCATGAAGTGACAAGCGATTTGCCACTATATCCAGAGCAACAAGCTCCACAAAAAAGCACTATACCTAAACTGACGACCACTGTTGGACACAAGCAGAGGTATGTAATTCATTATTGTAACCTCCAGCAGTGTCTCAGCTTAGTGATGAAGCTGGGTAGAATCATCCGGGCTATCTCCTTCAGTCACTCCCCCTGGTTGAAGGAGTATATTGAATCAAATACCGAAAAGAGGGAGGGAACGACTAGTGATTTCGAAAAATATTTTTACAAATTGATGAATAATTGCGTTTTCGGTAAAATCATGCATAATGTATGAAATGAACGCGATATTTTGATTAGGACCAATTGGGATGGGCCATGAGGCGTAAGAAAATGCAATGCCAGACCAAACTTTAAGCAGGTCATAATTTTCAGTGAGAACTTTGTTTCTGTAAAAATGTCGAAGGATCCAGTAGAGTTTACGAAACCAGTCTATTTGGGTATGTGTATAATGGACATCTCCAAACTCCACATGTACTGCTAAAACTCATTTCGTGGAACCAAAGTTACTTTATGTGGATACAAGTAGCTTCATCTACTGAGTGAAGAACTCCAATCCATATGAAGTAATTAGGTGTCACGGTAATTAATTCGACACATCGTGATAAGCAGCCAATAATCCTTACGGTATTGTACCTGAGAATAAGAGGGTTATCGGATTTACAAAAGATGAGGCGGATGCATTGCCGATTGTGGAGTTTGTGGGTCTAAGATCCAAAATGTATGCATATCGTACAATAGACGGAACCATCCAGAGGCAGGGTAAGGGTGTGCGACGTATGGCATCATGTGTCCTCACGGTTGAAGACTAGTTGCAGGGCCTGTATGGTGGAGTTCGCGGTGCTCCGCCACAACCACCGCATTTGGTACAGCAAACCAGTATTTGATCGCCAGGTCATGAGGTGTACACTGTGCTGCAATCTAAAGTCGGATTGTCACTTCATGACGATAAAAGAGCCATTTGTTATGATAAGATCGAAACCCTACCGTACTCACACAATTTACTTGAAGCGCGAGAGGGGGTGGGGGACTCCGACGGTGTGAAGGAGAGTGAGTGAGTGACTGGCTGAGTGAGAGCTTGTACCTAATAGTATGGCTCTTTTATCGTAGTTGAAATATTGTATGTGTAAGGTATGGCACACCTGCATGTGTGAGTGCTTATGTGTGCCCGTGTGTACACTTGTGAGTGCATTTGAGTGTGGATGTCTGTGTAAATATGTAAGCCTGTGCGTAAATATATTCTTTTTTTTATAAATAAGTACCATAACGTCTAGGCATGACTACATAAGCAGTATGTGCTGGGAAAAAATTATAAAAGTTATTTAAAAAATTAAAAATTATCGATATATTTATGAAAAAGATTTAAGAAATTGAACCAAAATCATGAAACTAGTTAAAAAATGTAAATGAAGGAAAAAATAGTTTGCTGTATTTCTCTCTTTTGCACTTCATGCGCGTGTGTGATTGTATGAGCGCATGTGCAAATAGATTAATTTTTAAATTTCACCTACCAATATCTATCCAAGTCATACTAGTCTTAAGTGTGAGTTCCACCCATTTCATTTTAGTGCAGCTGTTTGGGATGAACATTTTAGGGATATGGGGATTGTATTATTAAATTATTTCAGTTGCTTGAGGTGGAAAATTTTAGAGCTATCCAGTTCAAAGTATAAATTAAGTCTTCTGTTTGGGTGGAATTTCACTAGTAATAGTATTAGTGTAAGAGAAACTATACCTCTTCCACAGCTATAAACAGTAATGCAAAATAAAGTACAAAAAGTTTTTTTCAATCAGTACTATCATTTTTAAAACACAAGAACTGTAAATAAAAAAATTTCAAACAGTAAGAAGAACTGTGAATTTAAAAGCATCACTACTTCGAGTACTGTGAAAACAACAAGATTTGTGATGTAAAGCTGTATTACTATTGTGAGTATTTGTGTCTGAATGAAAAATCGTTATTCTTTACTATACGTCTTTGTTGTTATTTCAAAAATCCCTACGCTTAGAAATGGATATAAAGGCTGTGAAAGATGTACAAAATATTAGTTTAAAGCATGAGGGAGGTGACGTTTAAGATGGAGGAAAACATTTGCCATTGCCTTCCTCCGACCCTAATGGGGATGAATGATGATGATGAAGACGACACAGCAACACCCAGTCATCTCGAGGCACGAAAAATCCCTGACCCTGGCGGGAATCAAACCTGGGACCCCGTGGGCGGGAAGCGAGAACACTACCGCAAGACCACGAGCTGCACGGAACCCTAAACATGAATATTTGTTTGCTTGTACGTCTTCTATGCGTTCCTATACCACTTGTACGATTAATATGAAACTTTGGAGAGTTGTGCGCACGCCCGCGAAGAACCACCTACCACCAATAAAGGTGGGTGTGGAAAGGGGACTGGCTCAGAGGCCTTATTCAGGAATGTCTCGAGCTATATCAATCAAATTTTGTGTATACATAACGCATTGTTTCTGTAAGAATGTGGGGTAATATACCCTAATCACCAATAGGGGTGGGGGTGAGGGTAACAATACGTGCCACGGACAAGTTTTCGATAACGTCCTAAATATGCAACAAATTCATCGTTTTTTTGGTCGCCAGATATCTTGGCGACACTCACAATGACGTTTTACCCCAAGAGTTGTGGTCAAGAGTGGAAGAGACGCAAAGAGAGTTACGTATCAGCATCTCTCCACAACGCTGAAGGGAATTTCTACCAAATTTGGCACATGTATCACTTAATATCTGTAAAAATTTACTGTAACAATAAAATACTCTCTGGATCCCTGTAGCTAAGGGTCTGGGATGATAAGGGATGACATAAAAGCATAATTCAGGAGGGCCTGGCGCAATTTCAACAAATTTTGTATATACGTAGCTCATTATTTGTATAAATAAAAATGCGGTGGAAGTAAGATACTCGTATTATTGCTTGGCGTGCGGGGTGACGATGAGAAGGAGTGACACGTGGAAAAGCCCGAAAACGACCTTTGGTACTTCTTTCATGTAAGTAGTTGATTTAGGACGTTCTAAAAGTATGAACCGCAACCTGTCTCCTATTTGCGTTGTTCAGTGCATCAGCTGTATCATGAGAGTGAGCACTACTCTCAGCTAATAATTGTGCCAGCGTGTTTCAGGACCAAAGATCATGCCACACGGCTCAATACCGCAGATATAATTAAAGCCCTGTTAGAGTCGTATAGTTTAAAACGGCGGAGAATCACACAGTTGCCAGCGACAGTTCTTTTCCTCGAAGCAACCGTCAGTTACTGGCAGAAATACAGGTTACCTCAAAATTCAGATGAAGTTGCAGGGCAAAATTTGCTAATGATACAGATGAAATACGTGAACAAATATGTGTGAAATATGTTAAATGCACGTGAAATACACAGGATGTTGTTGTATCACAGTAGTGTAGAGTAAATCGATACGAACAGTTTGATACAGGACACTTGTAGCCTATGACGTCGGAAGACTTTCTCAAACTGACCTACAACAAACACCTAGGCTACAGCACATACGCGTAGCGCTACGTTTTGAATATTCTCTCGCTCTCTTCTTGCGAACTAAAAAATTAACGAAATATTTAATTGGGCCTTTTTTGTAGGAAACTTAATGTAGTTTAAATTTGTACTGGGATACGTTTTTGGTGGGAATCGTACAAAAGTGACCTTCAAAGGCATTCCCGGCCACACACTCATCCCCCACCGGTGGTCCATGGCCTCCCTCCTACCACTACACGAAAATTTGGGACTACACGAATTGTTTCCCATATTCGACACTTTTTGGGGTCGGCTATTTCGTTAAGAACTAAACTTTCCGTGAGGTCAGTGAAAGAAAAAACCTATGTTAACATTGTGTAGAAACTAATTACAACAACAGTTCGATCTAAATTTGACCCTTACAAGAACAGAAGTTTCGTAGTAAGAAGACCAGACAAACTAAACGATTTGTCAATTTTATGCTACTTAAGTTCACAAAATTGTTAGGTAAAATTTACACAAATGTCAGTTTTACAATTTAAGCAGGTGGCGTAAATAACCCAGTAAATGTAGACTTTCAGGGATGTCGGAGGAGGGTAAGTGTACCAGTCTGAGGCAGGGCACGCTAAAAAAGTGTAAGTGAAAATCTACACCAGTTCAGCCTTTGCCTCAGGAAGCACACAAACTAAGTGCCCCATCTTTCGAACCCTCGTCTGACATACAAAATTCCTTCTGAATACTCCCTAACACTCTCTGATAATTACCGTTGTTGATGGGCTCCTAACGATGCACGACAGTAACTTGATGTCAGGGAGACCGAAAATCCTGTCACCTGTACATTAATAATGAATTGCATTTACTTGCACAAATTTCACACACTGCTGTTCAAACCGGCGTCCCCCAGTGCCCATTCAGGCATGAGTAGTGGGACAAAGCAGATGTCACACCACTCTTCATTGCTGCTAGATGTAGCCAAGATAGCGGCGATGACGTCATCCAAGATGGCGGCCGTGACGTCAGCTGATGACACAAGTACTGCTATCCAAAATGGTGGCTTTCAGTGGGAAAGTGCCATGCCCCCCTGGTGGGAAGTTCAAATTACATCTGGACAATCCAACACACCATGACTACTTCCACTAACCGAAGAAAATGGCGGGAAAATAGGTCACTAGGGCTACCTCCACTAACCTAAGTCAACCAACCGCCACCTCTTCCTAGGAATTGGTGGGAAAAGGACTCTGCCTGTGCTGAATATAAGTCTTCATTTTCTGTCTTTACTTAAACAATTAGAGGCAGTACCACCATCAACTGTGTTCATCATGGGGTCTGGAGTCCAACCTGACCCAGTATACAGTACTGCCATCAGATGGCTCTGTCATCCCTTCTGTGACATAATCCAACATGGCGGTCTGGGGTGGAGAAAATGGCGGGAAAAGGACTCAGCCTATGCTGGGTGTATGTCTTTATTTAAATAATTGGAGGCAGTACCGTCATCCAGTGTGTTCACCATGGAGTCTGGAGTCCAACTGACCTAGTACACAGCACCGCCACCAGAGGGCACTGTCATCCCTCCCATAACATAATCCAAGATGGCGGTCTGGGGTGGGGGAATATTGTGGGGAAAGGACTCAGCCTGTGCTGGATAGGATGGATGTAAGTCTTTATTCTGTAGGCAGTCTGTATTTAAACAATTTGAGCCAATACCTCCATCCAGTGTGTTCACCACGAGGTCCAGAGTCCAACTGACATAGTATACAGTACTGCCACCAGAGGGCGCTGTTGTCCCTTCCATGATGTGATCCAAGATGGCGGTCTGGAGGGGAAAATGGCGGGAAAAGACTCAGCCTGTGCTGAGCTGCTGGAGAGAGGAAGGACTGTACTTTATTCATTTTGGAATAATTCATTTAGGGATGGATTTGACATAGTATATTTATTACACTGATACAAAACACTCACCCTGAGATGCTTGGGGTTCCAATACACAGCCTACAGACCTGAAAACAACTCATAAATAATGCAGTACACTCATGTGCAGACATGAAAATCAACTCAAAATTGTCAAAATAATGCTGTACACAGCACACAGACCTGCAAACTACTCGTAAATCACTGAAAAATGCATATATAACGCTCTGCCAACACACTCAAAGCGCTTAAACAGCCAGAAATAATGTAGTGCACGAACACTCATTGCACATGAAAACGCTTTCGAACTATCGTCAATGTATCAGAGGCTCCAAGGGCGCACGTGCGTCGATGCCGCCACAAGCCACCTCCGGACACAAACCAGCATGAGCCATCGCACTCACGCCACTGCTGCCCACAGCAAGCAGATGAAAGTTGCGTCTATTTTCAGGTATACAGCCAGAGTTCTTCGAGTGTTATACTGACGTCACAGAACTCCAAGGTGAGCTCCTGCTGGTCCCATTTGCAAGACACCTCTGGGCAGCATGGGTCTTTATGATTGCTGATGCTATACCAGTGGACTCTGACGTCGCCGGTCACACTATAGAAATCTGTTCCAGAATAGCACAGGGTGCACTGTTTCTAGCGATTCTAACGGGACATGCGAGCTGCGTCTAGCCGTGCTTAACTGCTCAGCGTGCCTTATGCATCGCCACAAGATGTTCGCGCAGTGACCAGGTCCTGTTTACGAAAATAGCCCAGAATAATACCGATTGCATTCTTCCTGATGGTCCTAACGAGACATCATGTGTTCCCTTCCTGGAAATCGTGACGTCCTGCTGTCAACATACATCTCAGAAATGTTAAATGTTCTCACTGCTAAGAGCTTTCATCATGACTGTGCACGCTCGCAGAAATACTATTAATCGTAAAAGCATTCTTGTTGTTTGGAAAGAGAGCACCATCTACGCACAGAAATCAGAACAATTACACAAACAGAATTCGAAGTACTGTCTTACAGAAGAGAAAAATGGCGAAAATTTTCGGTATCCTACAGCTACAGGTCTGGAGATGTCCTAATGCCACAGTGGTGGATGAGTGACGGCATCCCCACCAGAGATAGATGGTCTGCTTCAGCTTGTCTTTGAACACTTGCTTTCTCAGAACTTTCCATGCATACATTGCCTCCATCTTGTTCAAATCATTTTGTAGATGCTCCTATGTCCTGGCATAAAGGATGTCTTGTGAATGAATGGAGTATTATGATTGTATTTTTTACAGATTACCGTACTGCACTGGCAATTAAGCCCTGCAAAGTGACCTACAGATCGTCAAATACAGAAAACTCTTATTCAATTACACTGCTCTTCCACTGAGGACGGGAGCTTGAATATTAGAGCGTGAACCCAATCTCCAACGCAGCAATATTTCACTGTGTACTGTTTCAATGTAGTAAAGATACAGTTTGTATCCTGCACGATAAAAAATCGCCACTTTTACATCATTTGTATATATACTGCGAAGACAGACAGCATAAGAACATGCACCGTAAGTACACTCCTCGCTGCACTAGATATTTCCCACGAGGTCGGGTGGTCATCCACTTCTGATGCATGACCAGAGCGCCCTAAGTGGACTGAAGTCTCACTCAGAACTGTTGTGCAAAGGCTGGGTGGGTTTCCCTCAGTACAAAGACGTAACTGTTTCTGGTCCCGCCCCACTTGCTTGCTTGCTTTTCTACACTCATCTCCAGACTCTGGGATTACAAGAACAGTATTCCACAGTATTTGCATGGTTTGTGAGAATATCACACTATTTTCGCGATACTTCTCGATTTCAATATTGCTTGTGTAGCAGTACCACTCGCGCAATATAATACTGAAGATATAGACTGGACATTATTTCTCTACAAACCCAGAACTTTAGCAAGGTGGAGTGTGATGTAAACCATTGAGTAACTAGAAACTTATCCCATCTGCAAAGACTTTTACATGAAAATTCGAAACAAATAGAGGAAACTGATATTTCCACTTGTGAACACCGATGTTGGTGATATAACAGATTCCAAATCATCCCTAGAATTTACGAAGTCAACTAAGATGTTTCTCGTGTCTAGAAAACGTGGCTTTCACCTGCTATATTCACACACCACAATCGATATTCCCTCAAGTAAATAAAGGTGCGAAATGTGCAGAAGCAGTCAACCAGACAATTTACATGGGAGAGAATAATGGTCCAGTGCAAACACACATCCATATTGAATCTTCTCAAATATCCACGCGATCACGAAAGCTCTCCAACACATACTGAGTATTATTTCGCTATACGGCCAACTAGAGGACTACACGGTTAAGTCAGCTACATTGCTGCACCCCCAACAGCCCTCTCCATTCGGACAGATCCTGGCGTTAATGGGAGACGTGAATCCTTCCGGTCACAGGTCACCGGTGATGCACGCCAGGCACACATAGAATCGTCCTAGGAAAACTGGTCACAAACATATTTGATCACTATACTTATAATTAAATGCTATGATCGTAGTCTCAGTTGAATGAGATTCGACAGTGAGAGAAGTAACATAAATACACCCTGCTGACGGCTGTGGCTCTGGAAATAGAAATATCTGTACCATTCTTGTGACCTGACATACTCTTCCCTTTCTATCACAGTATTCCACATCAAATCCATACCTTCCTTATGACTGGAAATAGTCATTTTCTTTGCACGTGTCAGAACACAAACACATACTTTATAAGCCTGATGCTCACTGTTAACCTATCAAGCATCCCCTACTATTAAGTATAATACCTCGTGAATAATACTGAGAGAAAACCAGCGATGGGTGGACATGTCTCATAAGATTTTCTTGTGAATGCTACCACTATGTCTTAGAAAGAGATGTATAATCGTCTGACAAACCACCAGATGTTAAAAAACCCGATCGCAACAACTACTGTATGTTAGTGTTTCAAGCGACCTTGGTTCTACAGGTGCATCAAAGTACCCCTGTTACAAGCTATACTGGCTTTATAAATCGAGGTATGGCATTACCTCCGAATGACATGTTTTTTCTAGACAAATACCGTGACACTGAATATGGACGGTGATCGTAGGAGTGTATATTATCAGACCAGCAGTGTGGTTACAGGTCTCCAACGGTGCACCCTCGAAATAAAATAACCGAATTTTGAAAGTGATTTGGCTAAGGAGCGTGGTATGAAAATGGTATTTGCAACTCTCTCATGCCAGTGCTAGATATTCCTTCAGTATTTGTAATGCATTCTGTTTCAATGCCATGTCAGAGGTTCTGTGATATATCCACAGAGTTATAGGCGATGGTTGATTGAAGATGATCACAAAACAGCAGTAAATGTTGATTGAGGTCGTAAGAAATGTACACTAGCTTTTCAGATCTCTAGTGCTACGCTTTCAGTAAAAATGATGTCTATGATTTGGAATAAAGTCTTTCCATTCAACCACATACCTGCGTTGTATCATTTCGTGAAGTCCTTTAATGATTACAGCCACAAGTGAATCATACTTCTAGCCTCTCATATCTTGAACCGAGTCACCTTTCTCGAACCTATCTGCTACAGTATATTTCCAACATGGTTTTAGGTAGTCCCTACGCATGTTGCAACTGCTACCATTTCTGCAGCTTTGCGCATGTGATCGTTCCAATTTAATTCGGAACTGAGCAGATGTCAGAGAGAGCCATATCCACCACCTCCTGCAACTCGTGTAGAAACAGAGTGACCTGAGTTAGTGCGACACGACCGTGTTTTGACCATTCAGTGGAAATGGGAACAAGTTGTCATAGCTCTGCCAAAAGTGTACGAAGTGTAAAGTCAGCACCAAACGAAGCCTACTGCTGCAGCACTAGATAATATAAAAGACTGTATGGGAACTGGAAGGAGGACAAGGATTTTGCTACTGCATTGTGGTGTGTCCCCACACTATGTACAGATACTACAGTCCCAAGTTGATCCGCATCTCTCAGGATCCATTCACGTCTATCAGTCCAAAATGCTATCTTCGTTATTCTGCACCATCCAACAGAGAAAAATTACGAACTATAAAAGCTCCACTAACTTCATCCAATATAGAACTCGATAAGATTTTCCCACATCTGTCTCCTACCATATATCGAAAACAAATACCCATACATTGAGCATATGTGATGATCCTATTAAATATACAGGTATTGATCCACTGCGCAGACCAGTTTAAAGTTTCATCACCTGTACTGTAGGAGGATGACCATAGCCCACAAACTATGCTATAAGTCAAAGAGACCCTCCCTGTGACTTTGCATTGTTGTTTGAAACATTGTTTTTTTCTGCTGTAACACGCCTTGTACACTGCCATACATTTTGTTTTTTCCGCCACGACTTCGAGGTCTGTGTCAAGCTCTAAACTGAGGTTAAGATGTTCTGATCCATTGTTTCTCACAGAAAACTAGACGTCTCACGGTATAAGTTCTGTTGTTACTGCTGCTGCCATAGCACACCACACATACTGGATGATTTTAAATAAAAAACAGTTACAACTTAAGGAAATGGGAAGAGTTTGATGCCATTGTGGAGAGTTTCCAAACTGCAGTCCGAAGGTGATTGACGGCCTCTACATTTAAACTGTTAAAAGGACGGAATAGCTGATGGGGTTGCATTCCATTTCGACTGATTCCTTGTATTGCTGTCGTGTACGCGATCACTGTTTCAGTGCTAGCCACTCCCAGAAAGTATTGCCCCTCCACCAAAACTCTTTTTCCAATTCAAACAAGCGATGTCAACGATTCATTATGTGGTAACCAACAGTGTACCAGTGGACGGACGGGATGGAAAAGACACCATCGATGTACCATAATATTAAGCATCACAGTTGGTAGCGCGAACAATTTTAGCAATCCTACAGTAATTTCAAAGCCGGCCAATGATGCGACAGCATGTTTCCTCAATTTCAGTATCATAGCTAAACCTCCCCTTCTTTATTTTGCGAGTATCATCGAGAATGTAGATAGATGACTGTGCAGTACGTCCATCCGTTGTTAGTTGTCGAACACATATATCATCAGAGTATACCAGACAGCACTCTATATATATTTAACACCTCGAGCATGGTGCATAATTTACGATCTATGTCTATGCAGATGGGAGTCGGAGAGCATTCTCGCAGTCTTAGGATAAAATTAGAGACTGAAAGACCCCATCGCACTGTCTTTGACCAGCCTGCCCTGCAGCACCATTATCGATTTAATCTGCAGCCGACTAGAAGCACACTGTTACATTCCACGTCTAATGAATGAATGGAGCTTGCCGAGTCCTCGCACATCCAAGTGCACAAGATTTGCCCATGTCGAGGAGGTTAGCACTCCTTATCGTTATATAGTAACAGATTTGAAAGTGTTGTGATGTAATAGCAGACGTTTAAGAAGAACAAGAAATTGATGATTTTTATGCATGATGGAGCTCCAGATGGATGGAGTTCGAAGCATTTTATGTAACTCAACTATGCTATCAGCTCTAAAGTGTTTTTCTAGTGTCTGGGATCAGCACCAGGAGGATATTGGCTAGAGAGAACATAAACACGTGCACTCCTAAGGCACTTAAAACAGGATACAATATTAGATAGCTTCAGTTTCCGACCTAGCAGTCGTGTGGAATGCAGCGCTGTTAATATTCTAATGTAAGAAATATGTTTCCAGTGCATGACATACATCCTTATTGCAGGTTTCTCTACGATTAACTATGGTAACAAACTGTAAAACGAGAAAACTACTTCCTTAAAACAGTATAGCTTTCCAGAGATGTATAGCGTCCATTGTTCACATCCGATTACGGATCAGAAATTATACTATGCCCACATCAGTCCTATATAAAATGATCGTTAGTAACGGGGAATATCACTTACAAGGAAACAGATAAACGCATAGCAGCG
Organism: Schistocerca serialis cubense; assembly: GCF_023864345.2. Taxonomy (NCBI): domain Eukaryota; kingdom Metazoa; phylum Arthropoda; class Insecta; order Orthoptera; family Acrididae; genus Schistocerca; species Schistocerca serialis. Next base: position 575,505,989 of record NC_064638.1, read on the forward strand.
GCGTCCGACATGTGAAATTACAAGTCATGCCGCCATTAACTGTGTAAAGCAGATGTATACATGGGGGTTGCAGTGACTCGCAAACACCTATCGCTAACTTAGTTATGATACTGAAGTCTCGATTTTATACCCAAGATGCGACAAGGGGGTGGAGTACATTGCACAAATCTTCGTTTGTTTAGCGGAATGTGTCACGTTTCATCACACATGAGATGGAAATCTTCTGAAGTGTGTCGCCTTGACAATGACAAGAGGTTTCAAACCTGCAGGAACTGCTGCTGTCAGTGAATGTAAATCATCTCAATAAGTATCCAGGCGAAAAATGCAAAGGGAACTGGGTCCAATAAACATTATGAGTCGGATACATCATAGAAGGCCATTGGCCACAGCAGCACATAAAACTGGATGTTTTCAGTGGACCAAACGACTCAGAAACTGGGTAATAGCTTATTGGAGGCGTGTTGTGTGGTCCCATGATTCGTGATTTCTCTCTCTTTTGAAATGATACGAAGCGCAGGGAACTCACGCGGCCCAAGAAGGCGTTTAACCTGCAGATTGTGAGGGTGTGGTTCAGGTTGGAAGTGGTTTCTTGTTATTTTGGTGCTGTTCCTTGTGCCAGGACTTGGGCCCTCTCATTTAGGTCACAGTAAATATGAACCAGGATGTTTATTTCTATCTTATCTGTGATCAAGTACTGCCACTTGTTCTACACATTCATGATGAGTATGCTGTGGCTACCGCATCTTTCAAGATGACAACAGCTATGTTCAACGGTCTTCATGCCTACTTTCCTCTGACGTCGAATGGCTCTTTAAATCAGCCAATGTTAACCCTACAGTAAACGCTTGGGACTGTTTGGTACAGTGGGTGAAACTTGCCAGTAAACATGTTCACAGTTTCGTAGCTTGGCGAGATCTGATCGTCAATGAGTGGCTTCAGCTCAGTATCATATACTGGAAGAAACTAGTGGACACTCTTCCTCTCCGAACTGAGCCCGTTGTCTAGGTTAGAGGTGGTTTCAGCTTAATGTAACCTGAGGATGACTAATGTTTTGTCTGGCATGCTTACATGAGCTATATTGAGTAAGTTGTGGGGGAGAGCCTGTTCAAGCTCACTATGCATTGCTGCCAGATTCCCCCATCGCTTCCCACCTTTCCAGAGGTAAAATAGTCCCCCATTCGGATCTCCGGGCGGGGACTACTCAAGAGAACGTCATTATCAGGAGAAAGAAAACTGGCATTCTACGGATCGGAGCGTGGAATGTCAGATCCCTTAATCGGGCAAGTAGGTTAGAAAATTTAAAAAGGGAAATGGATGGGTTAAAGTTAGATATAGTGGGAATTAGTGAAGTTCGGTGGCAGGAGGAACAAGACTTCTGGTCAGGTGAATACAGGGTTATAAACACAAAATCAAATAGGGGTAATGCAGGAGTAGGTTTAATAATGAATTGGACAATAGGAATGCGGGTAAGCTACTACAAACAGCATAGTGAACGCATTATCGTGGCCAAGATAGATACGAAACCCGCACTTACTACAGTAGTACAAGTTTATATGCCAACTGGCTCTGCAGATGACGAAGAAATTGAAGAAATGTGTGATGAAATAAAAGAAATTATTCAGATTGTGAAGGGTGACGAAAATTTAATAGTCATGGGTGACTGGAATTCGGTAGTAGGAAGAGTGAGAGAAGGAAACGTAGTAGGTGAATATGGATTGGGGCTAAGAAATGAAAGAGGAAGCCGCCTGGTAGAATTTTGCACAGAGCACAACTTAATCATAGCTAACACTAGGTTCAAGAATCATAAAAGAAGGCTGTATACATGGAAGAAGCCTGGAGATACTGACAGGTTTCTGATAGATTATATAATGCTAAGACAGAGATTTAGGAGCCAGGTTTTAAATTGTAAGACATTTCCAGGGGCAGATGTGGACTCTGACCACAATCTATTGGTTATGACCAGCAGATTAAAACTGAAGAAACTGCAAAAAGGTGGGAATTTAAGGAGATGGGACCTGGATAAACTGACTAAACCAGAGGTTCTACAGAGTTTCAGGGAGAGCATAAGGGAACAATTGACAGGAATGGGGGGAAAGAAATACAGTAGACGAAGAATGGGTAGCTCTGAGGGATGAAGTAGTGAAGGCAGCAGTGGATCAAGTAGGTAAAAAGACGGGGGCTAGTAGAAATCCTTGGGTAACAGAAGAAATATTGAATTTAATTGATGAAAGGAGAAAATATAAAAATGCAGTAAATGAAGCAGGCAAAAAGGAATACAAACGTCTCAAAAATGAGATCGACAGGAAGTGCAAAATGGCTAAGCAGGGATGGCTAGAGGACAAATGTAGGGATGTAGAGGCTTATCTCACTAGGGGTAAGATAGATACTGCCTACAGGAAAATTAAAGAGACCTTTGGAGATAAGAGAACCACTTGTATGAACATCAAGAACTCAGATGGAAACCCAGATCTAAACAAAGAAGGAAAAGCAGAAAGGTGGAAGGAGTATATAGAGGGTCTATACAAGGGCGATGTACTTGAGGACAATATTATGGAAATGGAAGAGGATGTAGATGAAGATGAAATTGGAGATATAATACTGCGTGAAGAGTTTGACAGAGCACTGAAAGACCTGAGTCGAAACAAGGCCCCAGGAGTAGACAACATTCCATTTGAACTACTGACAGCCTTGGGAGAGCCAGTCCTGACGAAACTCTACCATCTGGTGAGCAACATGTATGAGACAAGCGAAATACCCTCAGACTTCAAGAAGAATACAATAATTCCAATCCCAAAAAAGCAGGTGTTGACAAATGTGAAAATTACCGAACTATCAGTTTAATAAGTCACGGCTGCAAAATACTAACGCGGATTCTTTACAGACGAATGGAAAAATTAGTAGAAGCCGACCTCAGGGAAGATCAGTTTGGATTGCGTAGAAATGCTGGAACACGTGAGGCAATATTGACCCTACGACTTATCTTAGAAGGTGGATTAAGGAAAGGCAAACCTACGTTTCTAGCATTTTTAGACTTAGAGAAAGCTTTTGACAATGTTGACTGGAATACTCTCTTTCAATGTCTGAAGGTGGCAGGGATAAAATACAGGGAGCGAAAGGCTATTTACAATTTGTACAGAAAGCAGATGGCAGTTATAAGAGTCGAGGGGCATGAAAGGGAAGCAGTGGTTGGGAAGGGAGTGAGACAGGGTTGTAGCCTCTCCCCGATGTTATTCAACCTGTTTATTGAGCAAGCAGTGAAGGAAACAAAAGTAAAATTCGGAGTAGGTATTAAAATCCATGGAGAAGAAATAAAAACTTTGAGGTTCGCCGATGACATTGTAATTCTGTCAGAGACAGCAAAGGACTTGGAAGAGCAGTTGAACGGAGTGGATAGTGTCTTGAAAGGAGGATATAAGATGAACATCAACTAAAGCAAAACGAGGATAATGGAATGTAGTCGAATTAAGTCGAGTGATGCTGAGGGAATTAGATTAGGAAATGAGACACTTAAAGTAGTAAAGGAGTTTAGCTATTTGGGGAGCAAAATAACTGATGATGGTCGAAGTAGAGAGGATATAAAATGTAGACTGGCAATGGCAAGGAAAGCGTTTTTGAAGAAGAGAAATTTGTTAACATCGAGAATAGATTTAAGTGTCAGGAAGTCATTTCTGAAAGTATTTGTATGGAGTGTAGCCATGTATGGAAGTGAAACATGGATTATAAATAGTTTGGACAAGGAGAGAATAGAAGCTTTCGAAATGTGGTGCTACAGAAGAATGCTGAAGATTAGATGGGTAGATCACATAACTAATGAGGAAGTACTGAATAGAATTGGGGAGAAGAGAAGTTTGTGGCACAAACTGTCCAGAAGAAGGGATCGGTTGGTAGGACATGTTCTGAGGCATCAAGGGATCTCCAATTTAGTATTGGAAAGCAGCAAGAAGGGTAAAAATCGTAGAGGGAGACCAAGAGATGAATACACTAAGCAGATTCAGAAGGATGTAGGCTTCAGTAGGTACTGGGAGATGAAGAAGCTTGCACAGGATAGAGTAGCATGGAGAACTGCATCAAACCAGTCTCAGGACTGAAGACTACAACAACAACAACCCCTCGGACGTATATATAATTTCTTTCTTTGGTGACAGTTTTTTGTACAGTACATACATAGATCTAATTTTGGCAGAAACATTGTACAGAAAATGTCCAGAGATACATATTTCTTTTGTGGTATAATAGTAAAGACTAGTAGCATTCAAACAAAACTAAAATATACACTTAAGAATAATCTATGTACAGTACATTTCCCATGGTGGTGTGTTACACTTCTCAGTCAAAACAATATTAGAGAGAGATAGACTTGTTTACTACAGTTATCGTCTGTTGAAATGAAACCCTCCGATGAAAAGTCTATTCAATGTCGAAATCGTTTATTGTGTAAATTCAAAGATGTGCTTACGGATTCTGGTGTAGGATGTGCTGTGTTAGTAAAACTGGCATATCGTAATAGTCTCCATAATGTGTACAGTCATTTCCAACATATCTGGAGCGCCTAGTTCCATGCAATGGTTCCCTCTCCAGGCTGATGACGATGCTGGAGGATAAACAGAGATATGTAATACACAACAAAAACCTCCAGTAGTGCATTAAGTTAAGGATGAGCTGATTAGAAGTCACTTACGCTATCACCTTCAATTAGTCACGCTGGCTGAAGAAGTATATTGATATTAAGCGAGCATGAGGGATTCTACAATGAATGACCTTGAAAAAGATTTTTGTAAACTCATAAACAACGCAATATCCAGCAAGACAATGGAGAATTTGAGAAACCATCATGAAATTTGGTTTGATTTTTAGTGTATATATCAGTTTTATTTCAGTGCTGCTAGTCTTTCTTATTAAAGTAAAAAAGAAAAATACATCTCTGGACATTTCCTATAAAACTATTGCTTCCAACTTGATCTTTTTTATCAGTTTCCTATGCATTTATGGTCACCATTTTCTTAGCATTTCCCAATGTTTACCTTCATATAGTATGAAATTTAGAAGTTTCATTTAATCTTTTTCATTTCCATAGTATAATTTTTAAGGCTTCCTGCAGATTATCCCCTCAGAATGAGTGTATGACATGCATATGAACTTACCCATAGTAGACAATGTACTGACGTAGTTACAGGTTGGTACACAATGTTTTAAACAGAAATTCCTGTAAGGTTTGTCTGTATTGCCCCTCACTCCATTTTCTTCTTTTATCAATAACCAGAAATCTATGCTGTTCGTGATTGCAGCAATCCCCACATATGGTTATAAATTCATTGAAAGTCATGCTTCTTTTTCCAAAAAACGGCAGAGTCTATTAAGACCATCTCACTAACATTCTAACGTAGTTGAAACTGGGACAGGATCCTGAAACAGTGTAGTACTAAACGAGCAACGGTGGACAAAATAGGTCAGTAGTATGAAAATAAACATGTAATTTCTTCATTTATGCCGTTGCAAAACCCGCAGCAATTCTCATTTCACCAGCTTTCAGTGGCCTTGAAAAGTTAAACGTATGGCAGCTATAAGAGTCGAAACGTCATTTTTTCGGATGAATCAAGGTTCTGTTTACAGCATCATGATGGGCGCATCCGTGGTTGGCGACATCGCGGTGAACGCACATTGGAAGCGTGTGTTCGTCATCGCCATACTGGCGTATCACCCGGCGTGATGGTATGGGGGTGCCATTGGTTACACGTCTCGGTCACCTCTTGTTCGCATTGACGGCACTTTGAACAGTGGACGTTACATTTCAGATGTGTTACGACCCGTGGCTCTACCCTTCATTCGCTCCCTGCGAAACCCTACATTTCAGCAGGATAATGCACGACCGCATGTTGCAGGTCCTGTACGGGCCTTTATGGAAACAGAAAATGTTCGACTGCTGTCCTGGCCAGCACATTCTCCAGATCTCTCACCAATTGAAAACGTCTGGTCAATGGTGGCCGAGCAACTGGCTCGTCACAATACGCCAGTCACTACTCTTGATGAACTGTGGCATCGTGTTGAAGCTGCATGGGCAGCTGTACCTGTACACGCCATCCAAGCTCTGTTTGACTCAGTTCCCAGGCGTATCAAGGCCGTTATTACGGCCAGAGATGGTTGTATTGGGTACTGATTTCTCAGGATCTATGCACCCAAATTTCGTGAAAATGTAATCACATGTCAGTTCTAGTATAATATATTTGTCCAATGAATACCCGTTTATCATCTGCATTTCTTCTTGGTGTAGCAATTTTAATGGCCAGTAGTGTATATTACGAGTTTTGACTGAACGGCAGTCAGCAATGGGCTTTTCATGCGAAAGCCTCTGAAAATCTGACGGCTGTTGAGTGAACAATTTAGACAGGAAAACAAAAAAGTAGATGAGGGAACATATCATAATGGAAGACGCAGTTATAAGTCCACTTTATACTGTACGTCCCCCTATAGCTGACCGGTTAAATCAGTTCAAAGGTCACAGGAAGGCCAGTACATACTACCTCCAGTACCACCATACTTCGTAAAGCACTGTGCTATTCAAACAAACCTTGGAGTTGACGACAAGTTTACCTTCCTAGCTCTGCTACGGACCTAAACAGGGACAATCACCAATGGAATCTACACAGTACGGGATGCAACGCTACAAAGAAGTGATTTAATGTCTGTAAGAGCCTGAATGTGCTGGGTGTGACAGAGGAAACAACTAATTAAATGATGACTCTAGGAATCTACTACAACCCCTTACATATTGTTCCCATAGGGGTCATGAGGATAACATTAGACTAATTACAGCACTCAGAAAGGCATTTTAAAATCATTTTCTCCGCATTCCATTCATGATTGGAACGGGGAAAAGCGCTAATAATGGTACAGTGGGACGTAACTTCTGCCATGAGCTTCACGATGGTTCGCAGAATATGAATGTAGATGTAGAAAATCAACTTGTATCGCGTTTCATCTCCATACCATCTATTAGTTAGGCCAATCGTCTGTAGATGTTCTGGAAGCCTCAGACTGTAGGGAACAACATGCAGCACAAAATTCTGTTTTAAAAGAACTGTCTCTGAAGCTTCAGCATCTGCACAAAAGTAGTCATGTAAATGGTTCGGCTTTATAGATGTGTCAAAATCCTGGAAGACTCACGACAATAACTTGAAACAATGTCGATTTCCCCCAGTGGCTTGTATTAGGCAACTGTCCAGAACTGCGTGAGAACAATCTCAAACGATTCAAACAGATTAATACAAGTGAAATCACCTACAGTCAGTAAGAACCATAATCACGACAGTTTATTTTCCTCAGCCATGCCTAAGCACAATCGAATAATAAATCTGAAGGAGGAGCCGCAATGCAGTATCAGTATGAATGTAGACCTAAGAACTGCCATTATTTGCATATCTTCGAATAATAAAGTCTATTTATAACTCGACCTGAATGCCGTTTTATCTGCATTCAGCCTGAAGCGCTGTAATCGAAAATGCACGTGATTATTCCTGAGATGTTATAATGAGAGGGATAAAATATTTCCCGTATAAAGCAATGCAACCACACGGACTAAAAGCTCACTTGTTCGATATTGTAGCTCATTTACAATTAATTTCCATGATATCCATTTAATATTTGAATCGAGTTGGAAATCTTGCCTGTCTATGCTGATTGATACCTGCATCTACATACGTACGTACTATGCATGGGAGAGGATACGTAGCAGATTTGGGCTTCTTCATGCTATAGTCATGAGCATGGGAAGAATGACTGTTTAAATGCCTCTGTGCATGCTGTAATTAGTCTAATTTTGTCTTCATGGACGCTAAGGGAGCTTTACGTAAGGGCCTGAAGAATATCTCTGGATCCTTCAAAAAATACTGGTTCTTGAAATTTTGTGAGTAGGCTTTTGCGGGATAACTGACGCCTATTTTCAAGAGTCTCTCATTTCAAGTTTTTCAATATTTTCCTCATACTCTCCCGTGGAAAAAAACTGCGTTCTTTTGCGCCACACTTCCGTTGTACGTTCAGTATCCCCTGTAAATGCTATTTGGTACGCTTCCCACACATATGTTCACTATTCCAAAATGGGATGCACAAGTGGTTTGTTATCAATCTCTTCTCTAGACTGTATTTTCCCAGTACTTTGCTAACGAGCTGAAGTCTGCCACTTGCTATCCCTACAATTCGTTAAATGAAGGTATTTTTAAGATGGGACTGATTGTAATTGTGAGTTGTTGATACAATACTACGGTTTTTCGTTTTGTGACTTATAGAATTTTACATTTCCGTGCATTTAAATACAGCTGCCAATATTTGCATTACTTTTAAATCTTATCAAGATCTGATTGCATATTTCTGCAACAATTTTCGGACAGTACTTTGTTGTTGATAACTGTATCACATGCGAAAACTCCGAGGTTGCTGTTAACATTGGTTGTCAGGATGTTAATATACAACATGAACAGCCAGAGTTCAAACACTTCCCTGCGGCATACCTGAAGTTGCTTTTGCTTGTGTCCATGACCTTCATCTAAAATAATATATTGTGTCCTCCTTACCAATTCGAGAGTTGTATAATGTTCTATGGTTAAAATGGGAGCTGAAACAGTTGCAAATTCTATGTGGAATCTGATAGGAATCACATCCGTGAAATTTTACGCACACCAGCGGCGGCATAGTGTGCTGACGTTGGCAACGACCGCCCATGAAGTAAGTAATTAATGCTCTTCGTGCACTATTGTTGAAAAGTTCTTGTTTGTAACCTTGTCCGCTCAGTAAATTAGCTATCGTCGTAAAGCGAACTTTTCGTAATAAAACTTTTGCGTTGGTATGAATGTCACATAATGCCCAGCATTCAACGGTCCTTTCCAACATCAGCACACTACGTCGTCGGTGACGTAAGTAAATTTTAACCGTAACACCCGTCTTCGCAGTGGCGTGGGAGGTAAATCTGGACAGTAAAGGAACATTTATAAAACGACGCACGTTTTTGTCTATGGCCGTTGTTGTTCAAGTCATATTAGACAGAAAATCTCAGAGCTGCAGACAGCATCAACACCGTTGAAAGGAAAATGTAATACGTAATAATTCGGTCTATACTTGAGTTCGAACTTGAAGGAAAGCACACAGAAATTGTCTCAAAATATTCAAAGGACTGAACACATAACATAAACACACGTTACCTGATTCTTGGCTGCCTCTCCTAAGAGTCTCTCGGTTTCCGTAAACGCAATATAACTCGGTGTTGTGCGGCTGCCTTGTTCATTCGCGATGATTTCCACTTTCCCAGCTTGGAAGACGCCAACGCACGAGAACGTTGTCCCCAAGTCGATTCCTACGGGAGGCGCTCTGCTTGACATGATTGCCAGATGGTTGGTCTATCTCACAAACAATTTTATACTCCCGATCAGGTATGCTGTTTTTGGTTTTTGAGTGTGTCTTCGTAACAGAGACATGAATACTTGTAAATTTGATTGGCCTAATTTGTTTATTTCAGTGTCATCATCACACAATCTATGGAAGTTTTTATAATCCGCAGATGTTACAGATGTTTAAACACTGCGATAAACAGTTGAATGGCACAAAAAATTCTAAACTGCTGAGAAAATTACAGGTACAGATTTGCTCTGCATAAATTTGTATGGAAATCTTATATTACAATATCGAAAGTAATTACATCGTGATTATGGTACAACACTAGTTTTCGGTAGTTACTGAAGGATCTGTGCGGGTGAATTCAAAGGCTGGAGCATACAGAAAAGTTGTTAGTCCCACATCTTAAAAATATGAGACACTTACTTTCATTGCGTGTTTTCACCAACCAGTAAAGAATATAAAAATAGATCTAAGCTTATAACTGTTAGACAAATAGCAATGTGTTATGTACAGGATTAGAACAAGAAACAGGCAGGATTTACATGTGCGAAGGAAAAATAGTTATCTCCAAAAACAATTTTCTAACTGGAAATAAAGATATGTAATATGGTTGTCCAAATGTTTAAAGAGAGAAATCAAACAAATTTATTCTAAGAAGTCTTTGTAATGTACCGGTACCACTTAAGTTACAGTTAGCCCTACTGCCGAAGATATAATACAGGGTAAAGGTCGGTAAAAATTTTGAAATAAATCTTTTATGTCTAACATTATTCCTTTCCAGTTTGCTGAGCTTAAGTTCACATTCTTCATGAAAGAATATTGACTATTTCATTTGATAGCAAATGAGGAGGAGCAGAGGATTTGAGTGACTTTATGCCAGTACCACTGGGGTCCAAACATAAAACTGCACTGTTGTGTCTGTAATGCAGACTAATGTGTCTTGAGATGGTGTTTAGAATTATGTGCTTATCTTCAAAATGATTGCACTTATATTTGTATCTGTGACATTCACGTCACTGCTACACATTGATAATTTATTAACTACTGGCTAGTATAAATATAAATAAACACCTGAAAATGAGTAAGTACTATCCCCTAAAATTGTTGTGCTTTCATTCTATGACAAGAATTATGTAATGCCTCCCCATCCCCTATCTTTACATATTTCATAGTTTACTTACAATATATGCACCAAAATACTCATCTAAGATTTATCTGCCATCTGACACATATTTCGTGGATTTACCTTGCAGTTCTACCTTTTATAATGACAAATGCGATACATATGGCGGAAATGGAGATATCAGGATCACCTACAACAAGTTGTTACCACAACTTTTATTTCATTTTCACATTTGTTGGCTCTGCCAACTCTAAACCAAATTATCACATTCCAACTTTAAGCACCAACAGCTTATTCATTCACAATGTTTGGTAGGAACCATTACGAAGGAGGACCCTCTGGAATACGTAAAGAGTGCAGGTCATTGGAAAGTTTCAAATAGAGTCAACTACTGTAGACTGAACTGACAATTTTAATTAATCAAATACAGTCAGTTTGTGCTTAAATACACTACAAATGGCATAAGAGAATTACCAGGAAAGTTGCTAATGGTTCTAATGGCTCTGAGCACTATTGGACTTAACATCTGTGGTCATCAGCCCCTAGAACTTAGAACTACTTAAACCTAACTAACCTAAGGACATCACACACACCCATGCCCGAGGCAGGATTAGAACCTGCGACCGTAGCAGTCGCGCGGTTCCGGACTGGGCGCCTAGAACCGCGAGACCAACGGCCGGCGAAAGTTGCTGATTTCTAGGTTATACTAAGTAATTGTTTGAAGGAACATGTGTTGATGAATGAATCAGTAACATGACGAAGAGGTTAATGATTGGTTGGTGTAAAAGATGGGGGACGGGACCAAACTGCTAGGTCATTGGTCCCTTGTTTCGAATAAAACAGTGCCACAAGAGTGAGAATAAAACAAGCGCGAATGACAAAACAATACGGAGGAGGAGGAAGAGGAGGAGCAGATTAGTGTTTAACGTCCCGTCGACAATGAGGTCATTAGAGACGGAACGCAAGCTCGGGTAAGGGAAGGATTGGGAAGGAAATCGGCCGTGCCCTTTCAAAGGAACCATCCCGGCATTTGTCTGAAAGGATTTAGGGAAATCACAGAAAACCTAAATCAGGATGGCCGGAGACGGGATTGAACCGTCGTCCTCCCGAATGCAAGTCCAGTGTGCTAACCACTGCGCCACCTCGCTCGGTAAAACAAAACGGAGAGAAAGGAAAAACCACAAGAACGACGGAAGGTCAACAAACACTTAAATGGACGAAGGGGGACAAGAAAACCACAGAAACGCAAGACACAGTTCGAAGAGATTAATACGACAAAACAGATTACCATGGCTGGCTGACCATGAGAATAAAAAGGAGAAGCCAGCCACTGCGACACACTAAAACCTCCACCCTAAAAGCATTAGGGTGGAGGACACAGAGGGACAAAGGACATGCGCTAAAACTGAGATCAGATGATAAAACCCACTCTCACGAATAAACCGTAAAACTGAATTAGAGGTGTTGTCAGATAAAAGCGGCAACGAGTCCGGTAACCGAAGATTTCGGCGCAGGGCAGTCAAAGTGGGGCAGTGCACCAGAATATGGGCCGCTGTCGACCGGGCGCCGCACCGACACTGAGGCGGGTTATCACCACGCAGGAGGTAGCTGTGGGTCACCCTGGCGTGGCCTATCCGGAGCCGGCAGATAACCACAGAGTCCCTGCGAGAGGTTCGCACGGAGAACTGCCACACGTTCGTAGCCTCCTTAATGGCGATCAGTTTGTTGTGCATACTGAAACTGTGCCATTCCGTCTCCCAAAGCCGAAAAGCCTGGTGGCGCAAAAACGAATGCAGGTCAGTTATTGGAATGCCGATCTCCATAAGTGGTTTCCATGTAGCCTATTTGGCCAGCCTGTCAGCAAGTTCTTTGCCTGGGATTCCGACGTGTCCTGGGGTCCACACAAATACCACTGAACGACTGGACCGTTCTAGGGCATAGATGGACTTCTGGATGGTCGCCACCAAAGGATGACGTGGGAAGCACTGGTTGATAAGTTGTAGGCTGCTCAAGGAGTCAGTACACAGAAGAAACGACTCCCCAGGGCATGAACAGATGTGCTCAAGAGCACAAGATGTAGCCATCAGCTCTGCAGTGAAAACACTGCAGCCATCAGACAAGGAATGCTGTTCGATATGTCCCCCACGGACATAAGCGAAGCTGATGTAACCATCAGCCATCGAGCCATCAGTGTAAACCACTTCATGGCCTTGGTACATATCAAGAATCGAGAGGAAGTGACGGTGGAGAGCCGCGGGGTGAACTGAATCCTTTGGGCCATGTGGAAGGTCCAGGTGAAGTCGCGGCCTAGGTGTACATCATGGAGGTGTACACGGATGGACCTCGAGTGTAGGTGGTAAAGGCAAGGACTCCACTTCAGATAGAAGGGATTGGACATGAACTGCAATTGTAAGCCCTGACCTGGGCCACCGATGTGGGGGTGGGGGTGGGGGTGGGGGGGGGGGATGAACTACCGTGGGTGGAAAAAGGAGACACTAATTCAGATGCCAGGAGAACTACGAACGTGTGCAACATAACTGGCGAGCAGTTGCGCCTGCCTGACCTGCAATGGAGGGACTCCAGACTCCACCAGGACGTTGGTCACCGGCGGACTCGTCCTAAAAGCTCCCGTCGCTAGTCGAACGCCACAGTGGTGCACTGGGTCGAGTAAACGCAAAGCTGAGGCCGACGCCGAACCATAAACTAGACTTCCGTAGTTAAGGCAGGATTGAAAAAGTGCTCTGTAGAGACGCAGCAGTGTAAAGCGATCTGCATCCCAGGCAGTGGAGGGCATTGAGGTGCTGCCAGCACTTCTGCTTTAAGCTGACGAAGGTGAGGAAACCAAGTCAATCGGGTGTCGAAAACCAGTCCTAAAAATCGATATGTCTCCACTACAGTGAGGGGATCATCAGTAAGGTAAAGTTCTCGTTCCGGATGAACGGTACGACGTCGACAGGAATGCATAACACACGACGTTGCGACCGAAAACTGGAAGCGTGGTCTAGAGCCCATAATTGCGCCTTGTAGATGGCTCCCTCTAGGCGCCGCTCAGCAACACAAGTACTGGTGGTGCAGTACAAAATGCAGAAACCGTCTGCATACAGAGAGGGTGGGGCAGACGGCTCTACAGCTGCTTCTAGACCGTTAATATCCACTAAAAATAGAGATACACTCAATACAGAGCCCTGCGGGACCCCATTCTAATGGATATGGGTTGAACTATGGGAGGCACTAATTTGGACATGGAATGTATGAAGTGACACGAAATTCTGGATAAAAATCGGGAGCGGGCCTAGGAGACCCCACTCGCATATTGTGGCAAGAATATGATATCGCCAGGTCGTGTCATAGGCTTTTCGTAAACCAAAAAGGTGGCAACTAGGTGTCGGCGTCCAGAAAACTGTTGTTCGGATGGCAGACTCGAGGGACACAAGATTATCAGTGGTATAGCGACCCAGGCGGAAACCGCCCTGGCATAGAGCCAGTAGTCCACGTGACTCCAGGACCCAACCCATTCGCCGACACACCATACGTTCCAGCAGTTTACAAAAAATGTTTGTGAGGTTGATGGGCCGATAGCTATCCACATCAAGCGGGTTTTTACCAGGTTTGAGCTCTGGTACGATGGTGCTCTCCCGCTAGTGCGATGTAAAGATGCCATTGCACCAGATCTGGTTGAAGATCACGACGAAATGTCGCTTCTAGTCAGACGAGAGATGTTGAATTGTCTGACTGTGGATCCAGTCTGGCCCAGGAGCTATGTCAGGGCAATGTGCAAGGCTACTAAGGAGCTCCCACTCTGTAAAGTGGGCATTGTAGGATTCACTGTGGCGTGGCGAGAGGACTTTCCCTTCAATCCGCGGTTTGAGAGTCTGAAAGGCTAGGGGGTAATTCTCCAATCCAGAGGCACCAGCATAGTGCTCAGCAAACTGCTCGGCAATCGTGTTTGCATTGGTAGATAACACACCATTTATGTTGACACCGGGAACACCTGTTGGGTCTGGTACCCAAAAACTCGTTTGATCTTTACCCAGACGTGGGAAGGTGACGTATGGCACCCAATAGTCGAGATGTATCTCTCCCAACACTCCTGTTTCCGAATTTCGATAAGCTGTCGAATGCGGGCACGGAGCCGTTTGAAGGCTATGAGGTGCTCCAGGGAAGGGTGCTGCTTATGCCGCTGTAGAGCTCGTCGACGCTCCTTAATTGCCTCAGCGACTTCCGACGACCACCAAGGGAGTGTCTTTCGCGAGGGGCACCCTAAAGAAAGAGGGATCGCGTTTTCCGCCGCAGAAACGATCGTTGTAGTTACCTGCTCAACCAACACATCGATGTTGCCATGTGTGGGAGATTCAACGGTGACAGCAGAGGTGAAAGCGTCCCAGTCTGCCTTGTTTGAAGACCATCTGAGCAGGCGTCCGTGGACCTGACGCCAGGGCAGTGACAGGAAGATGGGGAAGTGGCCACTACCACACAGGTCATCATGTGATCTTCAGTGGATTGATGGGAGAAGGCCAGGACTGCAAACCAAGAGGTCAATGGCTGAATATGTGCCATGTGCCACACTGAAATTCGTGGGGGCACCTGTATTTAAGAGGCAGAGGTCGAGTTGTGACAGTAAATTTTCGACATCTCTGACTTGACCAGTAAGCACAGTGCCACCCCACAAGAGGTTATGAACGTTAAAATCTCCCAAAAGTAGGAAAGGTTTAGGGAGTTCATCAACCAGCCCAGCCAATGCATTCAGGGGTACTGCACCATCTAGAGGAAGATATACTTTGCAGATAGTTATTTCCTGTGTTGTCCTTGTCCTGGCAGCCACAGCTTCAAGAGGGGTTTGAAGAGGCACTGGTTCACTGCATACTGAATTCAGGACATAGACACAAACTCCAATAGTCACTATGGCTCTTGTAATACCCCCTATAGCCGCGGAGGGCAGGGGTCCACTTTGTTGAGAACCAGGATTCCTGGAGGGCAATGCAGAAAGCAGGTGTAAAGCTTAACAGTTACTGTAGCTCAGCCAGCCGCAATTCCACTGGAGGATGACATTATAATGAGGCTGGGAAGGCCTGAAGCGCGCAAGGAGGCACGTTATGCCTCAGGGTCACCTGCTGCCACTGATCAAGTATTTGTAGCCATTTCTATGGTGGATGGGGCGCCAGTGAGATCCTGGTCCGCAGGGGACGCTAAAATCTCCATCGCATCATCAGATGCAGAACTGGTAGACTGGTAGGGAGTAGTGGTGTAGGGGCCACCAGACGGTCCTGTTTCTTAGCAGACTTCTTCTTAGTTTGCTTGCTCTCTCGATTCTCTTTAGAAGCTTGCTGGGAAGCTTCGCCGGCCGAAGTAGCCGCGCGGTTCTGGCGCTGCAGTCTGGAACCGCGAGACCGCTACGGTCGCAGGTTCGAATCCTGCCTCGGGCATGGATGTGTGTGATGTCCTTAGGTTAGTTAGGTTTAACTAGTTCTAAGTTCTAGGGGACTAATGACCTCAGCAGTTGAGTCCCATAGTGCTCAGAGCCATTTGAACCATTTTTTTGGGAAGCTTCATCTGAAGCAGCTTCAGGCACGAAGGAAGACTGTGAAGCTCTTCGTCCAGCAGCTTTTGGCTCCTTGAGCCACTGGCATGTGTATGCCATGGCATTAGTGGAGGCCTTGGGAGAGAGAGCCCCAGGGGGCCTCTTCCTCATGAGAGGAGCTGGAGGAGGCTGTTGCTTCTGCGACAGGGGGTAGGGGACCGATGTCCCCTGTGTTTGGAGGAAGATTTGCCCCTTACCACCAAGTGGCAGGTGTATTCTGGTGGCCCGGAGGGCCCACAGTTTATGGCACAGAATGAGGAACCACTGGCACTTGGGACGGCGATGGTGACATAGCTGCAGCTTAGGTCGATGTCAACCGAATGGGATGTAATCTTTCAAATCTGCATTTAGCCTCTGTGGTCAACTGGTCCATGGTCTTGTACTCCATGATTTTCCACTCCTTTTGGAGTACTGGGCAGTTTGGCGAGCAGGGGGAGTGGTGCTCTCCACAGTTGATGCAAGTGGGAGGAGGCGCACATGGAGTATCTGGGTGCAGTGGACGTCCGCAGTCTCGACATGTGGCACTGGAAGTGCAGCAGGAAGACATGTGCCACAACTTCCAGCACATAAAGTACCACATAGTGGGAGGAACATCACAGCTTTAAAACATCACCTTGACCTTTTCAGGCAATGAATCACCCTCAAGATGAAAGCACTGGTAGCAACCCTGTTGTCTTTCGGTCTCCTGTAAACACACTGGATGAAATGAACACCCCGCCGTTCTAAATTGGCACGGAGCTTGTCGTCAGACTGCAAAAGGAGATCACGATGGAAAATGATCCCCTGGACCATGTTGAGGCTTTTGTGGGGAGTGACGGAAACAGGAATATCACCCAACTTGTCACAGGCTGGGGATGCTGTCTGAATCAAGACTGCACCATTTCGCACCTTGGACAGTGCTGTCACTCCTCCAAACCTATCCTCAAGGTGTTCGATGAAAAATTGAGGCTTCGTAGGTAGAAAGGAGTCCCCATTAGTTCTGCTACAGACTAAAAACTGAGGCAAATATGGCTCTCTCTGTTCTGTAGCCCTACATTCCTCCCATGGTATAGCAAGGGAGGGAAAAAATTTAGGGTCATTTAGGGGCATTGTATTTGATCTTGCCCTTCTTAGAGACTGCTGGTGCCATACGGTCACCAGCAAGAGATGACTTAGTCCACTTCATTGCATGTCATCCGCCCTGCTGCCACCCACTCTGATCAGGGGCTCTCCCCAAGGGTGCCACCCAGCCACAGCAAAGGCCAACTGGCATGATGGCCATTGCCAGGAGTCCTGATGCCCCAGGAAGACAGGCATCTACTCCTTGCATACATGGGGAGTTTACAGCTCAGGCATCAGCAGTGTGATCCCTGTGTTGTCAGGGGGGTTCCACCAAATGGGTACATGACAGCCCCACCACAACAGACTGGCTACTGTGCTGGATATTGTGTGCAGAGAAATCCAATATTGTCATTGGGGGTGTAAGAGGACAGGAGACAATGGAAGAAGATGACATACCCCGAAAAGTATCCTCGCCAAAATAGTTTAAACACAGGTGGAGATGCAAAGCCATGACAAGAGATTCAGGAGATTGAATCTAAGAGCACTATAGATAACTCGTGCATCACGTAAGGCATCCTGCCCCACATGGCCCGCACTTCTATAGATACACTCCTGGAAATGTAAAAAAGAACACATTGACACCGGTGTGTCAGACCCACCATACTTGCTCCGGACACTGCGAGAGGGCTGTACAAGCAATGATCACACGCACGGCACAGCGGACACACCAGGAACCGCGGTGTTGGCCGTCGAATGGCGCTAGCTGCGCAGCATTTGTGCACCGCCACCGTCAGTGTCAGCCAGTTTGCCGTGGCATACGGAGCTCCATCGCAGTCTTTAACACTGGTAGCATGCCGCGACAGCGTGGACGTGAACCGTATGTGCAGCTGACGGACTTTGAGCGAGGGCGTGTAGTGGGCATGCGGGAGGCCGGGTGGACGTACCGCCGAATTGCTCAACACGTGGGGCGTGAGGTCTCCACAGTACATCGATGTGGTCGGCGGAAAGTGCACGTGCCCGTCGACCTGGGACCGGACCGCAGCGACGCACGGATGCACGCCAAGACCGTAGGATCCTACGCAGTGCCGTAGGGGACCGCACCGCCACTTCCCAGCAAATTAGGGACACTGTTGCTCCTGGGGTATCGGCGAGGACCATTCGCAACCGTCTCCATGAAGCTGGGCTACGGTCCCGCACACCGTTAGGCCGTCTTCCGCTCACGCCCCAACATCGTGCAGCCCACCTCCAGTGGTGTCGCGACAGGCGTGAATGGAGGGACGAATGGAGACGTGTCGTCTTCAGCGATGAGAGTCGCTTCTGCCTTGGTGCCAATGATGGTCGTATGCGTGTTTGGCGCCGTGCAGGTGAGCGCCACAATCAGGACTGCATACGACCGAGGCACACGGGGGCAACACCCGGCATCATGGTGTGGGGAGCGATCTCCTACACTGGCCGTACACCACTGGTGATCGTCGAGGGGGCACTGAATAGTGCACGGTACATCCAAACCGTCATCGAACCCATCGTTCTACCATCCCTAGGCCGGCAAGGGAACTTGCTGTTCCAACAGGACAATGCACGTCTGCATGTATCCCGTGCCACCCAACGTGCTCTAGAAGGTGTAAGTCAACTACCCTGGCCAGCAAGATCTCCGGATCTGTCCCCCATTGAGCATGTTTGGGACTGGATGAAGCGTCGTCTCACGCGGTCTGCACGTCCAGCACAAACGCTGGTCCAACTGAGGCGCCAGGTGGAAATGGCATGGCAAGCCGTTCCACAGGACTACATCCAGCATCTCTACGATCGTCTCCATGGGAGAATAGCAGCCTGCATTGCTGCTAAAGGTGGATATACACTGTACTATTGCCGACATTGTGCATGCTCTGTTGCCTGTGTCTATGTGCCTGTGGTTCTGTCAGTGTGATCACGTGATGTATCTGACCCCAGGAATGTGTCAATAAAGTTTCCCCTTCCTGGGACAATGAATTCACGGTGTTCTTATTTCAATTTCCAGGAGTGTATTTGAAAGTGGCAGGTCAAACAATAGAATGGGACCCCTTTTAGTTGCCTGTTATGACAGACAGGAATACCTCTGGCCTATTCTAACCCCCGAGCCCACAGGGGGGAAGGGGTTAATGCTTGCCATTGTTGAATGAACCCATAAAATGGCAAAGGAGTTAATGCTTGCCATACCTGTATCATTTAAATCAAACTACATGTGTCCCTTAGGTCATTTTAAATCACAAACACTCTGCGAGCTACAATTGAAACTTTTTTTAAATATAATAGGACTCCCAACCTAGAGTCTTGTTGCACTACCAGTCGTTTAGTATGATAATTTAAACAATGAGCATAGTTCAGCAAGCATCTTTGGCAGCATAAAAGTGAAGTTCAATATGCCTCAGAGAGCTGAATATCTTGCCTTTAACTCAGCAGATAATGAGGATGGTTTGACTCTTATAAGGAAAAAATCCTGCTACAGCTAAGTTTTAAGCCAATGGAGTGGGTGACTATTAAAGTGAATTGTCATTAGTGGGAACAACTGGGGCATCTGACACTTCCTACTTGAATTAGGCACGTGAACAATGATTTAGAAATTTTCAGTATTACCAAGAAAGGAAACTCTAATACTTGAGAAGAAAAAGAAGATTATGATGATGATGGTGATGGTGATGGTGATAAGTGGAGCTCTGTCTAGGTCATCTGCCCTTTCCCTAGCTGCTCCTGGAGCATCTAGGGAGCCTTATAATTCTCTCAATAATTGGGTAAACCATTAAGCCATCGGCACACAGACCATGCATCCAAACGTTGAGAGTTGAGTGTGCCGAGTTTCTGACGTCATAGCGTGGAATAGCACGTTTGGGAGTCTTTCCGAACATGCAGAGCAATATCTAGCATGTCAAATATCCTGAGCGTGCATCTGAATGTTGACCAATCAGATGGCACAACACCACGTGCACACCATCTCCCTTCAGCATTGAGCTGTGAGGAGCCATATTGGCATTCAGTTCAAGCCTACATGTATATATGTCATTTCTGAGTACCAGCAAATTGAAAATCATTCAAAAACCTGTTGTTAACTGTGTGATTTGTTCCAATAAAATAATGAGAGATGACATATTCGTGGCAAAAGAATTATTGTAACTTGCGTATTATGAGAGTATATCATTTGAAGTTAGCAACACACTGAGGATCCACGAAAAACACATTGTTCTTGGTACAATTTGTTGTAATTAAATTTCAGTCAGTAACATATCTATGATTAAAGCTTTAAGCAAGTGGCAAGATCTCATAAGTAGACCCTCATTGAATAATAGTATTCTGTCGTCCGATGTGTCTGCATTGTGGTATAAACTTGTCAACAACACACTGCCCACCAATCAGCGTTTAGCCGATATTCAGCTTCTCGCCTTCCCCAACTGTGGCAGGTGTGGTGTGCCTGACACCAGAGAAGACCGCCTGCAATGTCAAGCTGTTTCTGATGTGTGGAGGACTTGCCAGTTAATGGTGGCTCTCATCATGCGAACTACGCCGACCCTCGTCTCTGTTGATAGTGTCATTGTACCCGATTTTAAATATTTCCCATGTGCAAAACACAATACCGCTGTGTGGTTGTTGGGCCATACTGTCTACGCCGTCATAGACCGGCAAATTCACGATGGACTCACCTTTTTGACTTACATTTGGGAACAATATGCTAAGATCAAAAACAGTGAAAAACACCATGAATATTTTGCCAGTTTCTCATCAGCTGCATTGCATCATGCATATGCGAAACAACTCTAAGATGTGTACAAGCTCCTCTCAACTTCCCTCAATTGTCCATTTAGTATCGCAATTGAGTTTTGATGATTCGTACACTGATCACATTCTTGTGTCTTACATGTTGTTCTAAGAAAAATAAGTCTAGATATATAGTTAGGATCAGGTGGTGAAATATAACCAGTCTCCATGTATCTGTCTACCTTTGTTATATGTCTACGTATAAACTAATATATATATCTAAAAACAAAGATGATGAGACTTACCAAACAAAAGCGCTGGCAGGTCGATAGACACACAAACAAACACAAACACACACACAAAATTCTAGCTTTCGCAACCAACGGTTGCTTCATCAGGAAAGAGGGATGGAGAGGGAAAGACGAAAGGATGTGGGTTTTAAGGGAGAGGGTAAGGAGTCATCCCAATCCCGGGAGAGGAAAGACTTACCTTAGGGGGAAAAAAGGACAGGTATTCACTCGCACACACGCACATATCCATCCACACATACACAGATACAAGCAGACATTTCGCAACCAACGGTTGCTTCATCAGGAAAGAGGGAAAATGTCTGCTTGTGTCTGTGTATGTGCGGATGGATATGTGCGTGTGTGCGAGTGTATACCTGTCCTTTTTTCCCCCCTAAGGTAAGTCTTTCCGCTCTCGGGATTGGGATGACTCCTTACCCTCTCCCTTAAAACCCACATCCTTTTGTCTTTCCCTCTCCTTCCCTCTTTCCTGATGAAGCAACCGTTGGTTGCGAAAGCTAAAGTTTTGTGTGTGTGTTTGTGTGTCTATCGACCTGCCAGTGCTTTTGTTTGGTAAGTCTCATCATCTTTGTTTTTAGATATATTTTTCCCACGTGGAATGTTTCCCTCTGTTATAAACTAATATATATATGTTCATATTAGGAAAAGAAAAGGAAGAGAGTTAGAGAGAGAGAGAGAGAGAGAGAGAGAGAGAGAGAGAGAGAGAGAGAGGAACTGAGTAATAGAATGTGGTTCCACTTGAAGAGTATGCTAAAAAAAAAAAAAAAAAAAAAAAAAAATTGCACAAAAAATTAAAAAAGATAAAAATTTAAAAAAAAAAAACAAAAAAATAAAGAAAACAAGAAAGAAAAAAAAAAAAAACAAAAAATTGTTGTCACTTTAGCGTAGTCAGTAGCGTTGACGATTCAAGGCCAGATATGCGAACTGATGACAGTTCGCATCTCGCTAAATCTAAATATTTTTTTCATAATATTCACGTATATAATAGGTTATGATGCTTTATTATTAGATTAATGTAAGTATATACTACAATATTTGATGTTATGTAAATATAAGTTCACCTTTTTTGAGGAGTGAGTTTGTTCGGTTGGCTTAATCTACAGGACAGCTTGTGCTACTTGTATAAAGATATGTTGTTCCTTTTTCTTTTGAGTTTCGTGATTTACAAGTTGTAAAGTTTCTGCTACTGGGTAGGAACAGTGATCAAGTAAGAATGACTGTAGGGTTTTACTAAAATGAGGGGAAGATAAAATAGTGTTTATCTTATGTGGAGAACTAATGCAAATTTGTGTCCCCCTGTTTGTAATGGGACTTTTATAAACCTGTGTCCTTATTGATTGGACATGGTACTTTCCTTTTTCTCTTAAAACATGTACATCAATACTGAAGTTTTTATTTGTGTATATTACATAAAGAACAACATGACTAGGATACGAACAATGGAGGAAATGTGCGTTTTAACACAGCTAACGTGGGAATTTTACGCAGCCTGTTGAGTAAACAGTGTGATTTATGAACTAGAAACATCCCACAACTGCCGCTGGAGAGCGTTGCGATTGCATATACCATGAAACTTCCTGGCAGATTAAAACTGTGTGCCCGACCGAGACTCGAACTCGGCACCTTTGCCTTTCGCGGGCAAGTGCTCTACCAACTGAGCTACCGAAGCACGACTCACGCCCGGTACTCACAGCTTTACTTCTGCCAGTACCTCGTCTCCTACCTTCCAAACTAGTGTGCTGTGAGTACCGGGCGTGAGTCGTGCTTCGGTAGCTCAGTTGGTAGAGCACTTGCCCGCGAAAGGCAAAGGTCCCGAGTTCGAGTCTCGGTCGGGCACACAGTTTTAATCTGCCAGGAAGTTTCATATCAGTGCACACTCCGCTGCAGAGTGAAAATCTCATTCTGCATATACCATGTTGGGGCCCACGTACCTTATGCACAAGTTGCATCATTCCTGAGTGTTCAGCAGCACATTGAACTTGGCACACTCAACATTAATGTTCGACAGCATGGTCCGTGTGCTGACGGCTTTAACATTTGACAGCATGGTCCATGGTCGACGGCTTTAGGTGATATTCACATCAAAGCCAACAAGAGCCATACTGACCACACAAATCAAAATTATAATTGAAACAAATAGAGAACACAATTCAGTTCCCGGAAAGCATTTTTAATTTTGAAGAGGGAAGAAGGCAGCGGTGATATGCTTTCATCTTTTAGCATACAAAAAGCCTTATGCGAAGTTGCAGGGATACTTTGGTTCTCAAAAATTAGTTGAAAGATTAAAATGCATTTAGGCCAATACAAATCAATCATGGAACCAATAACCAGTTGTGGCAGGGAGTGTTGGGAACTCACATAAATATACTTAGAGTTCTAGAATTGGACCACTTGAGAAGAGCATGTAGAATTTTCCGATTTGACCGTGTAAGAAATGAGGAAATAAGAAAAAGAACATAAAACCAACATAGGATTATGGACGGAATGGAAGAAAGACAGGTAGAATGGTAATGTCATTTCAAAAGAGTGGAAAAAATGCAGGGGGCCTCAGATAGACTTACAAATCCAAAGTTAGTGGGACAATTGTGTCCCAAAAACCAGGAAAGGTTTAAACACTCTGTCCATCTTCCCCCATTGTATTACATGACTATGTTACCTGTCAGTTTCCATGTGTCTTCATCACTCAGTGGTAAGTATCACTCTAATCATTCTTTTATTACAGTCTGTAAATCCTGTTTTGAGAAATGTATTTCAGAAAAGTAGAATGAGCCAATATAACCACTAACAAATGATGCATTTTTAGCAACTGTATTAATAATTTACTATCTTTTAATTGTTAGAAAATATTTGTGCTTACTCAAGCTAAATTTATCACAGTATAGTTATTAGGAAAGCCATATCTTTGAAAAAACCTGCTGCTCCTTCCTCATTTATCTATACTACAATATAAAGCCAAGTCATTGTTTAAGATTTTTAGCAAAAATCTCAAGAAGTTCTTGACTGATTTACTTCATATTTTTGCACGATTTAAACTGTGGACGGATACAGGATTTAAAAAAGGGGAAATGTTGTTAGCAAAAATCACAAAGAATTCCTAACCAGTTTACTTCAAAAATTTTAAACTATGTTCTACTAAGCATTTGGAATTTTCACACAATACTCTAATAAATATTCAGATGAATGTAAGCTATACATTTTCTTAAACAACAATGTTCACATCTTGTATTAAAACCAACTACGAGAAAGAAAATGCTGTGCTGTGAAAATTGTGGGTTTCTTTCTCACAGTCAGTTTTAACTACAGTAGCATGGCATTTTAACTATCACAAAAAATTGTTTCTCCCATAGGTATTCTTTGTCCTTATACCTAATTTTATACAAAAATTGTGTACACAACTATGTACTGTTTTGTTTTCTTCTTCACAATTGTTTTACAATAAAACTGGGAATGAACTAAAACTTTGTAGTCCTGCCCATTTGCAAATTGAAACTATGCAAAATACTGTCATTGAAGCTACTATCCTCACGCATTGAAGTAAGCAATATTAGTTATTTTTGTTCATTACAGTGAGTGTTTTAGGACATCTTGCCATCTGTGTCATTCATGATTTAAATAATGAAAAACTGCATCTGTTACTTATTTTTTCATGCTTAGCACAATGCATTTTGAGAATTTATTCTCATTTTCAAATGCATAGGTTTACTTGAATATTTTTGGTGATGTTTGTATGTGTGATTTCCTGGCTCTTTTTCATTGAAGATGCCTTTTTGAGGTTACAAGGTACTGTGCTTCCTCCATTGCATAGAGTGTCACACATGCAAATCATCACTTACGCTGTTTGTTTATGTAATCAAAACCTACTAAAACATTATTTGCAGTTATGGAAAACAAGCTCGAGACTTTTCATATCGCTTCACAGCCGATTCATTTTTGTCGTCCCCTCTCCAACTTTTTCTGCTTACTCTGCTTTCTTGTCTTTATAAGGGCCTCCATCACATAATTCACAACTATTTACTCACATAACACCAAAGTTTTGTAGTACTGCAATGTGCCAAAACCATGCTTCCATGTTGATTCTTTAGAACAGATTTTGATTTTAGGGTACTTTTCCATGTAAATGTATTGAGTGTTCATTTGTGTTCTAAAATAATTCACACACAGATTCCACAGAAGGATGTAGAGAATCACGTTGAGTCACACCTACCACAACCAGCGACACCATTGGCAGAGGATGACACAGTGGTCGAATGGTTCCAACTGGGCCATCACAGCCAGGATGCAGAGCCTTGCTTGCTTGCTGTACTTGAACATCGAAATTAAACACAACTCAGAACTATAAAAAATATTTGCATGAAACAAATTTTCCTGACACTTGTAATTTCTACTTTGTGAAAAAGAGCTAAAAATGAAATTAGATTTTTGACCGCATCTGATCAATTTGTTTGTTTGTTCATTCACACATCATGTTTTGTAAGTCCTGTCATAAAGGAGAGCTTTCTTGTTTAGTTGTGCTAGAATTGAGTTCACATGACCATATGTATACTGCACTCTCAATAAAGAATCCTCCATGGAAGGCAAACTGAGCTGCTGTTTATGCATTATTCTCAAAAAGATGGTACTCCATTGTAAGCTACCTTCTTAAAAAATTTGAGAACAAGGGAAGGAAGGTAGTGGATCTGTAATCAAACATCACTTGCTTAAATCCACATTTATGAATAGGCATTATTACAGCACACTTTAGTCTTTCAGGAAATATCCTTTGACTCATCAACTGGTTACAAAGGCAACTCAAGGGTGGCACAACCAAATAAGATGAGATTTTAGAACTGTAGTTAAGGTCCTATCATAGCCAGAAGAGCTGCTGTTTTTCAATGACCTGTTTTTTTTTCTTACCACTTTAAAGCTGATGTTTGCTAGTGGAGAATGCATTGCCTGTCTAATAAAGAATAACAGATGCACTTTTAACAGACCATTTTTCAGTCTCTCAGGCACGATTGATTAATGTGCTTCCAGGTGTGTTGTCAAGTCCTTGTTTCCATTTTATGCACAATATCCTGATGACCAACCAGCCATCTTCTTCAGGTGCTGCAAGTTTTGCTGTTATGTCTACATGACGTCCAGGCAGTAAATACACATAACAGAAAAATTCGCAGATGGATGGGTCAGTCATTGAAATATTGTGCCCAAAATGGAAACAGCAACTCAGCAGAACACCCGGAAGCAGACTGTTATTTGTTCCCATGTTTTGACCTAGTGTCGGTCACTGAATTTAGTAGCCATTGATCTGAATTTCATATGACTGTCCCAGTGCTAATGCCATCTTAGAGTTGGGTACCATTTGTCTTACTGTGTGTATTTCTTTCATGCTTGATAGGTAATATTGCTCCAAATTGTCCTTGCCTTGTTCTTAGAATTTTGAATTTTTCTTTGTAGTTACATGGTTTTCTCCCTTTTGGTGAAACACTGGAGGCTTTTGCAATACTGCTTGTGGGCCATTCTAAGCCTTGATTAGAGCTAGTCCTCTGTGTTAAATAAAGATCTCTTCCTGGCACAAGATATTTGGATCTCAGATGTTAGCCACCCTTTCCCAAAGCTTTCATTGTAATTGTCACTGACTACAGTAAAGGACAACTGTATACATTGTACAAATATTTTTAGAAAAAAATTCTCATCTACTGCGGCCTTGGTAAACTTATCCACATTTTTCATCTTGTAAATTCTACCTGAAATATTGTAACTGAGTCAGCAGTTTTGATTCTGTGAAATTTTCCTTTTCCTTTCTTTGTTAAACCTGACTTATGAGAATGCTTTGGTGTTGCCATTTGACCATCATGATCAAATAAACCATTTGTTAAGGGACTCTCATCTATTTCAGTAAAGAAATTCAAATTAAGAAATAAATTAGCAGTTGCTGTTACATGATGACCTCCTGTTCTTTTTGGGAATGTTGCTGTGGGGGTGAACTGAAACTGGACATCAGTAACTTGAGGTGTTCTCAATCAGAAGTGTTTCAGATGAGATCTATCTTGAGAAACTCCACGTCCAGTAATTTCTACTATGTATTATTAGTGGCCCCCACTAATTGCTTAATGAAGTCTAAAACAATTCCTGTTGGGGCCTCAAAGACCATCAGGGCTATCTTTTATGATTCCAAGACTGTTATTGAAGAACAGAACTCAAACAGCTTGTAAATTTCAGGGGGCACTGAGGTCTGTGGCATAGAACTTAACCCACTTTTTGGTGTATGTAGTCACTCCCCTTTCCTCATATTACATCTGCAGTAAAACTAGATAGAAACCCGTTAATATCTGCATGACAACGTTGAGATTTATTTTTCGACATGTGCATTCTATGGGATGTAAGAATAGAAGCATATTTAAAATCTATATTGCTACCAACCATGCAGTTAACATGAAATTTATTCCCTAGAATGTAGATACATAAATAATTTAGAGACGTGTTTCTAATTTGTAAGGTTCCCCAATTTCTTGGTTTGTATGTGTTGAGAGAGTGTTAAAATGTTGGTAGAATAAAGAATCCCACTCAGAATCTTAAGCTAGGATGCAAAGTCCACAACCGTATCTTGTATTGTGATTGTGGCAATCACCGATAATCTGTTACCCAAGTTTGTTGAAGCATTATATACCACTAAGGAGTCAGTTTACTGGGCAAAAAACAATATTCCAAGATTTATGTGAATATTTGAAGCAGTTTAATGTTTTAGGTGAAGGGCAACTGTGGTCATTACAACAACCAAGAGTATGAAGTATACTGCTTTTCTTGTACAACATATGAGGAAGCTATGTTTGGCTATATAACAATCACTTGCATTCTAAGAACATTTTAGGGTATAAATGTAATAAATACAGAATGATGTTTAATAATTTTGTATGTCTTATTAATCCCAGCAAATGACAGTGTTCTCATGAATCTGATGATAATTACAGACAATTACCATCAAAGAATGAAGCATATACAAAACTCTGTTTCACAATTTATTCTTGCTCTGTGAAATTGTAGGGTAGACATAATGCCAACTATGGAAAATAATTATATAAAAATGAAAACCGCTTGTAAATAACTCAAAATAGAGAAATAGCTGGGCATATTTGTGATTAGTTTTAACCTTAGACTTATTTAATACTGTGATGTTCATATAGTAACTCACTGCCCTGATTCTAATAGGGAAGATATGATTTTATATCGAGCTTCATTTCTTTAAGTACTGCCAAACTCTGTCTTTTAGTGAGACATTCATAAACCAATGAACAAAACAAAATTCAGCTCTTTTGTTTCTCTGCATGCACAGCTGTTAGTAACAGAATTAAAATCCAGCTGAAAAAGTAATGAAATAATCCATAATATTATGGAATGAACTGTGATGTGTAGAAACAAGTACTGTCTAATGGCAAAGAAAAGGCTGGAATTATTACTAGCACATGACATTCTTTTACTACTGTTGTGGCCTGACAATGTATTTGCCTTCAGTGTCAGTCAACAAGTTTATAAACTCCAGAGTATTCAGTAACTTCATTTACACAGGGAAGCATCATAAATGTATTATCAAACATGTCAGAATAATAAGCATAAGAAGACATTCTTTAAACAGCTCCTATTTGTATTAGCAATCCAGAAGTACTAGCTGAATGAAAAGCAAAATGCTATATGCTTTGGGCACAATACAGCTTAGAAAATTTTTTCTTTGTACCGAGAGATTTGCAGAATCAATATGTACGTATATGTTAGGCAATGTATGGAAATGATAAACACCACCATAATGTCTATACTGGACAAATAAATGTAAAAAAATTTAAATATGAAGAGCTAAAGAAACTAAAATATTATTTACAATAATGGAAGAATTATGAAACTAGGTCACTTATGTACAAATGTGTGTTTAATAATAGGCCTCAACAACAAATTATTTCAGGCATCATTTTACAAAGATATCAAACAACTGACAATTGACACACGACTTATTCTCCCTGCCTACAGAACATCAATGACGTTCGCTCATTGTTGAACTGAGTATCTGACTAAATAAATGTTAAAACGTAATATATTTAATTCATTTAATTATATGTTACTTCTCTTACAGAGAGATGCTGGAAGACAAATTACTTACAAAATTTATGTATTTTACAAGATGAAAAATTGTGTAACATGAATATATCACTACATAGCTTTTCCTTCCTCAGGAAATTAGTACATATTTCTTACACACACACACTAGTATTTTCTAGCAAAATAACCTCTGTTGTATACAATTATCATTAGTATGTTTCGTTGTCATTGTCTCAGATAGCTTCAAAACTTCTGTCATATGAAGGTATAAATCAATCAACTCTCACAAATTTATGGACATGTATTAACTCTTCTCCTCTCATGAATAACAACAACATTCACTATGAATTAAATCTCTTCATATTAATAAGCAATCTACAAACATTTTGAGCTACAAAGACAAATACTTATTTTTTATCTTGAAATTCTGAATCCATTGCAAAATGACGAAACTAGACAGAACATGCACAGTTTCATTTGAAAAAAATATCAGAAATTAGAAAGTATTATTTACTTTCATTTGTACAAACTCCTGAAAGCAGTGCAAAAGTTATGAATTGTATGAGTGGTCTTGATAATCCTGCCACATTATCGTACTTAAAGGGACCACATTATCATCAAATGAAATATTTTTATATAACTCAATACATGAAGGTATGCACTCTAATGTCAAGTTTCCTCACTCCATACAAGTACAAATACAAAGAAGAAATAGGAAGATATAAATTAATGGTAATGTACAGAACTGATGAATAATGATGATAAATAAATAACATAGATAGTTTTCTGCAAAGTCCTGGACTTCTGCAGTAATAACACTGCATTAGAAAGGTCCAGTACAACTTCCAAATCTCATGAAACAAGTTGTCACTGAGCAATTATTTAATAGCTTTGTCCGACAGTACTTAATCACATAGGATTCTGTGGGGACAGAAGGTTACCATCACGGATTCAAAGATGAGTGAAGAATTTAAATCCAAACCTGCAGTAGAGATTGTAAAACCAATAGAGGTATTTGAACAAAAGCAATTGGTTTCTTCTTCTCCCAAACGTACTTCATTACACATTCTTGTTTTGCCTACCACTCCCAGGGACAGGAACCAGATTGTTAGTAATCAAAAGGTCAATGGTGAATTAAGGTAGTTTCCTGCTGCTTTGAAGATGCCTGAACTGGTTGGATTGATTAAAGCCAGGCTGCTTGATTCACCTGGCACCGTTTCCTCATTTAAAGCTAAAAAGGCTTAAAAAAATCATCAGCAAGAATTAGTCTGTTAATGACAGTGAACCTGTTTCAGTTAATTACAGACTGATTCAATAAAAATATTTGATGGTAACACAGTAAATGTTGCCAAACAGCCGACGAGCAAAGGTATCACTTTACTCTCTAGTAAGAATACCTCAGAATTGTGGGAGAGTGACATTTTGCTGCTGAAGCCTCAACAAAAATGAGAATTTTTGCAGATGTAATCTGTGCATCTTTGTGTAATAACAGTTCCTCAACAAGGACACAACACACAGGTATTTTCTGAGGAGGAAATGGGTGATGAACATGACTTAACATCTGGACCACCACAAGGCCACTGGCAACCACAACAGAGTGTTATGCCTGAGACTTTATGCCCATTGGCAGCTATAGCAAAACCTCATGCATGATGGCCTCGTGGTGAAATACCCATCAATATGTGTGTGGCAGCCAATGTGGTAAAAGCTAAGAACCAGATATTGTGAGAGGAACATGACAAACCATTTGGCAACGGTAGTCAGAGAAAAGTAATGAATATAGGTAGTAGCAATACAGCCCCTGAAGATTTAATAGCTAAAGCAGAACTCTAAGGAGAAGAAGAAATTCATACTACTGGTGTCAGTGAGGAGTTGATAAAAGAACAGAAATTTGTCAGAATCTGGAGAACAATATTGCAACAGCTGTGCTCACACCTTCAACACAGGTCTTGTAAAAAGCAGCATCCATGATGTATCTGAATTGAGTTTCTTGAATTCTAATCAGGTTACTGTAAGTACTGAAGTTTTATCAGACACCTGTGGAATTTGAGTGAGGAAAGTGCAAAAGTATAAGCACAGGTATAAAACTTGCAGTTAATCTAGAGCTGCAAGTACAGATGTAAGTTCTACCTGTTACTGATAGCTCTCCACCTAAGGGATATGATAGAGGATAAGAACTGTTGCTGTCATTACAGAAGAAGGGAAGCAATGTCTTCTTTCAGAAATGATTGAACCAGCTCGTACACAGACAGAGACAGTGTTTGTAAATGACAACCTTCAAAATTGATTAGATGGCTATAAAGAACAAGGCAGATAATCAGTCTGCTGCATCTGAAATCAATGTTCCATCAAATGAAACTAGTGAAGAGGAAATGTGGAGTGAGACAACATAGAAATGACAGAAATAAAAATGAAGAACCTAAACATGAGCAAAATAAAGATGAAATGAAGCAGAGTGTTCACTAAGTAAAAGAAAGATGTTCACGAGAACAGTCTCAAAAAAAGAATGAGAAAGACATACAATCTGTTGGATGTCTGACCAGAATCCAAAGTTCTCTCTTTTAGAACAACAAAACAACATAGAAACAGCTGCACCTGGCCTTCTGTTCCAGTGAAAATACACATGTGGTTTAGCCATGTGTTTTTTTGTTTTTAGTTACTGTAAATTCAATTATATTTTAAATACACCAGTTGCATAGGTGGCCAAAGAAAATTTTTGACTGGAAACCAACTTACAGACATGAATGCAGCACACCATAGCATTCTTGGAAAGATCACACAACAAAATAATGGAGCATCAGGGAGTATGCAAGGAGGATGCCCTGAATAGAAAGGTTTGGCAGAAGATAACATGAGTACAACAAATTTTATTAATTTATATTTGTATTAATTAATCCTATAATAGCATATTAGCAGTGGTTCTGTAGCTAGTATTGTTGTGGGAGTCTTTTAAATAAGAAGACCTATATCATTTGATATTAATTTCACTTTCCATGGAATGTTCTACCCTGATAATGACTGTTACATGTAATTAACCATAATATACACCCAAGTATTTGTCAATGTTAAATGTCTTTAACTTATTCCAACCAACTCTTAATTTTATTTGAACAACTGTTGGATTTTAATATTCAAAGTGTTAGAAAGCTCCCTGAAACAGGGCAAAAAATAATAATACATTCTGTAAAACCAGTAGAGGGTCCAGGAAAGCTGAAGAAGCTCTTTACTTGTTTTAGTCTCCAGTTGATAGTTAAATTTCTTTAGCTGGTTGAAGTAGTGAACTGAACTGAGTGGAAGCCCACCAATACATTTAATATTTTATCATGGATTTTTGCATTTTTTAAAATAGAATACTGTTTTTCAATGTAACACTGTTTATAAAATGTAATACTGTTTCCCAAATGTAATATTGTATGCTAGTTTTCCCACAATAATAACAAAGCTTTTTATATTAATTTCACATGTAAGAAATAATGTTTACCAATATTTTATAATCAAATAAGAACATTTATCGTATCCTTGTGATTTTAAAAGCACTAGTTATTTCCTCTGTGTAATGGTTTTCTGCAAGTGGTAACTGCTACTATCTTAGAGTTCTGATGAGTGGCTCACTTGTCATTCTCATCTGTTCTATAAGCTTAACAGTGTAGAACTTTAAATTAGTAGTTTAATTTCATTCAGAATATGTTCTGCAATATTCATAAAGATCTACTAATATGAACATAATGTATCACCTTATTTTGTTGGTGTGAAACCTTTATTTAACAGTATATATCTAAGTGTTAACACTAAATATTATTCTACAGCAATCTCTGAAAAATACTGTCTTCTATATACAGACTCAATCAGAATGGTAGTTTCTCTGTTTGAAATTTATTTTGTTGATGTTAAGCGAAACCCCAGTAGTATAAATCACTATTGTAACTATCCCTGAGATGGCATGACAGGAATTTGATGCCAAACTTTGGAGATGTAAAATGGTTCCAATAATTAGTTTTTGTCAGGGTTCATTGTATTTTCCTTTTTGATGTGTTTTCAATCACATTAAGCAATTCACCATTATCAGTGTGACAGAAAGCATAACTCTTTTGATGGCAGTATGCTGTTCAGCTGTTTAAAATTGACATTTATCCAGTTTTACCCACAGATTCAGTTGTGTATACATCTCTCTCTCTACTCATGCTATCTCTGCTGTCCGTGTAAAATGATCCTTCATTTATAGAAAGCTACAATCCACTATTCAGCTCCGCAATTCATGAAGAATTTTTTGCTGATGATATGTCCAACAATGGAAAATCCAGGATGGAATGTAATAATTGTATGAAAAGGATAGTTGCTACTCACCATATAGCGGAGATGATGAGTCGCAGATAGGCACAACAAAAGGATTGTCAGAAAATGAGCTTTCAGAGAGAGAGAGAGAGAGAGAGAGAGAGAGAGAGAGAGAGAGAGAGAGAGAGGCACGTGTGTGTGTGTGTGTGTGTGTGTGTGTGTGTGTGTGTGTGTGTGTGTGTGTCCAACAAAGGCCATGTTGGTCGAAAGCTCATTTCCTGACAGTCTTTGTGTCGTGCCTATCTGTGACTCAACATCTCCACTATGTGGTGAGTAGCAACTATCCTTTTCATTATATTGGTAATATGTGCAAGTTCTTTATTTTGTAATGGGCCCATGTCAATATTAACATACACATACACATGTCCCGCCTCGTATATGCCCAAATACATATGTTTCTCCATTATTATTTCACCCACTGTATGTTTCTGACTAAGACTAGTTCTACATCCCTCTTTGTCAACAGCCTGTAGAGTTTTGGCTTATAAAATTGGTTTTGTACCAGGGTTCCTCCTTTATTCATGGCTAAATTAGTCTATGTTGGCAGAACTGATGACAGCCAATAATGTATTTTTGTAAGCCCACACAATGTGTCTTTCACTCGGCTTCTGGTAAATAAGAAATTTGACTGCTTTAATTACTGACTTCATTGTGTATTTTCTTTATGGCTCACAAAACTAGATAAACAACTGAATCCTTCTTGCTACAGTTGCAATCTGTTCCTAAGAGGTTTTCTGCATACTCCCACAACTGAGAATTACGTTAATTGTGTGTTGTACTTTGATTGTTTTTCTAATCAAGTTAACACAAAACAACCATTTTAACTGATGACATAAGGTTCAAAATGTAACTGCAATTACCCTATACCATCATGTTCACTTTTCTTGTATAATGCAGTGAGCATACTGCTTCTTATAATGGGATGATTGTATTACGACACAAGAAAAACTACAAAATTACTATGATGTTTATAGCTCAACTATTTTATCGATCATTTATGCCAGTGTGTTATTTTTAGTACCGGAAAAATATATAAACTACAATATAATGTGTGCCATCAATTTTTATGAAGAAATACAAAACAGGAACAGATTATATTGTTTCATATCTAGGTAAGACAAGGTAGTAATTGTAACATGTTGTTGGTTGCTGTTACAACCCTTTATAATAAACTGTGACACCATACAAACTTGACATTTTGCATAATGGATGTATTATTCATTTTCCTGAGAAGTAAGTTTCATTCATATCAGTTGCTTTTCGTTTTGGAGGCTAAAATATGACACATTATATTATAACCGGTCACAAATTATAAAGTCGCATTTAGTGAGGCACACTGATCTATTGAGGTCTATAAAGCATTAATCTCAAAGAAATATTAACCCCACTTACTCTGTGATCTTGCCTTATTGCACGTACTAACTGATTGTGATGTACACTGAGGTTAAAACCACAAAAAAATTAAAATTAATGATCTCTGGCAAGTTTTATTTTCCAAAAAAAATATTAGAAATATAATCAAACAACAACATATTTAAGTACACCAGTAATAAATAAAAATTAAAGCTACAATACATACACATATTTCTATTTAAGTACACCTATAAGAATATATTCAAACCCCAGGTTATGCCACTAAGTCAGGTAATAACATATTTCTTCTGGAACTTTGGTCATTTAAATATGTCCCTTCTTTTTAATATAAAGTGCTAAATGTTGACAATATCACAGTACTGACATCTATGGAAAACATTCTAGTACATTACTTAAAAATATCTGCCATTTGTCTGAATACTAAAATACACACCAACTGTACACACAATAGTATACAGTAAACAAGAACAATGACATATAATCTCTTCCTAAAATCTATACACATTTTCAAAAGCTTTTCTGCGCCTGAATCACAAGGCAGAAACTAAAAATATCTTCAGAATGTAAAAGAAACTTACTGCTTCAGTTAGTCCCATAAAGTTTCTTATCAAGTAGTGTGCTGCTTCAGCACAGGCAATATGAGCACTCACACAGAATGCACTGCATATTCAATTGCTTCAGTGTGAAGCCTGCGTACACCATTATTAGTTTATTCAACACAACCAAAGCAGTAGCGACACACAAATAATGTCTAAGGTAAGTGAAAATCAACAGCATATGCAATGTGACAAAATGTTACGAAAATAATAACTTAGCTACTATACAAATACATCTGCAGCAGCTACAAAAACTGTCTTACCATAGGCTTTCACTTTTGTACCTTTTTAAACCTCTCAAACATTTATTATTCTTATATAATTAATACAAAAATAACATCATACTGCTTGTTTCTTTTCCGTTATTACAAGTTGTTTTAACTACTGAATTAGTTTATTCGATTATGAAGACTCGGATGATTTATGGGAAGGACTCTTGTTGTGCTAGATAATTCATGTCAGTCTATATTTTAAAATTCCTAACACTTTCTGTAACACATGCACCAGTAAATTATTTTTGGACATCAAAGAAATATGAAACAGAAATATGCTGGTGACAGCTCTCAACATGGAACTTGATTTTTCACATTTTAGAGTCCAGATTTTTATATGGCATGTCCATAATTTGTTATTATCTTTCAAGTTATTTAGGCACTGTTCACTACTTACATCACCAAGTTACACGGCACCAAAAAATATTTCAACATTCTATGAAAAATGTTCCAAATCTCCCATTGCACCACAACAAATAACTGGACAAGATGTTAACATAGCAAATCTTAAAAATTTATAAATTTCAGTTGTGTTAATTCCACAAACAGGAACAATCTACAGATAACCACACTGATAAACATCTCACCATTTTAAAACAGTTACATGAAATATTTTACATTAATCAAAACTGCTGCATTAGTTACCCCCATTTTCATTCGAGCAACAAGAAAGTACTACAAAAAACAATGAAACACAATAATGAACAACTGTAAAATAGTAACTTTCTTAAAACACACATGTGAATTACAACAAGTTATTAAAATGCTATGATGAAGGCAAACAGTCTACAAAATGCCATTAACACAGATATAGTAGCATACTTTCTCAATTATTTACTTGATTCATATGAGGTGATACAATTACAGTATTACCATAATAAAAGGGTGTATAAAAGGGCCAGGTTCTACTAAACAGCACAGCATTTAAAAATACTCTTAAGTTTTCTTCTTCCTTGTCTCCACTTATAAAACTATTTTTCATCCCAACACTCATTATATACACAGAATTAAAGTTACTAATGCACGTTTATCATAACTTACATGAAATTTGAGGCAGTTCTTATGGAGGCAATAGATGTGGGAAGAGTTACTGAATTTCTTACCAACATACAGAGTGTACACTTTCCTTCATTTTCTTTGTTTTTACCGTCCATTTGGCAACTAATAAAAACAAATGAGCCTTAACTAAATGTAAATGAATTAAATAATTTAATGACCAAAAGATTATAAAGTGTCACACATGGCAATGTTCTGATTAGTTTCATACACTGCATCAGGACCGCTGAAGTAGGACAATTGGAGGACAAACAAGCTGAAATGCCACAAATACACATTAAATGAAATGACACAAATCATCCACACTTGCCCCACAATAATAGCAAATCAAATTACTGAACTATCAGATGCAATATCAATGCAATAGACTGATAGAATATCATAATTTGTGCCAGAAATATGAACTTGCATGATGAGGACTCTCGATAGTTTACGACAATACTCTTTACTGGATTCACAAGCCCCCCTCATACTCGTGCACCTTAGTTTGAGTGGCAGCCTCTTCTTGTGGGCTGCCTTTGGGCAAGTGCTAGCACTCTGGGCAGTTAGGTTTAGAAGAAGAGTCTGGCAGCAGCACAGCATGTTCCTCTCCTTCTACTGCTACTTCACCTTCCACTTCTTCCACAGGCTTTGCACTACCATTTGGAGGACTGCGGGCAGGTGTGTTGCCTGTTGACCTGCGACGTTCTGCTTCTGCTATGTATTGCTGCAGCAGGCTTTTATCGGTCTGTCAGATGAAAAATTTAAATCTTCATTAAAAACTGATAAATCATGAGAATTATATTAAGTAACGGGAGAAAAAAAACCAGCTTTATGAAATGTAGATTTGTTAAGTATTATATCAAACATTACAGCTAATAGCAAATATACAGGAATTTTTCTCAGTGATATTTCACATAATTTCAACCTAAACTTTCCTCATTGTTACAGACAGTAAATAGTAACAATGAAACTCCAGAATATCATCCATTCCTACATCACTGCAGTTTAAACAAAGTGCAGCAACCAGAAAAGAAATATTTTTTTCTGACCAGGAAAAATGGCACAGTGATGAGCAAAATGGACTTTCATTTGGGAGGAGCAATGTTTAATTCATATCCAACCATTCAAGTTTCTGTTTCCCAGTTTCTGAAAACATTTCATTTGTAGACCCTTCAATAAATCTGTGGCCATATTTTCTCTCAGCTTATCCTAGTCTGAGAATGGGCTATAACTCAATGTGTAGTTGACAACAAGGTCAAACAATGGAAAATCCAGGATAGAATATAGCAATATTATGAGAAAGAAAGTTGCTACTCACCATATAGCGGAGATGCTGAGTTGCACTCACACTACATCCCCCTACCCCCATCTTTCAACCATTCCAGTATGGAGCAATTACTGTTTAGTGTCATAGGAGGCATTGCACTACAGCTAGTAAATAATGAAAAATTATTCTGGATTAAGGAAAAATAATACAATTAAGATGATAGAGAAAAGACGGAAAGGTAAGTTTAAAGTCTTTCAAGATAATTAGAGAAATTACTCAAGTGAAGAAGGCTGAGTTATACTATCTGCTTTGCCCTATCATATGGGTGATTGTGCATTTCACCTGCTGTGATTCAGGAAAATCAAGAGAAATTTAAATAAAAATTATGGAACAGAGTCTCAAATCTGAGGTCAATATCCTGATCACTGTGCCCTACTCCTTGGTAATTCATAGTGATACTTTTGCTAAATTAAGTAAGTAAATCAAACATTATGCCAGACATACAAAGAAGCTGGAAATTGCATGCATAAATTTTCTGACCTTCGTGGATCATTTCAAAAGGTTAAAGGTCATACACAAAATACTTAAATGAAGACAAAGAGACTTTCACAAGTTAAGTATATGCAAGCACCATTAATTGGCAACATGTACCATTCACCTCATGCATGACAGTTTGTTACAATGAGAACATGCAAGTTGATTCGTTAAGCTTACACGTTTCAGTCGCTCTTCTAGAAAATACTAGTTTTTTTTCCACAAATATTTTTTTTCCACATTTAGATTAAATTTAGGTCTAAATTCATATTTTACTAATTGTCCCCCCACGCACGATAATATGCTGAAAGACGGTGCAGTAATTAATGTACTGACTTTGCACTCATGAGGACTGCAATTCAAATCTCTGTCCAACCATCCATATTTAGTTTCTTTCACTATTTTCCCCTCAATCATTCAAAGTAAATTATGGCGTGGATCCTTTCAAATCGATGCTTCCATTTACCTTTTTTTATTTTTGTTGACGTTCATATTATTAGTCTATCTGTTCCATTAATGAAATTTGCGACCACATTATAATTCTGTCAAAGTTTTTAGTTCTTTTCCCAGAACTTTAATTCCTCTTCCAAATTTCTCCTTGTTTTCATTTTTTGCTTGCTCAGTATACAGACTGAGCAACATCAAGGATTGTCTACAACACTATCTTTCCTCTTCTTAACTACTGCTTCCCTCTGATGTCCTTCACTTGTTACAGCTGCAATGTGTTTTCTGTACAAGTTGTATGTAATTTTTTGCACTCTGTGTTTTATCTCTGCTATCTTGAAAATTTATCAAAAGTTTGCTCTAAATTTAGAAGTGTTATAAATGAAGGTTTGCCTTTCTTCAATATAGGTGTCAGCACTGCCTCATGTGTTCTCTCATTTATCTGGAGCCAGACTCATCTTCCCTGAGGTTTGGCTTTTACCATTTTTTCCATTCTTCTGCAAATAATGTGTGTCAGTATTTTGCAACTACGATTTACTAAACTGATGGTCTGTAAGAGTGACACCTGTCAGCACCTGTCTTCCTTGGATTTGGGATTATTATACTCAGAGTATTTTGCCTGTCTCACATCTGACACACCATTTTTGTTGTGCTTGACTCTCCAAAACATTTAAATAGTTCTAAGTTACAGTTACAATCTCGGAATTGGTGCGAATGCTTGCCTTTCATACACAGAATTCATCAGATCATGAAAATGCAGTCAGTGCAGCATATAATGACACTGCAGTTATGTTTATGAGAGGAGGATGTGAGGCACAAAACAACTGAAAGGGCTGAAAGCAAAGCTTTAAATTAAAAAATGTAATTTCAGTTACAGATGATGAATCTTGTTACTGCTGCTTGAGCTTGAGCATTACTACAGAGTGTCGCTGCCTGGCCCACATTTTTAGGCATCTGCTATAATGTGACAAGCTTGCACAAGTTTCTTTGCACCTGATACTCCTGGAACCAAGCCATATATCACTGCCATGATGGGTGGGAGATCCTAACTACATCACATTGTTGATTGCACGTATTTTAATAAAATACAGATCGTGCAAATTGTCTACGGAATACAGACTTAACTAACCAGTATCAATTATCATCCAACCTACATACATTTCATCCTGCTTGTTGTATTTATGCCTTGATCGTTCTCTTATAATTTGACTGCCCCCCCCCCTTTCTCTCTCTCTATCTCTCTCTCTCTCTCTCTCTCTCTCTCTCTCTCTCTCTCTCTCTCTCTCTCTCTCTCTCAGCATTAATTATTCTTTGGCATTTCAAGATTTCAAGGTGTGTCCTATCAACCTATCCTTTCTTTTAGTGAGATTGTGCCACAAGTTCTTTTTTCCAGATTTGACTTTGTACCTTTTCATTAGTTATCCAGTACATGTATCTCGCATTCAGCATTCTTAGAAGTAGAATGACTTGTCCCTACTTCATTCCACCTGCTGGCAATTTCTAACCATTCTTTTAATAATGTCTCATTTTATGTGAGCCCATTCCTACTAGAGGGTAATCATACAGCTACATTCCTGGAAAATATATGTATGAAATAACTGGAGTATATGTATTACCAAGTGTGTACCACCAACTGCTTAGTGCAACTTCCACTGGCGACTCCAACCAAAATGTGACTGTCACATGACTAGCAATCTGGAGTGGGGCAGGAGAGGGGGAGGAATAGCAGGATACTGGTGGGGGGAGAGAAGAGGACTGTCTGGCAGGGTGTGCAGGGACTCAAGATTGCAAGGTTCAGTGTCAGGAAGTGGGGTGTGAGGGGGAAAAGATAGGGACCAGAAAACGAGAGGAGCAGGAACACGAAAGAAATGCCCAGTACATTGCAGAGGGTAGCATACAAAATAGGGTTAGGAAATGTGTAAATGGAGGAGGTGATAGGATGAGGGGTGGAAACTGTTGGTTAGAGGGTGTGGGGATAGTAGGTTACCATAACCTGAGGCCAAAATAATGTTGGGTGTGGAAAATATGTTGTAAGGATAACTCCCATATGGACAGTTCAGAAAAGCTGGTGGCTGAGGGGAGGATCCAGATGGCCCGGGTTGTGAAGCAGCCATTGAAATCAAGTATTTATGTTTGGCTGCATGTTGTGCCACATTGTAGTCCACTTTGCTCTTGGCAACAGTTTGGTGGTGGCCTTTTATCCCAGTGGACCACTGGTTGGTACTCATACCAACACAAAATGCCATTTAACGATTGCTGCAGACCTGATATACAACATGGCTGCTTTCACAGGTGGCCTGGACTTCGGTGGAGTAAGCTAAGTGTAAGACAAGACTAGAGGAGGAAGTGCTGGGTGGGTGGCTTTGGCAAGAGCAAAGTAGATCATCCTGTGGAACAACATGCAGTTGGAGGGTAACATTCTGAATTTCAATGGCTGCTTCACAGCCCAGGCCATCTGGACCACTCCCAAAATTATCCTGGCCTCAACATACGTTAACCTAATGTCCCCACACCCTTCACCCAAGAGTTTCGGCCCCCTCACCTTATCACCTCCTTCCTTTTCACATTTTCCTCACTCTTTTTGTGTGGCTCCTTCTGCCTATGTATCTGCTCATCCTTTTCCCTTCCCTGCTTCACTCCTTTTCCACTCCCTGTCTACCCCCACACCGCCTACCTCCTGTCACTAGGCCTGGCAGACTCTACTCCTGCAAGCCCTGCCAGACAGCTTGGCTGAAAGCTATAATGTGTAACAGTCTTTTCATTGTGCCTGCCTGCAACTCAGTGTGTCATCTTTACAGTGAATAGTAATCTATAGTTTTCCTAGTTGCTTTTGTTAGTAAAGTTTCTCATTTGACAAAAAATAACATGTTGTAATTTCTCTGTCTGGTAGTAAAAGTTGTGTTTTGTTCATTAAAGTTGTAATTATTTGTGACACACTATGCTTAAAGGCCTGCATTTCATCCAACTTCTTCCAGTGAATAGATTCTGCCATGAAATTCCATTCTGGAAGGTCTGCACAATATCAATACGTGGCAGATTATGGAATATTAAATGGAATCATAACATTTGCCAATTAAGAATCTGCTTACATTTGAGAACAAGTGGCATTCAGAGGTGGCAAAATACACTGCATATGGTGGAGACTTCGACAATTGCTACTGCAAATCCTACTGTGTTCTCATTGTGAATACACATTTATGAGCAGGTGAAGTGTCATGAGGAAAGACTTTTTTCCCTACTGATCTACATTTACACCTAAATGTACTTACATACTCTGCAAGTCGCTGTAGAAAGCATCATGGGGGTACTTTGTGCCATTGTTACTCATTGTCTTTCTTGTTCCACATTCAAATAGTGTGATGGGAAAATGATCGTATGTGTCTGTACAGGCTATAATCATTCTGGTCTGTCCGCAAGATGTACATTGTGGTCAGTATAACTGTTTCGCAGTCTTTCACAAA
The DNA here is from genome assembly GCF_023864345.2 of Schistocerca serialis cubense. Lineage (NCBI taxonomy): Eukaryota > Metazoa > Arthropoda > Insecta > Orthoptera > Acrididae > Schistocerca > Schistocerca serialis. Next base: position 575,548,525 of record NC_064638.1, read on the forward strand.
TCGGGTTCTCTCATTGTCTGCAGCACCATTTGATGGTCAGATCATTGTCTTCTCTCTAAAGATTAATATTTACATTCATGGAGCATTTTTGTAGCATTCTAGTACTGAATGAACTGACTGGTAACAAATCAAACAGTAGGTCACTAAAATTGCTTTGAGGTCTTCCTTTACAAGCTGCTTCTCATTTCTTCATCCATACTTTCACTGTTAGGTAACAAATAAGATGAGTGCCTCATAAGACACAGGGAACAATGATCTTAACCTTTTCAGTAGGTGAAACTGACTTCTTTGCATTTGTAAGGTATGCAGCCATCCAGACTTGGCATGTAGTAAGTCCTCAGAAACATCTTTATCACTCAATACTTTATTTATGATGCATTTCAAGTAATCATCATCAGATAACTGCAACCAAATTTACACAAAAGACGAATCAGAAAAGCCCAATATTAAAAGACCAATGGGCCATCAGGAACAAAGTACACATTGAGCACAAGTGCTTACAATATGCTTAGGAAGGGAAGTCAAATGGATTTATAATCATTATGACTGATGACTCATATGTGGATTTCATATTCTTAATTGACAAAAATATCAAACTGTCACACAAAAGACATCATTGTCCTCTCCCATGCAGAGGGGCTTTAACAAACAACAGATAATTCATTATGCTGAAGCTATCGATACATTTTACATGCTTTGATTGTAAAGAAAATTCTCTAATAAATTATACGACACTCAATGTAATGTTGTCATTGAGCTTCATTGCAAAATGTGTCACAGAACCAGTCACCAATTAAGGTCTCTTTAAGCTCATATAACCTTGTGGCTTTCATGACAGTCAGGATTCGAAGCAGCCATTGTCCAATCAGCAGTTCTCACACAAGGGTAAATTCTTAACAGCACATCCGTGATAACAGGCATACATTAATGAATCACATGCAGGTTATAGCATTCAACACCTTTCTCACCATTGGCAACGATGTGTAGAAGACCTGTTGAATCATCCTGATGCCTACTGACGGTTCGTAATGTACTTGAATCCAGTCTGCACATGATAAAATTCCTCTTAGTAATTGCAACTGATAAGTAATAAATATCAGATTTATTCACAAAATATTCATCCTTTATTTGCTGTAAGCACATTTATTCATTTTGTGGTCTAACTAATTTCTTTCAGAGCAGTGTCACTGATAATGCAAAAAGATACTGTTTTATCTTGAATCAACACAAATCTGTTTTAATACTTTTTCAGCTAATGTAATTGCCAAAATATTTATAAGATGTCAAATTGGAGAGTGGGGACTTCACAGTAAAGCTGTATGCAATTACAAAATCCTGCATCAGAGGCAGATAATGATTACTAATGGAGCTGCCAAGTTGACTGCTGCCCATTGGTCTGATCATTTGCACTGTTAAAGATGACTAAGATAATGATAAAACTTATGGTAGAACTTCTTTGTAATGATTTTGTCTTGGAAGGTATGCACTCACAAGAGCAAAAGAAAGTGATCTTCATCATCTGTAATTTGTAATTCGATAGATAAAAAAATCTAGTCACCATGTGGCAGCAGGAAAAACACACATATAAAGGTACTAAAATCTGCAAGAGCCAGTGGCTCCTCCTCCTGGCACAAGGGTTAAAGAAGAAGGAAGAGGGTTAATGGAAGAGGTCTGGTGAGATGTAGGTAATGGGGAGAGTTCAATGAAATCTCCCAGAGCACCAGGTCAGTGGAGATTTACTGCATTGGATGAGAAGGAAAGACTGATCATTGGAGACTGCACTGGATGAGATTTGTGTTGTCATTTTTGTTGATATTTTGAACCATGTGACTACTGCTCTTTCTGATATATCAGCTCATTGATAAATCAGCCATGTGGCCATCATTCATTGATTATTTTTGTTGATGTATGGTCTACACTTTACTGAAGACTAATTGTCATTTTGCTAAGGTGTGTCATAAACCCACAGTTAATCACCAGTGATTATAGTATTCAGTAAGTTGTGGTCACTATTTAAATTGTTCTGCATGTCTTAGTGTTTTCTAGGTGGTGTTTCTTCTGTTCCATCTCTTGCAGCTTCAGCATAAATTTCATTTTTTCTCCTCTCAATCACAAATCCTCACTCAAAACTGGTTGTATAAATCAGTGCTAATAACCGTTTGGTTTTTGATCTTTCTAAACTGTTGCTTCAATTGTCCTACATAGCCACAATGTATAATCAGTGACAGTCATCATCTTTGGATGACCTACTGGATGTAATTTGCTGTCCACCATCACAAAATCATTTTTTAGGTGATCAAAATATCCACGGGTGTGCTGGCGGTCTACAGTGTCCAACGGGCACAATATTTTGGCGATCATACATGTCGCCATCATCAGGTGAACTGACGGACTGAGCTCCTGTGAACGTGCTGACACGAAGATCCATACACTAAGGCTGCTCAGAGGGAACTGGGTTCGGTCGCGGCGGCGGCCGATTTAAATACCCTCCGCCCGCGGCGCGCTCCTTCCGCCATCCGCGCCCCGTGTCATGGTCACGCAGTGGAACAGATTGCGACGGTGTCTGAGATGACGTCGGTGTGATGGCTCTGTCCGCCGTGGTCGTCACAACTATACATCACACTGACATCATCTCAGACGCCGTCGCAATCTGTTCCAACGTGCGACCGTGGCGCGGGGCGTGGACGGCGGAGGGAGTGCGCCGCAGGTGGAGGGTATTTAAATCAGCCGCCGCCGCAACCAAACCCAGTTCCCTCTGAGCAGCCTTAGCGTACGGATCTCCGTGCCAGCACGTTTACAGGAGCTCAGTCCGTCAGTTCACCTGATAATGGTGACATGTATGATCGCCGAAATATTGTGCCCCTTGGACACTGTAAACCAGCAGTACACCCGTGGATATTTTGATTGTCAAATACGTCGGGAGAAACCCAAGAATCACATTTTTTAAGTGGTTACCACTCCTTCATGCCCATTATTTAATTTCCAAGACTCAAAAACTATCAAGTATAATTTACACTTCAATATTTCCAAGCGTCTGTTATTTCATGGTAGTTAAAATTAATTATTATTATTATTATTATTATATAAAATTATTATTATAGATAAAAATCATTACATTCCATCAATCATTAACCAAATGTTAATGTCTTTAACACTGAAAATAATCAATTTTTGGCAATATAATTTAACGGATAGACCAAAGAATTTACTCACCAAGTGGCAGGAGGACAAAACACATGAAAAAAGGTTAAAGGTTTGCAAGCTATCAGAGGCAGAAGGGTTGAAGGGGAAGGAAGAGTGGTGAAGGAAAAGGACTGGTGAAGTTTAGAAAAAGGAGTAGAGTTCAAGAAAGTCACCCAGGACTCTTGGGTCACGGGAGACTTGCTGGACAGGATGAGAAGGGAAGACTCTTTCCCTCTCATCCTGTCAGGTTAAGTTTTCCCTGACCTGGGGTCCAGAGTGACTTTTCTGAACTCTACAGTTTTTTCTAAACTTCTCCAGTCCTTTTCCTTCGCACCTCTTCCTTCCCCTTCAACTCTTCTGCCAAAAGCTTGCATACCAATAACCTTTTTTCATGAGCGTTTTCTCCTGCTGCTGCTTGGCATGTAGATTTTATCGATCCATATGTTATTGTCTGGTATTTTTATGTGTGGGAAAAAATTTAAGCCTCCTGTGAATGTGCCCCCCCGCACCTCTCAACTGATGGACAACTGCTATGTTCCTTTGTTGAGATGGTAAAAATTAAGCTTCAAAATTTCTAGTACATTTCTTTTGGACAGTAGTGACCAATACTCTGTGTCTAATGACCTGGGTTTCAGATCCACAAGAAGAAAATTAAAAATGGAAGAAGTATTTTTGATATGAAAATCAGATATGAACTAATGACAATAACTTGTTTTTACAATGAAAAATAATATTAGGAATTGAAGTAGAACATACTTCAACAAAGAACTGTCTGGGCAGATTAAAATAAGAATCACTGCCTTTCATATACAATAGTCTACTACCAGTACAGGACCCAAGATTTTAGTACCTCCTTTAGTACAAGCTTACCTGTGAGTAATAGTTGGATACAGGAGAGTCCATTGGTCCCTGGCTTTTGTCATCTTCATCCAGAGAGTGAAGCAGCTTTGAACAGAAAATATGTCACTAATTATAGCATCACAAGACTTCACTGAAACAAAACATCTTTTAGAGATCAAAATTGAAATAAAATATGCCATATATAAAAATATTTTATCATTTGAGGTATGATACCTCAAACAAATCAAGAAACTACTTGCATTTCTAAGGAAGTAGCCATTGTAGTGACTGCTTTTTTAACTTTAACGAGATAATTACGCTCTGATACTGTTAATCAAGAACACCAAAGGGCAAAAATGGTGGAGATCCTGTGGAATCTCATGCTGGATAATATGAAGAAATATTTTGTACATGTGGTGTCTGTTCTTTCAGAGATGTCCAACAGAACAAACACCACATGCATAATTAAAGGTGAGGATGACCAGTTGATAACTTCAGTACAGATGCACACCAAGCTCAAACTATTACAGGAATCTGCAAAATGCTGTGAGTAATGAGGGTAATGGACAAGGGGCACTACATTAATAGTGTGGATAAGTTGAGAATCTGGGTCTGATGAGAGGCATGCTACGGTAGTCCATGCAGTTGTGATGACCACTGTGTCTGGATGGCACAGTGATCTGCACATCTGCCTAATAATCAGAAGAGCTAGGTTTTAATTTTGATCTGGAGAGAAATTTTCAACTTTCCCTTTTCATTTAAATCAATGGCCACTAGGGGCTAATGCCATTATTCCTTTGTATTTTGAGAAATGTTTTTAGTCAAATAAGTGTGGGCTCTTAAATGGGATGTGAAGGTGACCATTAATTGAATGTATTGCGCACATAAACAAATTTCCAGCATTAGTCTCTTTTCTTTTGTGCCAGGCCTTTTGAAACGCAAAAACACATTTGTGTTAAGAAATGACAACATGCACCCCATGGACTGCTATTGACTGATACCTGGACCTTTTTAGGATTGCTAAAAATCAATTAAATTATAGAGACACAGTCACAGATTACATTAAATTTTTTTAGCACTTTCAGCCTCAACAAGAACTGTGTCAATATGTTAACTTCATTATTATGAGTACCTCTCCCTGATGTCCAACCATACACTCTTAGTGAACTACTTTATCTCAAGTTAACAATCCATAAATTTCATAACAATTTTTATTCTCTTGCTAATGAGCAAAAAACATTCCAAAACATGATATGAACTCACATGCATGGATCTGATCTGAAATACAGGTCTTATGCCATTTGGCTATAGTTCCAGTAAACAAAGCCATTTCTGCTCAAGTACATCTCCAATGGCTCAAACTCACTAGTTATTCCATTTCTCAGAAACTACTATGCTGCATGCCTGATAAATGGCTGTAACATATCCACAATTTTAAGGTTTCTAATTACTCTACTTGGATTGAAATCAATTCTCCATTATGAACTTTCACCGTGATTTTGCAAAAACACAGGCATAGAGACTTTCAGAGCAGTTTTTTTAACTGGCCTCAGGCAGTACTTTGATGTTCATTGAAATCAGAGGAGCAAAGGGCTGACAAGATGGTGATGCGTGTAGATGTAATAGTAAGTTGCTCCATAAATCATGAGTATTTAGCTTCTATAAAGTGTATATTATGTGACAAAGTCATATCAGGTGGTGTTAGAGTATGTTCAGTGGTGCATAGGTGATATCATTCACTCTGCTTTGCAAAAGTGGACCATGAAAACACACCGTGTGCTTCTGGAACAAAGTGTAACAGTTGTTTAGCTGCAACTGAAATGTGTCATGCAAATTGTGAACTTAAAGTATTAGAAACATTGCAGAAACAACTGAAAGCCACTTGAGAACATTTTCTGCTGCTGGAAAGCATGGTTAAAAGCCCATCTGAACCACCACATGAAGAACTCTGACAGTTTCAGACATACAGTGAACCGAATACGTGTGCAAAATCTATATATATTTCAAAGGCATTTAAGGTTCCTTTAAGAAATTTATTTCAACATCTTATTATGGGTTCAGAACAAACTCATTAGTTTACCACCACAGACGAAGTGCATCGATCTGAATCTCTAGGAATGAAGAATAAAATGAGCAGTATGTCAGTAAAATCTGGCTGTCGCGAGAATGTAAACAAAGTGACACAAAAAATACCAGTATTAGTGCAGTTTTGCTTGCTGACAGCCATGGAAGAGGACTTGTGCACATTCTTCATTACCAGCACGATTTAAATGTTACAAGTGTCGTGAAACCTGGAGCAGGTTTGAAGTTCTAAAAGACTATAAAATCAGTACATGTGTGTGCCACAGAATCAGTGTATTGTCATTTTAGGTGGCTCAAACCACATGCATAAAAATGCAGCAAACAGAATCTTAAGAGATGCACTTTTAGGTGATCAAAAAGTGATTGTGATTGGTATACCTCACGGGCATGACCTTACAGAATCTGCTTGTGTAAATAAAGAGATTCAAAAAGTAAACAGCAGTTACTGAAAGATCTGCAAACCCACTTCAAATGCTTTTTTCCTTCCTGTTGATGATTTAGAAAGAAAGCATTTCACAACACACAGAATGCATCTAAATAAATGGGGCAAATCACAACTCGGCCAGAAAATCAGTGGAAAGTGTTTTTTTTATGACAGTCAGAAATGTGACAAAATTTTACTGCCAGCTGTAAAGGAGATGTGCAAAATATCTTCCCTACAAATAAAGCCTGCTACAGCAGTACTAAAACAAAAAGAATTGGTTACAGTTCAAAGTGTTGAGAAAGAAGTTACAAGAACAGTGGTAGCAGGGAAAACAACACATTTAGGACCAGAGAACAAGAAAACAGCAAGAGTGACAACATATTCAGCTACAGAAACAATTACATCATCAGATATAACAATAAAAATATCCACAAGGACACAACCTGCTAGAGCAAGACAACCACCATCAAGAAGTGTGGATTTTTACTGGCCACAGACGAAGACAGCACCTCCATAATTCATCCCGGAAGTGTTCTTCAGATTAAAGTGAAAGGAAGGCAAAGACAAATAAAGGTAAGTGATGATTCAGATATGCCAAGCAGAAACCCCCAGTTTATAACTGTCCATTAGAATGTGCAGTCATTGTGACACAAAATTAATGATCTAAAAGTATTACTGCCATATCAATTAAAAGAAGTATCTGTAATGTGTTTTAGTGAACATTGGCTAACTGATGAGATGTCAGTAATCACAAGTATACAGGGTTATGTTATGACATCTCGTTTCTGTACAAAAATAACTGCGCATGGAGGAACATGTACATTTGTGAAAGACAGTATCAGCTATTGCTGCCTAAAATCTCTCAAAAAGTTAGGAAAAGAAGGTTATTTTGAAATTTCTGTTGTAGAACTAATCTCAATAAAAACAAACTCAAACATAAAGATATTCTTTAACCAACTTGACAGTAGTGTTGACAGTATCAGGGACCTAAACAAAACAGTTATAATATGTGGAGACTTTAACATTGACTTTAACAAAGTTTAAAAGATAGAGATGATCTTATGGCTATTTGTGCAACATACAATCTGCCCCCAATTATAAATTAAAAGTTTATTCAGCACCACTATTGATATGATACTGAAACAAGGAAAGCCATGAATATGCACCTAGATACTTCAACACAAGTTCAAGCAACCACTATGCACAGCATCTTGAAATATTTTCATTGCTGAATTTAATTAAACAAACAGAAACAATAAAAATAGGGAGAACCTTCAGCCATCAATACATTGAATACTTTAGGAATTTACTTAAGAAGGAAACATGGACTGAAATGTACAGATACGAAAACACAGATGAGAAGTTCATCATATTTATGGACATATTTACACATTATTTTAATATGTCATTTCCAGTTAAAAATCAGAAAATCAAGTGTAGTAGGCTGGTTGGCAACAGGTATATAAGAAAGTCATGTGCTGAAAAATGAAGTTTATATTAGATCTCCTAGTCTTCCATAGTACCCAATGAATTCCTTCGATATTTCAAGAATTATGAAATTATTCTTTAAAAAGTGATCAAAGAAGCCAAAGTAATGGCAAGTGACTGTTACGTAAATAACTCCCATAACAAAATGAAAGCTGTATGGAGTATAGTGAATCATCAAACATACAATGTTTCTCCTCAAAATTCCAAAATTAAATTGAATTGTAACTGCAAAGAAATTAATGATCCTAAAGAAATAGCAAATGTGTTCAATACTTATTTTAGCAATATAAGTGAGCATTTAATTGTTGAAATCAAACCTTTCAATACAAACTGCCCAGTATCATCTGTAAATACCAACATAATTCCTACTTCACTGTTTCTCTTGCCAACAACCCAGAAAGAAGGCATGTCAGTTGGGATAGGCTACAACCCTGCCTCACTCCCTTTTCAACTACTGCTTCTCTTTCACGCCACTCTACCCTTGTAACTGCCACCTGGTTTCTGTACAAATTGTAAATAGCCATTCACATCCTGTATTTTACCCCCACCACCCTCAGAATTCCAAAGAGAGTATTCTACTCAACAGTGTCAAAAGCTTTCTCTAAGTCTACAAATGCTATAAATGTAGATTTGCCTTTCCTTAACATATCTTCTAAGAGAAGTCATAGGATCAATATTGCCTCACATATTCCTACATATCTCATGAATCCAAACTGATCTTCCCTGAGGTCAGATTCTACCAGTTTTTCATTCTGCTGTAAAGAATACATGTTAGTATTTTGCAACCACGACTCATTAAACTTGCATTTTGGCGATATTCACACCTGTCAGCACCTGCTTTCTTTGGAATTTGAACTGTTATATTCTTCTTGAAGTCAGAGTATTTCACCTGTCTCATACATCTTGCTCCCCAGATGGACACATTTTATCATGGTTGGCTCTCCCAAGGCTATCTGTAGTTCTAACAGAATATCATATACCCCCAGCGCCTTGTTTCAACTTAGACCTTTCAGCACTCTCTCAAATTCTTCATGCAGTATCATATCTCCCATCTGATTTTGGTCTACATTCTCTTCCATTTCTACAGTGTTTCCCTGAAGTACAATGCCCTTGGATAGACCCTCTATATACTACTCCCACCTCTCAGCTTTCCCTTCTTTGCTTGGGACTGGTTTTCCATCTGAGCTCTATTCATACAGAGGGTTCTCTTTTCTCCAAAATATCTCTTTAATTTCCCCTTGTGGTGTATGCTTCTAAATTCTTACATTTGTCCTCTAGCGCCCCTCACTTAGCTATTTTGCACTTTCTGTCAATCTCATTTTTTAAATGTTCGTATTCCCTTTCATCTGCTTCATTTACTGCATTTTTGTATTTTCTCTTTTCATCAGTAAAATTCAATATCTCTTGTGTTGTCCAAGGATTTCTACTAAGCTTTGTCTTTTTACCTACTTGATACTCTGCTGCCTTCACTTCTTCATCTCCCAAAGCTACCCATTGTCCTTCTTCTACATTCCTTTCTCCTGTTCTCGTCAATCATTCCCTAATGCTCCCTCAAACTCTCAACAACCTCTGGTTCTTTCAGTTTATCCAGGTCCCATCTTCTTAATTTCCTACCTTTTTGCATTCGCTTCTGTTTTAATCTACAGTTCATTACCAATAAATTGTGGTCAGAGACCACATTTGGCCCTGGAAATGTTTTACAATTTAAAATCTGGTTTCAAAATCAATCTGAAACCTGTCGGTGTCTCCAAGTCTCTTCCCACATATACAACCTTCTTACATGATTATTAAACCAAGTGTTAGTAATGATTAAATTATGCTCTGTGCAAAATTCTATCAAGGGCTTCCTCTTTCGTTTCTTTCCCCCATTCCATATTCACCTACTAATTTCCTTCTCTTCTTTTTCCGACCATCAAATTCCAGTCCCCTAACACTATTAAATTTTTGTCTCCCTTACCTATCTGAATAATTTATTTTATCTGATCATATATTTCTTCAATCTCTTCTTCATCTGCGGAGCTAGTTGGCACATAGACTTTTACTACTTTGATGCGTGTGGGCTTTGTTTCTGTTTCGGCTACAATAAAATGTTCACTATGCTATTTGTTGTAGCTTATCTGCATTCTTATTTTCTTATTCATTATTAAACCTACTCCTGCATTACCCCTATTTGATTTGATTTTATAACCCTGTATTCACCTGACCAGAAATCCTGTTCCTCCTGCCACCAAACTTAGCTAATTCCCTCTACAACCATTTCCCTTTTTAAATTTTCTAACCTGCCTGCAAGATTAAGGGATTTGACATTCCATGCTCAGATCCGTAGAACACTTTTCTTTCTCCCAATAATGACATCATCCTGAGTATTCCCCATGTGGAAATCAGAATGGGGGACTATTTTACGTATGGAATATTTTACTCAAGATGATGCCATTATGATCATTTAACCATACAATAGAGCTGCATGCCCTCGGGAAAAATTATGCCTGCAGTTTATATAAAATTAAGAACTTTTACTGCCAGAGTGAAAGTTATTAACTTCATTTAATAAAGGCCAACAAAAGTTCCATGCTATCATACTAGAGTTAAGTTATTTCAACCTCACAGTTTATAGAGGTCTCATGTCAATAAAATAAAATAAGTAACTCATTTCAGCTAAATAATAGGATGCAGAAGTGGGCAAGTTGAAGTGAACCTGCTTTTTACTTACACACTATCACTTTCCTGATGAAGTAAAATGCACATTTCATGAAACCTATTTCAGATTAGATCACTGTTGCTACCACTTTTTCCATCATTACATAGGAAAAACAAAGTCACATCCCTCCCCCTTGAGTGAGCAGCCTGTGTTGTGAGCTCATCACCCAAAGTGGTGCCACCTAAGAACGTTTTTCACTTTTTAAAATTATTTTTCAGTTTTTCTGTTGCTTCTGCTATGAAAGACAAGGTTGGCACCTTACCAACAGTTTTTACCCCAGTTGTTCCTCTGTTGCTCACCACTTTACACTGAAGGTGAGTGATACTCAGTTCTTGTACCTTACTTTTTAAAACTTCCTGACAAATGTGTGTACTAGACTGGGACTCTAACTCTGAGCTTGATCTTTCAGTGGCAGCACTCCAGATGACCGAACTATTCAGCCACAATCACAACCCCACCAATATAGCCAAGGCTGTGGCTAAGTCAGTGCACATATCCTTTCTTCCAGGAGTCTTAGCCCAGCAAGGAATGAGGGAGAATGACTGAAGTTTGGAAAGCACGAGGGGGATATTTGAAGAATTAAAGTTGTGAGAGCACGTCATGAGCCTTGCATGGAGGTCTGCATCAGGCACAGTACTGCTTGCAGAAGGCTTCAAGTTTGAGTCCAGTAACGTGCACCTGTGCACGGACACACAAAATTTCTTGTAATCAAATATTCCACCACCGAGTGAAAGATTAATCTGCATCCTTTGTGAAATTCTCAGACATATTTTCATTGATGAACTTTAGTGCATTTTTGTTTAACCGAATATTTGCCACTGAAATGTGTACCTGGAAAATGGCCCAGGCTACAAATGTCTATGTGCAGTTCAATCCACTAAAACCTCTACATGTAACTGGTATCAATAACAGAAACAAAATTAATGCCCTGTATTTCTAACTGAGCAACACTGGAATGATCAGTGATATTAGCAATGATGTTTTAAAATGAAACAGTGTATCATAAACATTACCCCTTTATTTTCAAAATATGAGGATGAAATTGCTATGAATAGCTTGTTACCTAAACAGCAGAAGTGTTAGACATGGGTACCATTAAACACAATTACAGAACATGTAATAAGTTGAGTGATCTGAAACAGAAAAATAAAATGCAACAAAATGATTACAGATTTTAATAGCAGTGATACATACCTTCTCCACTTCATCATCAAAATGATCTTCAGACTGCCTCTCAGTCTTATCACGCTCCATTAGTGTGGCACGCTTAGCAGCCAAATAAAGTGAGCGCTTCAGGCGCATGTAGAAAACATCTGTAATTGCTCTAACTGTGTAATCTGGTATAAATGAATGGCGCAACATGCTGTCCAGATTCACTGACTGAATAGAACCAATATTCTGTGGATTTTGTGTTGTTGGAGAGTCTGAAACATAATCAGAAAGTATGCAAAAATATAAGAACCAACACTCTAACATCTGCTTCTTTACTTTGCCTCTACTGTCACTGATGCAATGAGAATGTGTGGATGCAGTTCCATCAAAGCTACTAAATTTAAATATTTACATAAAGTTAATGCAAAAAAGGATGGCAGTTACAGTACTAATAATAAGATGATGTGTCACAAATCTAAAATGAGCTAGCAAAATCAAATAAACTTCTGTCACAGCAAGTAATAAACATATTTTATACTAGTACAATAAATGCTACTCATGCATGTTATGACATTTCATTATCACAACTTTTTCAGTTCTCTTTTCTCTTCTAAATTTAGTCCCTTTTACCTTATCTGATTTTGCTACATTTTTACTCATTTTGCTTAGTGAATAGTGATTATAGTGCAAACATAATACTTAAATAGTAGCTCGGTGAAACAACAACAGGACTTTAATGATACACACATTTTTGTTGTTGTTGTTGTTGTTGTTATTGTTGTTGTCTTTAATCTGAAAAGAATCTGCTTATTTTACTTGTCTCCTGGACTCCCTATGCACTTTTTACCCCTCCATATTTCCCTCCAGTACTGAACTGACAATTCTTTGGTGTCTCAGAATGTGCCCTAATAACTAATCCCTCCTTTTACTCAAGTTGTACCACACATTTCCTCCCTCTCTCTCTCTCTCTCTCTCTCTCTCTCTCTCTCTCTCTCTCTCTCTCTCTCTCTCTCTCTCTCTCCCCCTCTCCCTCTCCAATTCTATCCAGTACAACCTCATCAGTTAAATGATCTAGTCATCTCAGCATTCTTCTGTATCATCAGATTTCGAAGGCTTCTGTTCTCTTCTTGTGGGAATTTTTTATCATCCAAATTTCACTTCCATGCAAGGCTACACTCCATACAAATATTTTTGGAAAAGACATCTGAATGATTATATTCAGTGTTAACAAATTTCTCTTCTTGAGAAATGCTTTTCTTCCCACTGCCAATCTACATTTTATATCCTCTCTACTTCAGCCATCATCAGTTATTTTACTGCCCACACACCAAATTTCATCTACTACTTTTACTGTCTCATTTCCTAATCTAAATCCCTCAGTATCATCTGATTTAATTTGATTATATGCTACTATCCTGGTTTTACTTCTGTTAATGTTCATCTGATATCCTCATTTCAAGATACTATTCATGCCATTCAACTGATCTTCCAATTCCTTTGCTTGCTCTGGGAGAATTCCAATACCATCAAGAAACATCAAATTTATGAGGGTGGTTTGGAAAGTTCTTGGAATTACCACGAGAGGTCAGTGCTGTACAACAAGTTGTTCACATGATATTCATTGGACTGTGCACATGTGCCAAGAGAGCTGTGGTGGTTTTTTTTTTTTTTTTTTTTGTGGTTGGGTTTAAGGGCGCTCAACTGCTGAGGTCATTAGCGCCCAGTCACTGTTGTTAGAGCACATGGAATCTGGGAAAACTCAAGGGGATGGGGGGGACACCAGAAGGACCTGACAAAGATGCAGATAAAATAAGTAAAAAGGTTAAATGTCTTTGGACAAGCCAGTTAAAGTTATAAAACGCAGAATACGAGCAGCTGCTCGAGCATCATCAGCTAAAACATCCGGTAAAGTAGATGGCAGGGACAGGACAAAACGAAATTGACTAAAATGGGGACACGACAATAAAACATGGCACACTGTTAATGCCTGACCACAAGGGCACTGCGGGGCTGGGTCACCGGAGAGCAGGTAGCAGTGGCTAAACTGGCAATGCCCAATCCGCAACCTGGTCAGAAGGACCTCCTCGCGCCGAGATGGTCGGGAGGATGTTGTCCAAGCAGTTGGGAACGGTTTTACTGCCCGGAGCTTGTTTCCTTGGAGGGATGACCAAGCATCCCACCACAACGACACAAGCCTCTTACATACATCCCCACGAACGTCAGATGATGGGACACAATGGGAGGCTGGCCGAGGCAGGAGGACTGCAGCCTTGGCTGCAGCGTCCGCAGCCTCATTCCCAGGCACTCCTACATGTCCGGGAACCCACAGAAAGCCGACAGAACCACCATTATTAGCGAAAGAATGGAGGGACTGCTGTATCCGTTGAATCAAGGGATGGACCGAATAGGGAGCTCCAAGGCTCTGAAGAGCACTGAGTGAGTCAGAGCAGAGTACATACGATGAATGGCAGTGGCGGCGGGCATACTGAACGGCCTGATGGAGAGCAAAAAGCTCGGCCGTAAAGCTCGAACATTGGTCGAGGAGCCGGTATTTAAAGGTGGCGGCCCCAACGACAAAGGCACAGCCGACACCATCGTCAGTTTTGGAGCCATCGGTGTAAATAAAGGTGTGACCGGCAAGTCGAGCGCAAAGTTCGACAAACCGTGAGCAATACACTGCAGCCGGAGTACCCTCCTTCGGGAGTGAGCTGATGTCGAGGTAAATATGAACCGGAGCCTGGAGCCAAGGTGGTGTCGGGCTCTCACCCTCTCTGAAGGTGGTAGGGAGGGCAAAATCCAATTGTCGAAGCAGGCGACGGAAGCGGACTCCGGGGGGCAGCAGGGCAGACACATACAACCCGTACTGACGGTCGAGAGAATCGGCGAAGAAGGACTTTTAAGAGGGGTGGTCGTGCATAGACAACAGCCGGCAGGCATACCGACACAGCAGTATGTCGCGCCGGTAGGTCAATGGTAACTCGGCAGCTTCAGCATAAAGACTCGCGACAGGACTAGTGTAGAAGGCTCCGGTCGCAAGACATAACCCCCGATGGTGGATGGAGTTGAGCCGGCGTAAGAGGGATGGCCGAGCGGACGAGTAGACGAAGCTCCCATAATCCAGCTTCGATCGGACTATGGACCGATACAAGCGAAGCAGGACAGTGCGATCCGCTCCCCAAGATGAACCGCTAAGAACTCTGAGGACATTAAGGGAACGTGTACAACGGGCCGCCAAATAAGAGACATGCGGAGACCAACACAGTTTCCTGTCCAACGTGAGCCCTAGAAACTTAGTTGTGTCCACGAATGAGAGAACAACGGGACCGAGATGTAAGGATGGCGGAAGGAATGCTTTATAACGCCAAAAGTTGATACAAACCGTCTTCTCGTCAGAGAACCGGAAGCCATTTGCCACGCTCCATAAGTAGAGGCTGTCTAGACAACGCTGAAGGCAGCGCTCCAGGAGGCATGTTCTCTGGGCACTGCAGTAGATCGCGAAGTCATCGACAAAGAGAGAGCCTGAGACATTAGGTGGAATGCAATCCATAATTGGATTGATCGCGATGGCAAAAAGGGCTACGCTCAAGACGGAGGAATCAATAAAAAGGGGTAGGCGACCGCGTAGGCGCCACCTGTGCATAGTGCAGAGGATACCTCCTCTCCAACAGGTATCATAAGCCTTCTCCAAGTCGAAGAACACGGCTACCGTTTGGCGCCTTCGCAAAAAGTTG
Source organism: Schistocerca serialis cubense (assembly GCF_023864345.2). Taxonomy (NCBI): domain Eukaryota; kingdom Metazoa; phylum Arthropoda; class Insecta; order Orthoptera; family Acrididae; genus Schistocerca; species Schistocerca serialis. The sequence continues at coordinate 575,564,123 of NC_064638.1, forward strand.
TTCATGGTGAATGTCGACAAGGTCCCAAGGTGGTCAACAGCGGAGCGGCGGCGACGAAAGCCGCATTGGACATTAGTAAGTAGCCGTCGAGTTTCAAGAATCCAGACTAACCGAGCATTAACCATGCGCTCCATCACCTTACAGACACAGCTTGTAAGAGAAATGGGGCGGTAACTAGAAGGAAGGTGTCTATCCTTCCCGGGTTTGGGTATAGGAACAACAACGGCGTCACGCCAACGCATGGGGACTTGACCTTCGGTCCAGACGCAATTGTAGGTATGAAGAAGGAAGCTTTTGCCCGCCGGAGAAAGGTGTGCCAACATCTGAATGTGAATGGCATCTGGCCCCGGAGCAGAGGACCGGGACAGTGCAAGCGCACGTTCGAGTTCCCGCATAGTAAAGGGGGCATTATAAGTTTCCAGATTCAGCGAGTGGAAGGAAGGTCGCCGAGCCTCTTCTGTCTCTTTCCTGGGAAGGAAGGCAGGATGGTAATGGGCGGAGCTTGAAACCTCCGCGAAAAAGCGGGCAAAGGCGTTGGAGACAGCCACAGGATCAACGAGGACCTCATTACCTGAGGTCAGGCCAGGTACCGAGGAGTGGGCCTTAATGCCCGACAGTCGGCGCAGGCTACCCCAAACGATGGAAGAGGGAGTAAAACTGTTAAAGGAGCTGGTGAAAGAGGCCCAACAAGCTTTTTTGCTGTCTTTGATGACTCTACGGCATTGCGCTCAGAGTCGTTTGTATTCAATACAATTCGCCAATGTAGGATGCGGCGAAAGGTGCGTAAAGCACGTCGTCGAGCACGGATAGCGTCCCTACAAGCCTCTTTCCACCAGGGGACGGAAACGCGGCGTGAAGAAGAAGTAGTACGAGGAATGGAACGTTCGGCAGCATTGATGATAACAGCCGTGAGGTATTCGACCTGACTGTCACAACTGGGAAAATCGTGGTCCGGAAAGGTCGCCAGGGAGGAGTTAAGTCCCCAGTCAGCTTTCAGTATGTTCCAGCTCGAAGGACGTGGGGATGGGGTGTGGTGCAGGAGACGAACGACACAGGGGAAGTGGTCGCTCGAATAGGCGTCAGAAAGGACATACCACTCGAACCGACGGGCAAGAGTGGTAGAACAGATCGAGAGGTCCAAGTGGGAGTAGGTATGAGTAGAGTCTGAGAGGAAAGTTGGGGCGCCGGTACTGAGGCAGACAAGATTGACATGGTTGAAGACATCCGCCAAGAGTGAGCCTCTTTGACAGGATGCAGGAGAGCCCCAAAGGGGATGATGGGCATTGAAGTCGCCAAACAATAAAAACGGCGGGGGAAGCTGAACGATCAGGTGCATCATGTCAGCCCGACTAACAGCAGATGACGGTGGAGTGTAGATGGTACAAACTGAAAAAGTAAAAGCAGAAAGAGTAATGCGGACAGCTATTGCTTGGAGTGGGGTGGTCAATGGGATGGGATGGTAATAGACATCGTCCCGAACTAGCAACATGACCCCACCATGAGCTGGGATACCGTCCACAGGGGTGAGGTCATACCGCTCCGAGGTATAGTGAGTAAAGGCAATACGGTCAGTCGAGCGCAACTTGGTTTCCTGGAGACCAAGGAAGAGCGGACAGTGCAGGCGGAGGAGCAGTTGTAATTCCTTCCGATTAGATCAAATACCTCTCATGTTCCAATGAAACAACGCCATCGCTAGTCAACAAGGTGGGGGAACGAGACGGGGGAAGAGCTGGTCACCTCGACGGCCGCGGAGGGCCAGGTTGCGAGGGAACAACGCTACAACCGACGGGAGGCGGATCCGGTGCCATCGACTCGTCGCCAGCTGCGGCCGCTGTCCCTGGTTGTGTAGGAGGGGCAGCATCATTTGCCGACGAAAGGCCAGCTGAGCGCCTGGCAGCAGAGCGTCCCGGCAAAACTGAGGACGGCCGGGAGCAGCGACTCACGGATGGAGCGTCAGACGAAACACGCCGGGGTGGAGAGGGGTATAGAGACTTCTTCTTGGAGGCCTTCTTGGAAGGCCGAGGAGGCACAGGGATGGTGGGCTGGACCCGAAGAAGGTCCTAACGCGCGGGGTCCGTTTTGGAACGCCGGACCTCGGAAGCTGTGGTCCGGAACGTTTCCCCGATGGACACCTGAGAAGAGGATCACTTCTAAGGTGGCGTGGGGGGGAGGGGGGAGGAGGGGGGGGGGGAGGAGGAGGAGGAGGAGGAGGAGGAGGAGGAGGAAGCGCGGCCCCTGGGGCAGAGGGGGTGGGGGCCACAGGGGAGGAGGATTTGGAAGGGAGGGATTTGGGAGGCGGAGGCAGAGCCCCCTGATGGGCGGAGGAGGCGGAGGGGGGACAGGATAGGGGTGAGGATACCGCGTAAGGAGTGGACACAACTGAGGCAAACGAAGTGGTCAATGGCACGGGATGGAGACAGTCGTACTTCTTCCGGGCCTCAGAATAAGAGAGCCAATCCAAAGCTTTGATTTCTTGTATCTTCTTCTCCTTCTGATATGCGGGGCAGTCTGAGGATCTAGACGAGTGCACGCCAGGACAATTAATGCACCGAGGTGGTGGGGTGCATGTATGTTCCTCACGAAGAGGACGTCCACAATCGCCATAAAGGGGCTCAGCCTCACACCGTGACGACATGTGCCCAAAACGCAAACACCTAAAACAGCGCATAGGAGGCGGGACGTAAGGTCGCACGTCACACTGGTAGCACATCACCTTTACCTTCTCCGGGAGAACGTCCCCCTCGAAGGCGAGGATAAAGGCCCCGGTGTCGATGCGACGGTCTTTGGGGCCGCACTGGACTCGCCGGACGAAATGCACGCCTCGGCGCTCCAGGTTGGCCCTGAGCTCCTCATCAGATTGTAGCGGGAGGTCACGATGGAAAATAACCCCCTGCGTCCTATTTAGTGCCAGATGTGGGACAATGGATACTGGGATGTCCCCTAGGCGGTCGCACGCCTGGAGCGCTGCCGACTGTGTGGCGGACGTGGTCTTGATAAGAACGGACCCTGAACGCATCTTGCTGAGAGCCTCGATTTCCCCGAAGATGTCCTCAATGTGCTGAACAAAGAACATGGGCTTGGAGGTGGCAAATGTCCCCCCATCGGTTCTAGAACAGACCAAATAGCGGTGGAAGTACTTCGCCCCAAGCCGGCGGGCCTGTCCCTCCTCCCATGGAGTGGCCAAGGGGGAAAGGGCAGGAGAACCAGAACTAGAAACGATACCTTTTCTTTTGAAAGACTCTGCCGCAGAGCGACCTGATATGTGTTGACGTTTCATCTGTGAAACGTCCGCCCCGATACCACCCACTCCGACCAGGGGCTCTCCCACGGGCGCCACCCAGCCGCAGCAAGGGCCACCTGGCGGGAGTCCTGATGCCCCAAGGAGACGGGCATCTACTCCTTGGCCGACGTGGGGAGGGTGCAGCTCAGGTATCGGCAGTACGATCCCTATGTTGTCAGGGGGCTACAACCTAGAGGGTACATGACGACCCCACCACAACGGGCTGGCTACCGTGCTGGATTTCTGGTGCCATGGAAAGTCTATCATGATCGCTGGTGCAGATGGAGATGCACTATGGGCGTAACTTGGACAACCCATCAGGCGTTTAGGCCCAATTTGAGGAATAGTGGGTATGGTTACAACGCTGGTGCAATGCTGAGTGCCAAGGTCTTAGTGCACTTAGGACCAGTGGTACACCACGTAAGGTGTCCTTCCCCAAAAGGCTCGTACTTCTGTAGAATTTTGAAAAATGGAGGTCAAACCCCAAGGGGGACCATCACATGGAAGGCCGAAACGGTTGAAACTCCTTTTAGTCGCCTCGTACGACAGGCAGGAATACCTCGGGCCTATTCTTACCCCGGACCCGCAGGGGGGACTGCTGTGGTGGTGACATGACTCTGTTGTTGTTCCCACATAGTGATTAAGTACTTTGTAAAGAAAGGTATGAAAGTAAAGCACATTCACGCTGATTTCCAGAATACACTGGGGCACTCCGCTCCTTCATATTCAACTGTTGCCAAGTGGACAAATGAATTTAAATTTGGTCGAGAGACCTTAGATGATGATCCGCACAGTGGTTGGGCACGATGTGTCACTACTCCAGAAATCATTGCACAGGTGCACAAAATGGTCATGGAGGATCGTCGATTGAAAGTGCGTGAAACTGCTCACACTTGCCAGATGTCATCTGAAAGGGTATATCTCATTTTAACCAAAGAATTAGCAATGAAAAAAATATCGGCAAGATGAGCGTCCCGACTCGCGGAGCTGGATCAAAAACGCATTAGAATGGACATATCACAACAATGTTTGGCCCATTTTAGGAGAAACACACAAGATTTGTGACAATTCGTGACCACGGGTGAAACTTGGGTGCACTACTATACCCAAAGAGACAAAACAACAATCAAAGCATTGTAAACATGCTGATTCTCTGCCACCAAAGAAAGCAAAGACAATTCCTCTGGCAGGAAAGGTCACGGCATCAGTATTCTGGGATGCGATGGGCAATCTGTTTGATGGGCAAACAATTACTGGAGAATACTATGGTAATCTCCTGGACAAATTGCAACAAAAGATATGTGAAAAAAGGCCAGGCTTAGCAAGAAAGAAAGTCATCTTCCATCAAGACAAGGCACACCCACACACAAGTGCCATCGCCATGGCAAAATTACACGAACTACGGTACGAATTGTTGCCACACCCACACCTGATATGGCTTTGTCAGACTTCCATCTCTTCCCAAAACTGATAATTTTTCTTGGTGGATGAAGATTCACTTCAAACAAAGAATTGATAGCCGGAGTTGACAACTATTTTGCAAGCCTGGAGGAAACTCATTTTTGAGGTGGGATCAAGGCACTGAAACATTGTTGGACCAAGTGCATTAATCTACAGGGAGACTACATTGAAAAATAAAAAAAGGTTTAGTGATGTAAGTACTTTTTCTCTGTTCCATCCTCAAAACTTTTCAAACCACACTTGTATTTCTTCTCTCTGAACTTCAGTTCTCTCTCCTATTTTTTTGTCTCCTTTTCTGTTGCTCAATGTACAAATTGAACATCAGGATTGGCTACAGTTATGTCTCACCCCCCGTTTCAGCCCCTGCTTCCCTTTCATGCCCTTTCAATCCTAATTCCTGTCCAATTTCTGTGCAATTTGAATATAACCTTCTGCTTCCTGTATTTTATCCCCGTTACTCTCCGAATTTCAAAGAGTGTATTCCAGTCAACATTGTCAAAAGCTTTCTCTAAGGCTACAATTCTATCATGTAGGTCTGTTTCCCTTTAACCCATATTCTGGGGCAAGTAGTAGCATCAACACTGCCTTGTGTGTTCCAGCATTTCACTGTAACCAAAACTGCTGTTCTCCGAGGTCAGCTTCTGCTAGTTTTTACATTCTTCTGTATATAATGGATGTCAGTATTTTGCAATCATTAATTATTAAACTGATAGGTCAGTAATATTCACACCTGTCAGCACCTGCATTCTTCATAACTGGAATTATTACAGTCTTTTTGAAGTTTGAGGGTAGTTCACCTGCTTCATCCATCTTTTACACCAGGTGAAACAGTTTTGTTATGGCTGTCTCTCCATAAGATACCAGCAGTTCTGAGTGAATGTCTTCTACTCTAGGAGCTTTGTTTCAGTTTGGATCTTTTAGCATTCTGTCAAATTCTTCTTGCAGTATCACATCACCAATGTTATCTTCATCCGTTTCCTCCTCTCTTTGCCTTCAAGTTCATTTCCCTTGTATGATCCCTCTATACATGCCTTCCACCTTTCAACTATTTCTACTTTGCTTAGCACTGGTTTTCCATCTGAGTTCTGACATTCATAGACCTGCTTCTCTTTTCTTCAAAGGCCACATCAGTTTTCCTGTAGGTGACATGTATCTTTCCCACAGCAATAAATGCTACCTCACATTTGTCCTCTAGCAGCCCCTACTTAGCAATTTTTGCACTTTCTGTCAGTCTCATTTTTCAGGCATTTATACTCACTTTTGCCTGTTGCATTAGCTGTATTTTTACATTTTCTCCTTTCATCAGTTATGTCCTCTATCTCCTGTGATACCCAAGGATTTCTACTAGGCCTCGTCATTTCATCCATTTTATCCTCTTGCTGTCTTCACTAATTCATCTCTCAAAGTTAACCATCTGTTGTCTATTGTATTCCTTTCCCCTATTTCACTCAGTTGTTGTTTAATTCTTCTCTTGAAACTCTCAACAACCTTTGTTTCTTTCAAGTAATAAATTATGGTCAGAGCCCACATCTGCTCCATGGAAATGGCTTACAATTTAAAATCTGGTTCCAAAATCTCTGTCTTACTGTTATATAATCAATCTGAAACCTTCCAGTGTCTCCAGGTCTCTTCCCCATACACACCTCCCTTCTCTCAAGATTCTTAAACCCAGTGTTAGTGATGATTAAATTATGCTTTGTGCAAAATTCTACCAGGCAACTTCCTGTTTCATCCCCCCCCCCCAATCCATATTCTCCTACAACTGTTCCTTCCATTCAATTTTATAGTATCCAACTCCACTCCCCCACCACTATTAAATTTTGGCTCCCTTAACTACCTGAATAACTTATTTTATTTGATCATATGTTTCTTCAATATCTTCATCATCTGCTGAGCTAGTTGGCATATAAACCTGTACTGCTGTGGTGGATGTAGGTTTTGTGTGTATCTTGGCTGTGATAATGCTTTCACGTGCTATTTGTAGTAGCTTACCTGCATTCCTCTTTTCTTACTCTTTGTTAAACCTACTCCTGCATTACCCCTAACTGATTTTGTATTTAAAAACCTGTACTCACCTGCCCAGAAGTCCTGTTCCTCCTGTGACCAAATATCGCTAATCCGCACTATATCTGACTTCACTCTATCCACTTCCCATTTTATATTTTCAAACCCACCCACCCACCTACCTACCTACCTGATTAAGGGAGGTAACATTCTATACTTCGATCTGTAGAATGCCTGTTTTGTTTTCACAGTGTTCTAAGCTAATACAATACTCTGCAACACATGAGATATCTGCCTTATGGATTTCCTCTGTTGAAAAGGTGATTTGTTTATATTATATGCAGGAGTAAATTTTCTTACAAATATACAAAATGTATGGTCAGCACATACTTCCACCAGATGAATTCCAGGATCTGCCAGCACACAATTAAAAGTAGAACAAAAGCACTACCTAGGTTTTGGAAACATCACGAGCAAGGGCAGAAAGAGAGATAGGTTATGGAAGACTCGAAAGAAGGGCACGTCACTCAGACCCCAGGATGCGAATGATCCACCTGTTGTGAGGATGAGGGAAGAAAAGGTAAAGGTGGGAAGCATCCAAGAGATTATGAAGCCACGTTAGAACACAGGTAATAGCTTCAACTTAGAGATAGCATACCATTTTTTTTTTTTTTTTTTTTTGGGGGGGGGGGGGGGGGGGAAGAGACCAGACAGCGAGGTCATCAGTCTCATCGGATTAGGGAAGGATGGGGAAGGAAGTCGGCCGTGCCCTTCAGAGGAACCATCCCGGCATTTGCCTGGAGTGATTTAGGGAAATCACGGAAAACCTAAATCAGGATGGCCGGACGTGGGATTGAACCGTCGTCCTCCCGAATGCGAGTCCAGTGTCTAACCACTGCGCCACCTCGCTTGGTCGCTATAGCGTACCAAATAAAGATGGATTAAGAGGAATGAAATGAGAAGTGGAATTAACAGTGAAATTAAGAACCATAAGAAATATGGAAAAGGAGAAAGGGAAAGGCCATAAATAGAGAAGGAAAGATGCAGATAAAAAAATTATGAGAAGAAATAAAGTAAATATTCAAATGTTCATTATATTTGTTATGTCAGTGTAAATGATATTTTTGCTTACACCATTAAATTCCCTTACTGTCACAAAAAGTGTTCAAATAAGATATAAACAAACAAACACCATCCAAACAGGCCTCGAAGGCCCAACAGTACCGACTGGCTGTGTCATCCTCAGCCCTTAGTCATTACCAGATACAAATACACAGGGCACGAGGTCAGCACACCGCTCTCCTGGCCCTTTGTCAGTTTTTGTGACCTATGCTGCTACTTCTAAATCAAGTAGCTCCTCAATTGGCCTCACAAAGACTGAGTGCACTTTGCTCGCCAACAGCACTCGGAAGATCTGGATGGTGACCCACACAAGTGCTAGCCAAGCTTGACAGCATTATTTAAAGATATGGTACAAATTTCCATGTATACATGTCTGCACCATTCCCCATTAGCTCTGCCAGAATCTGTGTAACTCTCTCAGTCCTTATAGTCTTTCCTGATACACTGTTGTAAATTCCTCTTCCAACCTATCACCTGTTCTGCATTAACACTATTCATCTCGCCTGATACAACTATTCGTCCATGTTGAGCCGCTTAATTTTTTTTTCAGAATCACAAGGTTTTCGTTTGTACAGATGAATTAATTTTCTATTAAATAAGGCACAAATAAGGGAAGCAATACATCTGACTATTGTGGTGTTAGTTAAACTGGCATGCTGGCCAACAATGAATATAAAATGTGCAGGTAGTATATACAACTGCTTCATTGTAGTACTGTATATGATGAAGTGTTTATCACTATGCTTAAATATGTTTACATGAATGGCTTACCTACAACTCCAACATTTTGTGCCAGAGCTTGAGTGCCGAAATACGTAAATGGTCCACTTTCAAATACCATGCTTTCCTGCCCAACTGTCACTTCAACACGGCCTTCTAATATTAGAACAAAATAGTCCACTGGTTTACCCTACAAATAAAGCAAACATTTTATGAAATATTATAATATTCAGTTGGTGCATAAGTTTATAGTGTTTTTACATAAGTTTAATAAACATAGAAGAGACATCAGTCACCAATAATAAATTTCTTTCACTGCTTACAACAGTCTGCCAATGTTGGTATAATTTTTCTAATCCGCCACTGTGGAAACCATGTTGTTTTGAGGTAAATAACACATCAAGCAATGTTCGGAGTGCGTTTCATCAGGAAAGGAAGTTCCCTGTAGATTGTTTGACGAAGAGCGAAAAAGATGAAAACCTGAGGGCACAACATCAAATGAATAATGTGGGTGCAGAATGACATCTCAGCCCAACTTTTGTGTAATGTTTTTTGTCAGTCTAGCAGAATGTGGGCAGGTGTTATTGTGGAGTAGCACGAGTTCATTGTTTTTGGACTGCACCAGGGACACATATTTGTTGGCAGTAAATGTCAGCAGTGATGGTTACACCTTGGGGAAGCAATTCATAGTACACCACACTGTTACTGTTCCACCACATGCATAACATCATGGGGAGTTGTTGCTTTGGGCTCAACTGTTGCTTTCTTTTCTTCTTGTTAGCGTAAAGACACTATTTCTTGTCATCAGTAATGATACAGGATGGGAATGGTCAGTATTGTTCACAAGCCAATTGATAATGTGCAAGCAGAGATGCGTGCATGGCCACTCACTGATTTTTGTGATTCTGGCTTAGGGCACGCTGTACCCATACACCCGATTTTTGGACCTTCCCCATTGCATGCAAATGTTGCTCAATGGTTGAGTGATCACAGCTGATCATATTTCCCAGTTTTTGAGTACAATGATGTGAATCATTGTAAATTAATGTGTTTAAGTGATCATCACCAAACCCCGAAAGTCTTTCTGAATGTGGAAAGTCACTAATGTCAAAATAATCCTCCTTAAATTGAGAAAACCATTTTCTTCCCATGCTCTGTCCAGTGGGCTTATCCTTATAAATGGCGCAAATGTTTCAACTGCCTGCACTGCTCTCATCCCTCTATCGAACTCAAACATAAGAATACAAGAACATTTCAGAAATATCCTGATTTCACCACTTACCACTCCATTTTCTAGCATCCGGAGCTCCACTCACTATCTCCAATGACAAAATGACAATATTTAAACTCAAATAGGAAGAGTGAATTACAGAAAATTTGCTATTGATAAATAATCCAACAGCAATCAGAATACCAACATCCAAAACAGAAACAGTACTTAGTAAAAGAATAATTATGATTTAGAAAGTGGGGGTAAAAGTGTTATAAGGGCATATTTACATTCCCATTCACACCCTGAGATCATTATTCAAGATGGATAAAATACAATAACAAAAATACTAAAGGAGAAAAGTATATTCAAAGGGTAAAGGAAAGGAAATGATATAGAAAGGAAATGAAACAGAAAGGAAGTGGAAAAGAAAGTAAGAAAAAATAATGAAATAAATAGAGAAAGAAAGATGAAGAAACAATAGCACATCAAAGATATGATGAGAATAAACGCGAAAATTTTAAAAATACAGGAGAAAAATACTGACAATGAAATGTTTGCAATGCAACTAAGAAGGGGACCAGCACGAATGTAAACTTGAGTATTGAGGAAGTGCAGTAACTGATAAAAGAAGACAGTGCTATTTGAAGCACCAAAATGAATACATTACTTAATTGTGATCTGCTCAGGACATCATGAAGGAATGTTTCAAGCATATTGGACAAGCAAAATCAATGTATAGGTCTACCCTATTGAAGAGAATTAACTCTCAGGAACTACTTCTATAGGCTATGTAAACAATTAACTATCAGTCAATTGCTAAATTCTATGGTGCTTACCACATGATACAAATGAATGCAAAAAAAAGTAAGAAAGCTGTAACTTTTAGACAATTAGCAATGCCCCAGATATAGTAAGCAACAGATGCTTATCTGTTACTGCTCTTTTAATATTTACTGCAAATCATTCTGCAATACTGAAACTGTATGGTTCTAGTAAAATTTCTAGTAATGTAATATAGCACTCAGTGACAGGTAACAGAAGAAACTGTGTAGGATTGAGTGTGTTAGCATTACATGAAAATAAAATCAAACAGCATTTTATGAAGGGCAACTGCTGGGAAAGAAGATTCATTCATTGTTTCTCTAATGAATGTACTCTATTGATGTTCAAGTGCTGACAGTTTTAGTGGATGATATGGTGTCTGGTTTCAAGGGGTGAATGCTAAATGCAGGTTTCATTGCCAGTGATGTTTAGCTTAGGGTGTTTCAATAGAATTTATAGAGTTCCTTGCCTGTTTTGTTTCACAGCTTCACATCACCATAATCAGCACTTACTAGACACTCAGTTTCAAATACCTCAGCCAACTATACACAATTATGGAATTTCTTGTAAAATTTCTGGAAATCAGATACAATTGTCTCCATAAAATGTCTCCTCCTTCCAGTGACTCCATCAATCAGTTTCATCAGTTTATAGCAGTGCTAATGATTAAAGCTTCACTCCTCATTTGAACTTTATCTAGTATTGAACTGATCAATTACACCCACTCTTAGAACTGGTATTTTCCCTGCTTCACCTTCAGAAACCAAACTGATTTGATAGTGAATGTACACTTGCCTCACGGAGTCCACATTCTAAAAATAATTCTCTGTATGAATCTAAGAAGTGATGGCTATTAGAATTCTGTTTCTCATTGTTAGACACCACACTCTTTTACTCAGTGCATAAATGAAGGCATGTGATCTATACCCTTAACCAAAAACAACAAACACTTTTTCTGCGCCACATTATTCCTTAGTTACTTCAATGGAATTTCTTTTTCAGATTCAGCAATTACACAGAGAAGCTAAGAAGAATAAAACAAACTAAAAGAAAGTGAAACTGATAATCGTGACTGTAATAAGTGGCAGATCCAATTCATTTAGCATATTTTGGCTCATTCCAATGAATGTCTGTAAAATAAAGAATTACACTATATCACCACCTTTCCCAAAGGTGAACACAAAATATTTTCAAAATCATTCTTACCTGAGAATATATTATTGTCTGAGGATCGTTGCGTGCTTTTTCTTTATTTTTAACTTTGACATGATAAATAATATCCTGTTTGAGCAGTCTTCTTAAAATGGTTTCAGATATTGTTTCTGGTTTGAAGGCATCAACAGCTGGAAGAAAATACACAGTTATTATTGGATTAATGAACAAGAAATTTGTTGGAGATGTCATTGCAGTTTAAGAACCTAAGCTATTACTCAACATTTCAATATTTACAATATACCTCTTAGTACATAACTGTCACAAGTGCACTAAATATGGGTAGATTTGAGCTTACTTTTCACTGTAACTTCCTTTCTCTGTTAGACTAATGATTAATCGCCCAGAGAAATAAATTCATACTTTACTACCTTACTCTTTGAATGAAATTTTTGTTGCAGTCAATATAACAACAACACACATTTTTCATAAAAGTTAAATGTACACAATTTTTAAAGATTGTGACCACTGAACTTTTAACTTCCTCTCAGTTTTTAGACATAAGATTTGGCAAATGGTAAACGTAAGAATAAATACACTATATGGCCAGAAGTTCTGAACACACAATTGGGTGATATCCTCCATGTGACAGCAGGTTATGCATACACTATATGTAAGTGTAAGTACAATGCATCAACACCACAAATATATTTCTGTCAGACTGATGCAATTGGGATAACTAAGAATAAACACATTACAACTGTGTGGGTCTACCATTTTGGGCACATTCAATTTGAGATTTTGCACGAGTTACATATTCCTGTTCTACTTTCAGTTATTTCAGTTATGTGAAAGCATCATTATATAACCATGAGAAGTCCACTAATTGGAAAAACTGACTGACTTGCTAGATAGCTGGATTCACTGACCACTCCTAGTAAATACCCATGTGTGTAGCGTCATTGCAAAGGTCATGGCAACTAGAATGAGATTTTTCACTCTGCAGCGGAGTGTGCGCTGATATGAAACTTCCTGGCAGATTAAAATTGTGTGCCCGACCGAGACTCGAACTCGGGACCTAGTTCTGCAAGGTTCGCAGGAGAGCTTCTGTAAAGTTTGGAAGGTAGGAGACGAGATACTGGCAGAAGTAAAGCTGTGAGTACCGGGCGTGAGTCGTGCTTCGGTAGCTCAGTTGGTAGAGCACTTGCCCGCGAAAGGCAAAGGTCCCGAGTTCGAGTCTCGGTCGGGCACACAGTTTTAATCTGCCAGGAAGTGTCATGGCAACTATTTTTTTGCCTAAAAAATGATAACGAATTTAAAAAATTCTGAAATGTATGAATGGAAGGTTAGTTCATACGCAAACATTAGAGGTAGGGAGGTGAATGAACACACACACCACCATAAAATTCAGCATTAGAAAAAACATGAAAAAAGTTCATCATTGCAAAAGTGTTTTACTGTTACTTGCAACAGTACACAATAGTACATTATGAACTATGCACATTCCCCAGCATCAGGAGTCTCCCAAAGAATCCACGGTAATGTGATGTGATGCTAGATGGCAGTCCTTTCTAGGAGAATGCAGCACGAAGAGTGACCACAGTATGAACTGAGCAACCATTCTAGCTGATTGTTACATGCCTTTAACAGTGTTCTTACTTAAAGAATGCAGATCACTGCATAAGGAATGTGCAACAATGTCATGAGGAGCTTGTGGAAGTGGTAGGAACTGCTGCTCTACCATACCAAAGGGTTGCTCAGGCACAGCAGAGCTGCAATGGCCAAAATGCACCGACGATACAGGTGCCGTGTCAGTGTGTGTACAGGCTGTGTTCATACCCAGATTTCCCAATGCTTGGTAGTGCAACAGACTGTGAATGCTGCAGGAATTACAGTGCCATGCCTGTATTGAGAAGACAACAATCTACAGGATTTTATACGATGAGCTACATGTGCGTAAAGTTGCTACAAGCAAAGTGGGTGCCTCGTGCACAAATTGAAGTGGAAAATTGGATATATTATGAAACTTGTCATGTGCATGTAGCACATTATGAGGAGGAAGGAGACAATATGGTTGCTAGAATTGCTAGAATCATTGCCATAGATGAATTTTGGGCCAGGGCCTAAGAGCCAGAACTGAAATGCCAGGCAGCGAAATGGTATCATCCAGGTTCACCAAGCTGGCAGAAATTTCGTCGCAATCCCTTTCCTGTTAAGTTAATGGTCATAATAGCCTATGGCATTAGAAGAGTGATTTTATGCCATTTCATCCCACATGGACAAACTGGTAATGCACTGTACTGTTGTACTTTACTGCAACACCTATTATGGAAAGAGAGAGAGAGAGAGAGAGAGAGAGAGAGAATAAAATTTGGATTTGGTCTTGTGATGGAGATGAAAGTGCTTGAGCATCCACCATATTTGTCAGGATGTGAAATATGGCAATTAGGGTGATGTTCCAACAATTTTCACTTCAAGCCTACCACATTTCCCCCTCACTGCTAAGCACCTTTGTAGATCCCACTGAAAAAGCTCCATTGTAGACAGGTGCATTTCTTGGATGGAAGATTTTTTCTTACCCCAATTTGGAATGCAGACTCTTTACTCATATTTTTCCAGTCATTTGGGTCAGAAGCCCTGCAAAATACTTGTCAGTTATTGTTTCACCCTTCAAATGTTTGTTAGTAAGATGTGTATGAATCAAACTGCCTGTTGTGTAGAAGCCCTGTCCACAGAGAATCAACTGAATTTCCACTGAGCCACATTTTATGGAATTTTTTTTTTTTTTTTTTTTTTTTGGAAAGGGTGGGCCCCTTGTCAGTCAACTACTCTTCACAAGTGAGTAGTTCAGCACCTCTGGCATAATGAATCGGCTGCCATGGGTGTTCATTTTTATTTAAACATTGACACCAAAACCCCATGTGTTGTGAGTGTTGTTTGGCACCTGAACAGTGAATGTGAGGCTATGAGAGATTGTCTCAACAGAAAGTTGAAATATTATAGCAGAATTAAGAAACCAGCAATGATGACAGAGTTTATTAATGACCAAAGCAAAATTCCTAGTATATGTTTTTGACAAAGGCTCTAAGGAAAATCTTCCACTCTGCTAAGAATTGAGAGAATGGAAATTTTTAAAAAAGTAATCAGTATTTATTTGACTGAGAAAACATCTGCATGCGCACAGGCCAAACAATATTTAGAAGGTAACAAATAGTTTTATTTCTTTCAACTTCACCCTTTGAGTCATATTTTCTTCCCAACTGTCGATTAATGTACAAAACTATTTTTATGCTGTTTTAATGCTACTTTTTCACTGGTGAAGTAATTTTCGTTGCAAAACACATTTTTATGTTCTTATGTATGTATGTATGTATGTATGTTTTTCTTTGTCTTGGTATTGGAAAAACTAAGTAACATTTTGTTTCCACTCTTAAGTCACTATCATGGGGGAAAATATAACATCCTCATGCTGGATTTGCAGTGTGTAGCAAAAACAAAGCAAACAAACTAAATATCAAGTACATAAGTCTTCACAATTGTGTGATTAAACACAGTGAGAATCAGTTAACTTCCAATGCTAACAGAGGACTTTACATTGTTTCTGAGCATGCACAGTGTTCACCACACTCAGTATTTTAGAACTGTACACTGGCTCACTCAGCTGATCATTGCAATCACCAACCCAATTATAGTGTAGTTGGCGACAGATTTACACACTGTCATGTAGCACACACCTACCACAAGTGGATGATTTAAGTAGAAACTTGCATGTATAAAGCAGAACATAAACTGCATTTATTCAGCTGTGCATAGACACAACATAAAATCATTAATACAAGGTGTAACAAAAAGAATCATCCAATTTGGCACATCTATATTTCTGAAACTAGAAACATATACAATGAAATTTTTTTTGATTATTATTATAAAAGGGAAACTCAAAAAGCTTTTTTTCATAACTTTTCATAGGTGTTCAATATGCCCCCCACCCTCTCCCTTGAAATGCAGACCACATGTCAATGTGGTATTCAAACTGTTCCCAAACTGCAGCGAGTAAGTCTTGAGTCACAGCTTACACAGCTGCTGTTATGCAGTGTGTCAGTTCATTCATTGTTGTTGGTAAGGGAGCCACATAAACAGAGTCTTTTATAAACCCCCACAAGAAATAATCACAAACAGTCAGGTCCAGTGATCTTGGAGGCCAGTAATGTAAGGCTGAATCATTTGGTCCGGTGTGACTGATCCATCATTCATTAAGCCTACGCACACCGAGATACGTGCTTCCTGTAACAATGTTCCAAGTAAAGAAAAGTGGACCATACTCCTTTTCCTGTGAAATTGCACTAAACACATCAAATTTTGGCAAGCCCCTCTCGTGTTGTACAACTTCATATGGTTGTTCTGTACCCCATATTCTCGTATTACAACAGTTAGCCTTTCCATTCAAATGGAATGTTTCCTCATAAATAAACACTAAGCATGGAAGAAAACTGTCATCCTCCATCTTGCCAAGAATAAAATTACAAACCTCCACATGTTGTTGTTTGTGACCCTCAGGAAGAGCTTGTAGTAGCTGAATTTTGTATGGTTTCATATGTAAACATTAATGCAACACATGCCACACAGACATCGGGTGCATGTTTAGCTGTAAAGCTGCATGGCAAATGGATTTCTATAGACTACTCCTGAAATTATGGTGGATTTGTTCAACGTCTGTGTCAGACACTTGGGGACGGCCCAGCAATTTGCCTTTACACAAACAATCTGTTTCTCAGAATTGTTCATGCCATCATCTAATGCTCTGTAGTGTTGGAGGATCTACACCATACCTAGTACAAAAGTCATTCTAAACAGTTATTACTGCCCTGCACTGCGCAAAACTTAGAACCCAAAACACTTTCTGCTGTCCCGACACCAATTTCACTATAAATGAAGTGGGTGCACACTGCTGCTACCTAGTGGGAACCATGTAAAACCACAGAGTTTGTTCTTTCCAACAGTACATTGTTTGCACACTATCTGAGATAACATAATAGTTATGAAATTTTTAAATTGGTTGATTCTTTTTGATACACCCTGTATATTGGTCCACATCTTGTTGAGACTCATTTTTCATATTTGCTTCTGGCCAGCATTAAATTAATATCACATCCATCTTGTATGAAAGTATCTCACAGTAGAACAAAATTTTCACTCTAGAGCAGTGTGTGGCAGATCAAAACTGTGTGCCGGACTGAGACTAGAACTCAGGACCTTTGCCTTTCACGGACAACTGTTCGACTGACTAAGCTATCCAAGCACAATTCACAACTAATCCTCACAGCTTTCCTTCCACCAGTACCTTGTCTGCTACCTGCCAAACTTCACAGAAGTTCTCCTGTGAAACTTGCAAGCAGCTATTTCGTGTATCTTTTGCTCACTGATTATCCAAGACCCTATTACTGTTGAATAGTGTACTGTGCACTTTCTCATTTTTTTTCAAATGTTGTTGATGTTTTATTAAGTACTTCACATAATTTTGCCACATTTCAATCGAACCTCAAATTTTAGGACTGTAGAACGTTCAGAGACTTTAAAT
Source organism: Schistocerca serialis cubense (assembly GCF_023864345.2). NCBI lineage: Eukaryota > Metazoa > Arthropoda > Insecta > Orthoptera > Acrididae > Schistocerca > Schistocerca serialis. The sequence continues at coordinate 575,581,475 of NC_064638.1, forward strand.
GAGTTTTCTTTGGCCATAAAATGTTAAAACTGGAGAATTTTTGCAGAAATAAATGGTACTTCAGTTTGTCTGTTTGGACAAAACGCTCACAGTAGGACTGATTTATAAATTTTTTTACAACAAAATAATTCTGCAAATCAATTTGAGACTTGATTCACACTTCTGCATGAAATTTCATTGATATCAATGTCACCTCTGTGTTAGGAACAGATATTTCCACCATGCTTTCACATTCAAAAAGTGAATTTGCCATAACAAAAAATGTAATCACTGTGAATACCAATATTTGTTTCCATAACACACTTTTTTTTTGTTAACATCTGCAATTAATATATTCTAAATATCCCTGTATTTCCCCATTAAATTACTTACTTGTGCTCAGATACTGGAAGGTTGCTAATGTTAGTTGTGGTGAGATGTGAATCTTTTGTGCCTCTCGACGCTCGGCGAAGATAGTGAAGTCTTGTTTTGTTGACTTAACCCTGCGGCGTTTTGATCTGTTGTCCACTTTGGGAGAAACAAAGTTTGTCATTAGTTTATAAGTTGATCATGACACAAGCTACACTCACACCATGATATTTCATGTATTATGTAAATATAGCAAATTGAAAGTTCTTGTACAGTAGGTAATCACTCTTAGACATTTGCTAAGCTCTTCAACTATTAATTGCTTTGTTATTGCACTATATTTTTATTACTGATTTTGAGGTCATTAGGAATATGGAATAAGACTTGTGTAACTCCATGAGAAATATTGTAGAGAGATGGAGCAATGAGAGAATTTCAGATGATACCTTTGTTTTTAGCAAACTACTAATCAATTCAGCATCTAAACTGAACGTACTACAGAAAAAAAACTTTTCACCATTATTTTTACTACTGTTGAGTGCAGCAGAGGATTTATCACAACAACATTCAAAACTCACACAGGTCAGATTAAATTATAGAATGAACAAAAGACAGAAGTCCATGATCACAAAATTTTATTCAAAAACTTCTTACAAGATCTAATAAAATTAATTTCATTAACGTAATGTGGACAAAATTCTTAAATGCTTGTTAAGCACTAAATGTAACTTTTGATATCCAGTTATTTTGACTACATTTTTCCCGTACCAAAAAGGAAATTGTATTGCTGATATGACATACTTGAGTGTGTGACATTCAGCAGCTACTTACGCTACACAGACAAAAAGCAATGGCATCATTGGTGTGTAGGTGAAACAACAATATCTTACATTGTCTTGCATTACATTTTTATTAACACTGTGGCAATGATCCTTCTATGGCAATTTTAGTGAGTAACACACTACCAATATCCAACAGTGGACAATGTACTATGAGGCTAGAATAAAACAACCAATCTACGCATAGGGCTACGATTCTTCACATACTTTGACCACACTTGCAATAAAACTTCTTGTACATAAACTACTCCTGGTAAGACTGACAATGTGAAACAGCCACCTGTGAAATTATCTATTTCAGACATCACCCAACACGCAAACTGATTTGATGTTAATTGAATGACTGTTAAGATAAGCTCAGCGGACAAAAAGTTTGTCACCCCTAGAGAAATCATTAAAGGCATCGTTTAATACCATATAATTCTACCCCTGGACTTAATAACAGCCTGGATTCAGTTAGGAAATTATTCCATGAAACTGCACATGTACATCATATCCACATTAAGCAACTTGCTGAGGATTTGACTGCACAGTTCCACTAAATTGCAGAGATGGTAGTGTCAGCATTTTACCTGCTGTTCCAACATGTTCCACAGATTTTCTATGGGCTTCAAGTCAGGTGATTTTGCAGGCCACTCAAGATGTAATACGATGGGAAAGTGTTCAGAAACTTCAATGAACTATGTTGTTGTCATCATCTTTAAGTGTCTGAGTGAGTACTGGCCTCTTCCGAGGTGACCGACTCCAAATGTTCATTGCATGCAGTTCCCGTCACAATGTTCCCTTGCTAACAGGTTGGGATGGATCTTTGTTCACTGCCTGCATCAATTCGTATTAGTTTTATAAATGATTTTGATACACAAGGCATGAAACACACATCCGGTCCCTCTCAATCAGGATTTTTTTCTAACCATGTTGAACAGTCCACGCACCAACAAATCCAGCAACTTCACACACCGTATGGCCATGGACATGGTCAAACAAAATTGCCCTTTTTGTCTCTATCACATCCTTACATTTACCAACGTTTGTATACAATGTCCACTTTAAAAACTGATTACTACTGCCTAATGCTCATGTAAAGGCAGAGCGTGCACAGTTAAGCACATAACTCTGTCACTGCATCATCTATAAAGCCTTAACAATTCATCTGTGCGTGCGCACTGGGATGACTAAGTTTTTGTCCGGTGAGCTTGTTAATGAGGATAAATGGTACATTTGTTGCAAAATCGAATACCCTGACTTGAAGAATAGTCATATGCAACAGGTGTTAACTTCTTATTTGCATCATTAATTGTATAATTTTTCGTTCCGCTGGAGTACAGGGTGACACATGGGAGAGGGACGGTTTTGAACTGTGTAGTACTGAGGGCGCAGTGGTGGGAGGTGGTTGTGGCGGGGATAGTTCTGATCCACAGAAGGTGCCATTTCATTTACTCAGTCACTATGGAGTAGTGGGACTTGCAACGTCAAGTGTTTGTCTATGACAGTTTCGTGAAAAGTGGCGAGTCTATTATTGCTACGCAGTGATTGTTTCATGTGTGGTTTAATGTCGGTTGACATGGAGCCGTTCCGAGCTGTAACACAATCCTCAGATGGGTGGAAAGCTTCAGATCAACTGGAAACATACTGGATAAGAAGCATCCTGGCCCGAGATGCAGAGTAACAACACCAGAAAATGTTGAAAGGGTAAGGTAAGCGGCAGTCAGAAGCCCAGGACGGTCAGCTAGACATCATGCTAGTGAGTTACAAATCAATCGTGAATCGGTTAGATGAATTTTGCATAAAGAATTAAAATTCCATCCCTACAAAATGCTTATTGTCCAACAACTTAAGGAAACTGATTTTGCTGTACGAGAAGACTTCGATTACAGAATGCAAGTGATTTTGAGATAGAATGAAAATGAAATTTTATTGATAAGCGACGAAGCTCATTTTCATTTAAATGGGACCGTGCACACCTTATCCACCAGCGTCCTCTACACTCAGAAAAAGTAACAGTCTGGTGTGCTCTTGGGTCTGTTGGAAATATTGTACCTTTTTTTGGAGAGAACGGGGCCACAGTTACTGTTAATTTGGTTCGTTACATTCGTATGCTTGAAACATTCTTGAAACCAGAACTAAGAAGACGACAAATCCATTTAAAACACGTTTGGTTTCAGCAGGACAGGGCAACATCGCACACCGCAAACACTTCAATGACAGCTCTTAGACGCATGTTTCCTGGCCGGATTATCTCATGTTTTGGCAATGTTCCTTGGCCTCCCAGGTCTCCAGACTTGTCAGTATGTGACTTTTTTTCTGTGGGGGTACCTTAAGAACTGCGTCTATAACCACAAACAATGAAATTTGGACGAGTTGAAGTATGCAATCATTCAAGAAATTGCTGCCATCCCTGCAGAGATTTTAGTCCATGTGATGGATAATTTTGAAAAGAGACTTGAGTCCTGCATTCGAAATGATGGACATCACCTTGATGACATTATTTTTCACAAATAACTTTGTTAACTAAAATGGCAAATAATGAGCTTTGATTTTATGTAAATAAACATGCATTAATTTTAAAGTTGGCTGAGTACTATTTCATTAAAAACTGTCCGTCTCCTGTGTGTCACCCTGTACTAACTCATATCTTCACAGGAAAAACTATATTTACAATTTGTGCTTTGTTTATGACATCCATCTGACCTCAGTTTGTACCAGAGTCTCCATATGATGATGACTTCATTTTTGCAATCCATATTCCGTGTTTGTTTGTACCTCTGAGACTGACTTGCAACTATGACCATGTAAGAAAAAGACCAACTCTGTTGGCACGTCATGAGAACTTCTAAACAAAAATGCTCCTAATAGGCAATAGAAATTCACACATTTTGCTGGTAAATTAGATGAGACAGAATTTTTATGCTGTATGCTGCATAGGATTAGAATAAATAATTTGTTTCAGGTATAATTTCTCATTCACCCAAATGTTGGGAAGAACAGGGTAAAAATACTTACTCCAAACATCTGTTTCATCAACAATTTCTGACTGGATAAGTTCCTCAATGACATCCTCCAATGTCACAAGCCCAATTGTTTCATAAAATGGATCTCCTTCACCTTCTGAATTGACTCTATGAACAAATGCCATGTGTCCTTTTATTCCTGTTAAGACAAAAACACACACAATATTATTCTCAAATTTCACTCCAGCATATACATTATATCACTGACTGTTAACATCATTGTGACAGAGTGCATTCATTTGTAGGAAAAAGTAATTATTTACGATTACCTTCTTTGAACTGCTTGAACATGACATCGAGGGTAGTATCTTCAAATACAAAATTACATGGATTCTGATAGAATTTGCAGAGTGTCTTTAATGGAGTGTTATCATCAGGATCAACAAATGCTAGATCTTTAATGTATAAGACAGTCACAATGTTGCTACGACTTCCTTGATAAACTGGTATCCTGGAGTATCCTGCAGAAAAGAACAACTTTTAATGTGTTGACAAGTAACAGTAATGTGAGCAGCCAGAAATTACTTTTTTTCTAATTTCAAGTGAGCTGCTTATGCTACAAATCATTGATATAAAGAAATGTTGACATTTCTACACCATTCCTTGACAAAAAGGAATCACTATTAACCAACAACTCAAATTCAACAAAATAACCATTAACATATACAGGCAGAAACAGTTTTCAACTGGTTTGGAATAAAGACCATTTTCTTATGTGAGAAAAAGTAGCTACTGAAATTGCCAGATACTTACCTTGTTTCATTATCTCAGAGACTGTCTCAAAGTCCAATATGGCTTCATAATCCAGCATAAAGACATCTTCAAGCTTTGTCATTACATCAAAAACAGTTTTTTTCCGTAGTTCCAGGGCACCAGAAATGATGTTAACTTCATCTTTCTCCAGATCATTGTATTCTGTGGTAAGCTGTAGAGGTAAACGACAAGTGAATGATGAATTTGGATGTGATATAACATATGGAAGATAGTGATTTACTTATAAACCAAATTATCCAACATTCAGATTCGAAGTAATATTTAAAATTTGTATATGACCATTATATTTAAATTCACTTGTTGCAATGTAACATTGGTTTTGAACAAAATCTTTGATGATCCAATATAGCAAAAGCTTTATTAAGTAAAACTGTTATGAAATGAAGATCAGATTAGAAAGTGGTGTTCCTCAGATCAACATGGACATGGAAAATGTCACAGTATACATTTTATGGAAGAACTGATGCTCTTAGATTTGATTATCCCACAGAAATTGAGTGAAGTGGTTACCAGGTATGCATAACAACCAACCAATTTACAAATTAATAGAATAATTTTCATACACATATAAATGATTACATGCCGGAGTGTGTAAAATAATTCAAGTATCAAGAAAATAAAATACTTTGAATATTTTCTTATACTCATCACAGTTGTGCTAAATGTAGAGAAGACAAACATTCCATTATATTCTTTAAAATTATTTAATTGGATAGGTAAAAAACCTACTCCCCAAATGGTAGCAGAACACACATATAAAAGACAGTTGTGACTGGCAAGCTTTCGGAGCTAGTGGCTCCTTCTTCAGGTAGAAGGGTTGAAGGGGAAGGAAGACTGGTAAAGGAATAGGACTGGAGAGGTCTAGAAAAAGGGGTAGATTTTAGGAGTGTCACCCAGAACCACGGGTCAGGGGTGACATTCCCAAATCTACCCCTTTTCCTAGACATCTCCAGTGCTTTTCCTTCACCATTCTTCCTTCCACTTCAAAACTTCTGCCTGAATGAGCCACTGGCTCCAAAAGCTTGCCAGTCACAACAGTCTTTTATGTTGTGCTCTGCCACCACTTAGTTAGTAGATTTTTTTATCTATCCAATTAAGTAATTTGATCAATAACTGATTGTTTCCATTATTATATTCTTTAAGATGTACCGTATAAGAGTCAGATCTATCAATAAATTTGCCATCATGAAGGAGTAATTTGTCAGCAATAAATCCTTCAGGTTCCTCTTCAATTTTACTTCATTACTAACTAAACTGTTTAATGTTGGAGCAAATTATTAAGAAGTTTTTTTTCTGAATAACAGTTTTCTTTTCTTGAACCAAAATAATTTCTTATGTAGACTGCTCTTATTGCTTACACTGAATCTGTACTCTGAGCTGTTAGGTGGAAGAAATGTATTTCTTGTTTGCAGCAAATCCCCTTAAGGGAGCTAGTCCTCTTTGAAGATTACAATAAACCTATTTTAATTTTTCAGGTTTAAAATTTGCTGTGTGGTGTAGTGTTCATTCCAAGTTCATAAGAAACTACATTATCAAGCACAAGGCGATTTGTGAAAAAGAGGCTCTGAAAACCTTTCACAGCAGTAACAAAATAGTTGACACACAATTTAACACAAAATAACTAACAGGCATTATGGATATTATGAACATGCCCCAACTTGAGATTGGACCAACCCATTACATCTTCAGCACAGAAGCAGACGTAAAGGGTATTGAGCAAACAATGCAGCAGTTGACAGGAGCTGGCAAAGAGGCCCACAGGACCACCACGGCCATGAAGAAAAGGCAGGAGGAGCCCATTTTGGATCTGGAAGAATTGCTGTAGGCCTATACACCAGGGTTAGCTGATTAGAGGTATGTTTAATTATACTACAGAAAATATAGCCCAAGACTTTAAAACACCTTTTTCCCAAAACCACAATTTTCAGATTGGCAGGAAATGCAGCTTGTGAATGGTACATAAGATTTTGATTGGAATTTGATGCCAACAATTTAAAATCAGTCGGTTTACAGTCAGTCTGTCAGTTCAAAACCAGTCAGTTCAAAACCAGTCAGTTCAAAACCAGTCAGTTCAAAACCAGTCAGTTCAAAACCAGTCAGTTCAAAACCAGTCAGTTCAAAACCAGTCAGTTCAAAACCAGTCAGTTCAAAACCAGTCAGTTCAAAACCAGTCAGTTCAAAACCAGTCAGTTCAAAACCAGTCAGTTCAAAACCAGTCAGTTCAAAACCAGTCAGTTCAAAAGCTGTCAGTTCAAAAGCTGTCAGTTCAAAAGCTGTCAGTTCAAAAGCTGTCAGTTCAAAAGCTGTCAGTTCAAAAGCTGTCAGTTCAAAAGCTGTCAGTTCAAAAGCTGTCAGTTCAAAAGCTGTCAGTTCAAAAGCTGTCAGTTCAAAAGCTGTCAGTTCAAAAGCTGTCAGTTCAAAAGCTGTCAGTTCAAAAGCTGTCAGTTCAAAAGCTGTCAGTTCAAAAGCTGTCAGTTCAAAAGCTGTCAGTTCAAAAGCTGTCAGTTCAAAAGCTGTCAGTTCAAAAGCTGTCAGTTCAAAAGCTGTCAGTTCAAAAGCTGTCAGTTCAAAACCTGTCAGTTCAAAACCTGTCAGTTCAAAACCTGTCAGTTCAAAACCTGTCAGTTCAAAACCTGTAGGTATACATAGCTGTTTTGTGGCACTTAAAAGCCCATTTTCAGTGCACGTGAAGAAAATGATATTTGTCTCGCCATATCACAATTTTGTTAGAACTTAATAATATTCAATTATCCTAGCTCTTCTGACAAAAAATTGTTAAAATGACTTTCAAAAAATCATTGTGTTACAAGTCCCATAAAAGGGCTTCAGGAATTCTCACCGATGACCAATGTTCTGGCTACAAGCGATCTTTCTACACGGTGCAGCTATTACAGGGAGCACCTGAAGTGGACACAAAAATGATTTGTTAGAGATAAAAGTGTAAGGAAGAAAACTAAATTATTAGCTTTAGCGTTACTTTTTATTTCACTTAAAAGAGTCGTGAAAATCTACTATTTTCAAGTGTTCAAAATGAAGTTCCCTCCAAATGTGTTAATATAGTGATGGGTGATAGTGCACCAAATCTTTTGAACAGGGTTCTGTAGAGTTGTCCTCAACTCACGCTGCAGATATAGCATATTCAACTAGCCCATTGTTAAGGCATCTGTCAGCACTAGGGAGGCTATCTGGGTTCATGTTCCTATCTGACACAAATTGTCTTTACTACCTTCCTTTTTTTGTCTTCCAACAGGTTTGATGTGACCCACCATGAATTCCTCTACTGTGCCAACCTATTCTTCTCAGGTTAGCATTTACACAGAATGTCTAACTAATTGGTGGATATATTCCGGTACCTATCTCCTCCTATAGCCTTGCTTTCTAATGCTTTCTTTAGAACCACAGAAGTGACACTCTGATGTCTTACTTAATGCACAGTTATTCTGTCCATTCTTCTAATCAGTGTTTTCCAGATTTACATTCCTTGCTAATGCTGTGGAGAATCTCTTCATTCCTTACGTGAAAAGTCCACTTAAATTTCCAGCACACTTCTGTGATGCCACATACTGATACTTCAAATCTCTCCTTCCCAGTTTTCCCACTGCCCATGAGTCACGTCCATACAATGCAGTGCTCAAAACATACAGTCTCAGAAATTTCTTCCTCAAATTAAGGCTGTTTTGCAAACAGCATATGGAGAGATTCCATTCCAATTCCGTCCAGCCCTTACACAAAAAAAAAAAAAAAAACCAGAAATATTTAAACAATATGAAACTTGGGGACAGATTTGAACAGTAGAAAAGATCACAAACCAAATGAACACTATCCTGGAAGGACTACATGCAGAGTTAATGAGGTATTAAATTTGATAGGAGACTTTTCTCATCATAAGTAATTTTCTTCACAATTCCAAACTGACCAACTGATGTGTTACCATCAAAAATAATCACGGAGTGAAAAGGTTTGCACAATTTTTGTATTTCTGGAAATCAGTCTAGTTAAATAATGCCAAGTAGGCATTGTTCATTGAAAAGTAAGACAGAAGACATTGCTTTCAAAACTTCCATCACCAACACATTTCCGCAGGAGGAGGCCTTGTATAGAGGGGGCATTAGGCTGCCGCCACTGCAAAATGACCTACCTAAAAAAGCCAGGGAATCCCTACCACCACTAAACCTGAAACACTGTAGGAGTATCAGTACTGCCTCCCTGGTCAAGTTGGCTGCAAAGAACCACTTTTTACCAATGTACTCACTTCATAGTGACTCCACATAGGAAATAGAGGGAGATACGCTCCCAATGCCCACTCTAAAGCAACATAGGGTCAGTTGGTTTTGATCCATCTCAGGAACTGTTTTTTTTTCTGGTGGGGTTTAAGGGCGCTCAACTACTGAGGTCATTAGCGCCCAGTCACCGTTGTTAGAGCACATGGAATCTAGTAAAACTCAAGGGGAGGGGGGGACACCAGAAAGACCTGACAAAGATGCAGATAAAATAAGTAAAAAGGTTACATGTCTTTGGATAAGCCAGTCAAAGTTATAAAACGCTGCTCGTAGCAGCTGCTCGAGCGTCATCAGCTAAAATATCCGGTAAAGTAGATGGCAGGGACAGGACAACACGAGATTGACTAAAGCGGGGACACGACAATAAAACATGGTGCACTATTAATGCCTGACCACAAGGGCACTGCGGGGCTGGGTCACCGGAGAGCAGGTAGCGGTGGCTAAACCGGCAATGCCCAATCCGCAACCTGGTCAGAAGGACCTCCTCTCGCCGAGATGGTCGGGAGGATGTTGTCCAAGCAGTTGGGAGCGGTTTTACTGCCCGGAGCTTGTTTCCTTGGAGGGATGACCAAGCATCCCACCACAACGACACAACCTCTTACAAACATCCCCACGAACGTCAGAAGACGGGACACAATGGGAGGCTGGCCGAGGCAGGAGGACTGCAGCCTTGGCTGCAGCATCCGCAGCCTCATTCCCAGGCACTCCAACATGTCCGGGAACCCACAGAAAGCTGGCAGGAGAACCATTATCAGCGAAAGAATGGAGGGACTGCTGTATCCGTTGAATCAAGGGATGGACCGGATAGGGAGCTCCAAGGCTCTGAAGAGCACTGAGTGAGTCAGAGCAGAGTACATACGATGAATGGCGGTGGCGGTGGGCATACTGAACGGCCTGATGGAGAGCAAAAAGCTCGGCCGTAAAGCTCGAACATTGGTCGAGGAGCCAGTATTTAAAGGTGGCGGCCCCGACGACAAAGGCACAGCCGACACCATCGTCAGTTTTGGAGCCATCGGTGTAAATAAAGGTGTGACCGGCAAGTCGAGCACGAAGTTCGACAAACTGTGAGCAATACACTGCAGCCGGAGTACCCTCCTTCGGGAGTGAACTGGGGTCGAGATAAATATGAACCGGAGCCTGGAGCCAAGGTGGTGTCGGGCTCTCACCCTCTCTGAAGGTGGTAGGGAGGGCAAAATCCAATTGTCGAAGCAGGCGACGGAAGCAGACTCCGGGGGGCAGCAGGGCAGACACATACAACCCGTACTGACGGTCGAGAGAATCGGTGAAGAAGGACTGGTAAGAGGGGTGGTCGGGTATAGACAACAGCTGGCAGGCATACCGACACAGCAGTACGTCGCGCCGGTAGGTCAATGGTTATTCAGCAGCTTCAGCATAAAGACTCTCGACAGGACTAGTGTAGAAGGCTCCGGTCGCAAGACATAACCCCTGATGGTGGATGGAGTTGAGACGGCGTAAGAGGGATGGCCGAGCAGACGAGTAGACGAAGCTCCCATAATCCAGCTTCGATCGGACTATGGACCGATACAAGCGAAGCAGGACAGTGCGATCCGCTCCCCAAATTGAACCACTAAGAACTCTGAGGACATTAAGGGAACGTGTACAACGGGCCGCCAAATAAGAGACATGTGGAGACCAACACAGTTTCCTGTCCAACGTGAGCCCTAGAAACTTAGTTGTTTCCACGAATGGGAGAACAACGGGACAGAGATGTAAGGATGGCGGAAGGAACGCTTTATATCGCCAAAAGTTGATACAAACCGTATTCTCTTCAGAGAACCGGAAGCCATTTTCCACACTCCACGAGTATAGGCTGTCTAGACAACGCTGAAGGCAGCGCTCCAGGAGGCATGTTCTCTGGGCACTGCAGTAGATCGCGAAGTCATCGACAAAGAGAGAGCCTGAGACATTAGGTGCAATGCAATCCATAATTGGATTGATCACGATGGCAAAAAGGGCTACGCTCAAGACGGAGCCCTGAGGCACTCCGTTCTCCTGGAGGAAGACGTCGGACAATAGGGAACCCACACGTACCCTAAACTTTCGATCCATTAAAAAGGAATCAATAGAAAGGGGCAGGCGACCGCGTAGGCCCCACCTGTGCATAGTGCGGAGGATACCTCCTCTCCAACAGGTATCATAAGCCTTCTCCAAATCGAAGAACACGGCTACCATTTGGCGCCTTCGCAAAAAGTTGTTCATGGTGACTGTCGACAAGGTCACCAGGTGCTCAACAGCAGAGCGGCGGCGACGAAAGCCGCATTGGACATTGGTAAGCAGTCATCGAGATTCAAGAATCCAAACTAACCGAGCATGAACCATGCGCTCCATCACCTTACAGACACAGCTTGTGAGAGAAATGGGGCGGTAACTAGAAGGAAGGTGTCTATCCTTCGCGGTTTTGGGTATAGGAACAACGACGGCGTCACGCCAATGCATGGGGAACTGACCTTCGGTCCAGACGCGATTGTAGGTACGAAGAAGGAAGCTTTTGCCCGCCGGAGAAAGGTGTGCCAACATCTGAACGTGAATGGCATCTGGCCCCGGAGCAGAGGACCGGGACAGTGCAAGCGCACGTTCGAGTTCCCGCATAGTAAAGGGGGCATTATAAGTTTCCAGATTCAGCGAGTGGAAGGAAGGTCGCCGAGCCTCTTCTGTCTCTTTCCTGGGAAGGAAGGCAGGATGGTAATGGGCGGAGCTTGAAACCTCCGCGAAAAAGCGGGCAAAGGCGTTGGAGACAGCCACAGGATTAACGAGGACCTCATTACCTGAGGTCAGGCCAGGTACCGAGGAGTGGGCCTTAATGCCCGACAGCCGGCGCAGGCTACCCCAAACGATGGAAGAGGGAGTAAAACTGTTAAAGGAGTTGGTGAAAGAGGCCCAACAAGCTTTTTTGCTGTCTTTGATGACTCTACGGCATTGCGCTCGGAGTCGTTTGTATTCAATACAATTCGCCAATGTAGGATGCGGCGAAAGGTGCGTAAAGCACGTCGTCGAGCACGGATAGCGTCCCTACAAGCCTCGATCTACCAGGGGACGGAAACGCGGCGTGAAGAAGAGGTAGTACGAGGAATGGAACGTTCGGCAGCATTGATGATAACAACCGTGAGGTATTCGACCTGACTGTCACAACTGAGAAAATCGTGGTCCGGAAAGGTCGCCAGGGAGGAGTAAAATCCCCAGTCAGCTTTCAGTATGTTCCAGCTCGAAGGACGTGGGGATGGGGTGTGGTGCAGGAGACGAACGACACAGGGGAAGTGGTCGCTCGAATAGGTGTCAGAAGGGACATACCACTCGAACCGACGGGCAAGAGTGGTAGAACAGATCGAGAGGTCCAAGTGGGAGTAGGTATGAGTAGAGTCCGAGAGGAAAGTCGGGGCGCCAGTATTGAGGCAGACAAGATTGACATGGTTGAAGACATCCGCCAAGAGTGAGCCTCTTTGACAGGATGCAGGAGAGCCCCAAAGGGGATGATGGGCATTGAAGTCGCCAAACAATAAAAACGGCGGGGGAAGCTGAACGATCAGGTGCATCATGTCAACCCGACTAACAGCAGATGACGATGGAGAGTAGATGGTACAAACTGAAAAAGTAAAAGCAGAAAGAGTAATACGGACAGCTATTGCTTGGAGTGGGGTGGTCAATGGGATGGGATGGTAATAGACATCGTCCCGAACGAGCAACATGACCCCACCATGAGCTGGGATACCGTCCACAGGGGTGAGGTCATACCACTCCGAGGTATAGTGGGTAAAGGCAACTTGGTTTCCTGGAGACCAAGGACGAGCGGACAGTGCAGGCGGAGGAGCAGTTGTAATTCCTCCCGATTAGATCGAATACCTCTTACGTTCCAATGTAACAAGGCCGCCGCTAGTCAAAAAAGAGGGGGAACGAGACGGGGGAAGAGCTGGTCACCTCGAGGGCCAGGTTTCGAGGGAACAACGCTACAACCGACGGGAGGCGGATCCGGTTCCATCGAGTCGTCGCCAGCTGCGGCCGCTTTCCCTGGTTCTGTAGGAGGGGCAGCATCATTTGCCGACGAGAGGCCAGCTGAGCGCCTGGCAGCAGATCGTCCCGGCGAAACTGAGGACGGCCGGGAGTAGCGACTCACGGATGGAGCGTCAGACGAAACGCGCCGGGGTGGAGAGGGGGATAGAGACTTCTTCTTGGAGGCTTTCTTGGAAGTCCGAGGAGGCACAGGGATGGTGGGCTGGACCCGAAGAAGGTCCTCACGTGCGGGGTCCGTTTTGGAACGCCGGACCTCGGAAGCTGGGGTCCGGAACGTTTCCCCGATGGACGCCTGAGAAGAGGATCGCTTCTGAGGCGGTGGGGGGGGGGGAGGAGGAGGAGGAAGGGTGGCGGCCCCTGGGGCAGAGGGGGCGGGGGCCATGGGGGAGGAGGATTTGGAAGGGAGGGATTTGGGAGGCGGAGGCAGAGACCCCGGATGGGGGGAGGAGGCGGAGGGGGGACAGGATAGGGGTGAGGATACCGTGGAAGGAGTGGACACAACTGAGGCAAACGAAGTGGTCAGCGGCACGGGATGGAGGCGGTCATACTTCTTCCTGGCCTCAGAATAAGAGAGCCGATCCAAAGTTTTGAGTTCTTGTATCTTCTTCTCCTTCTGATATGCGGGGCAGTCTGAGGATCTAGGCGAGTGGATGCCAGGACAATTAATGCACCGAGGTGGTGAGGTGCATGTATGTTCCTCACGAAGAGGAGGTCCACAATCGCCACAAAGGGGCTCAGCCTCACACCGTGACGACATGTGCCCAAAGCGCAAACACCGAAAGCAAATAGGAGGCGGGACGTAAGGTCGCACGTCGCACCGGTAGCACATCACCTTTACCTTCTCCGGGAGAACGTCCACCTTGAAGGTGAGGGTAAAGGCCCTGGTGTCGATGCGACGGTCTTTGGGGCAACGCGCTGGACTCGCCGGACGAAATGCACGCCTCGGCGCTCCAGGTTGGCCCTGAGCTCCTCATCAGATTGCAGCAGGAGGTCACGATGAAAAATAACCCCCTGCGTCCTATTTAGTGCCAGATGCGGGACAATGGACACTGGGATGTCCCCTAGGCGGTCGCACGCATGGAGCGCCGCCGACTGTGTGGCGGAGGTGGTCTTGATAAGAACGGACCCTGAACGCATCTTACTGAGAGCCTTGATTTCCCCGAAGATGTCCTCAATGTGCTGAACAAAGAACATGGGCTTGGAGGTGGCGAACGTCCCCCCATCGGTTCTAGAACAGACCAAATAGCGGGGGAAGTACTTCGACCCAAGCCGGCGGGCCTGTCCCTCCTCCCAGGGAGTGGCCAAGGGGAAAGGGCAGGAGAACCAGAACTAGAAACAGTACCTTTCCTTTTGAAAGACTCGGCCGCAGAGCGACCTGATACGTGTTGACGTTTCATCTGCGAAACGTCCGCCCCGAAACCACCCACTCCGACCAGGGGCTCTCCCCACGGGCGCCACCCAGCCTCAGCAAGGGCCACCTGGCAGGATGAACATTGCCGGGAGTCCTGATGCCCCAAGGAGATGGCCATCTAGTCCTTGGCCGACGTGGGGAGGGTGCAGCTCAGGTATCGGCAGTACGATCCCTGTGTTGTCAGGGGGCTACAACCTAGAGGGTACATGACGACCCCACCACAACGGGCTGGCTACCGTGCTGGATTTCTGGTGCCATGGAAAGTCCATCATGATCGTAGGTGCAGATGGGGACGCACTATGGGCGTAACTTGTACAACCCATCAGGCGTTTAGGCCCAATTTGAGAAATAGTGGGTATGCAACAACGCCGGTACAATGCTGAGTGCCAAGGTCTTAGTGCACTGAGGACCAGTGGTACACCACGTAAGGCGTCCTTCCCCAAAAGGCTCGTACTTCTGTAGAATTTTGAAAAATGGAGGTCAAACCCCAAGGGGGACCATCACATGGAAGGCTGAAACGGTTGAAACTCCTTTTAGTCGCCTCTTACGACAGGCATCTCAGGGACTGTGGTGGTGGCAAGTCTGCTGCTGTATTAGTTGCAATGTGTGCTAGACTTCATTACCTGGAAGTCAGATATGTAAGGGAAACTCACGATAGGTACCTGGTTGCTCGTCGAAGATCCACACTGCATATCTGATTGCTAAAACATTACGCATATGCATCTAGTGCTGCATGTCTATGTGTCAGTGGTCAGTGGTAAGCAATGCATTCATGTGCCTGCACTCTCATTCCCTTCTCTATAACTCCCTTGGTTCAGTAACTGCTTACTTATTACCTTCTACAGCTACATCATACTCCGCCAGCCACCTAATGGTGTGTGGTGGAGGGTACTTTTGGTACCACTATCTGATCCCTCCGACCCTGTTCCACTCGCGAATAGTGCGTGGGAAGAATGATTGTCGGTAAGCCTCTAGATTGGCTCTAATTTCTCGAATTTTCTCCTCCTGTTCAATATGCGAGGTGTGGGTGTGTGTGTGTGTGTGTGTGTGTGTGTGTGTGTGTGTGTGTGTGTGTGTGTGTGTGTGTAGGGGGGGGGAGGGGGGGGGGGAAGAATATGTTGACCTACTCCTCCTGAAAAGTGCTGTCCCGAAATTTCAATAGTAAATCTCTCCGTGATATACAACGCCTCTCTTGTAATATCTGCCAGTGGAGTTTGTTTAGCATCTCTGTAACGCTCTCTCGCCAGCTAAACGATTCCGTGACGAAACGCGCCGCTCTTTGTTGGATCTTCTCTATCTCCCCCAGCAGTCCTACCTGATAGGGATCCCAGATAGATGAATAATACTCAAGAATCAGGCGAATAAGCGCCTTATAAGCCACTTCTTTCGTAGCGAGTTACATTTCCTTAAGATTTTTCAGATGAATGAGTCTGTGGGAAATCTCGGGTTATGTTAGATCTGCACATCGGCCTACGATCTAGTGGCTTTTGTTTGTACTATCACAACGGCCTGTCTTGTTGTTTTTTATGCACTATGGATTTTTAACAATAATAGTACGTGAAACGAAGACTGACGTATCTTCTAGGGTGCTAGTGTAACACTCGCAACTAATAAATAAATAAATAAATAAATAAATAAATAAAAGATTGCAATCATGATTCTGTTCAATTCTCGAGTTTTCGCTCGTCCCACGATCTAAAGAGGTTGAATGGTACTATCTCGAAGACGGGTCATTCCGCTGTAATTTATCATCGCGATAAAAATTATACAAACTGGTACAGTATAAGAACTCTAACTGTAAATTTGTTCGAACACATCAGAAATTTGTGGAGTAGTAGGATTTAATGCTGTGTTCTCCACTGTTTCACACAATCGTCGAAGTTATGCAGAGCCATACATTAATTATTGAGGTTGGTTCGTAGTTCCTTTCTTATCCCTTGCACACGCGCCGCGCGACTCCGCGAGTCAAATGTTACTTGATTGATTGCACAATCTCTATAAAATATCGAACGCAGTGGCATATCGGGAAATCTTCAGCCCGTTCAAACGCGAGTATCGTTTGCACAGCTCTACTGATTTGGATGATAGAATGTTAGTTTATAGTGACGTGGAACAAGTTATTTTTTAAAGTGTTGTAATGTAACCAAGGACAAGACACATTGTGACTCCTACGATCCCAGAAGATTTCGAGTTTTTCGTTTACATAAAAAGAAGTCATATTAAAACTGTGTCAACTATAATTATTTCATGTTTAAAATATGTATATTCGATGCCTTTGGAACAATGCTGAAATTTGTAAGATAATTTTTTTAAAATTATATTCTAGTAAGTTTTGCTTAATTTGTACCAGTGATAGTACCTGAAAAGACAAACTCTTTGCTTTCTATTGCATCTTTGCACATCTTCATTATGTGAAGACTAGACGGGAAGTTGTGAATGGTGGTAAAGTAATTTTGTGAGGGTGCAGAAATCAGACACTGTCCTAGATATTTGTTAAAACTCTGTCGTTATAATATCTGAAAAGTTTTAGAATACAAATGTTTAAAGATTAAGATAATATCGTAACCTGAGATTTACCAGATATTCGCAGTCCTCCTGTCAATTTTCTAAGTATTAACCCAGCCTGTGGAGATTATCACGTCTCTAAAGACGACGACGAAATCATCAACACTATCTTCCACGTAAGAACTTTGTGTCTTAGTATGTAGGTACGCCCTTCAATGCAGCATTGAAAAGGTATATTATAGCGTGCACGTGTATCACAGTTATTCAGATAATGAAGTACTGCACTAGTTAGGATTTTCATGCGAGAGAGATGCGTTTTAGGTATTTATCTCCATTTTCAAGTACCCAAGGAAGTTTACATTGGTACTGTAAATCATGCCCACACGTGTGCTGCTGCTGCTGCCGCTGATTTCTTTCCCAGCACTCGTCTTCTTATACTCTTACTGCAATCGGAAATCCAAGATATACATGGTGAATCATCTAATATTTGCACCGTAAATATTGCGGAAATATAAAGTGCTATTGATGTGCGGTTTTCACATACTGGATTGGTGGTGGGGGCCTCGTATTGTTATATACTCCAGATATGTTTTGTATTATGTTTAGTGAAAAAGCCATGTTTACCAATCATGGCCAGGTAAACCACCGAACCGTACACTATTGATCTGCTGACAATCCCCTTTGGCGTTGTCTGGTGGAACGTTTGCGTCCATGGAGTGTCAACGTGTGGTGTGTGATAGTGAAACATAAGCTCATAGGCCTGTTTTTTCATAGACGGAACACTGAACGCGCGCAAATATACCAGCGTCCTAACAGACTATCTTTCACAGATGCCGAAGACGTTCCTCAGCTGACTAGGAGGAACCTGTGGTACCTGCACGATGGCTACCCAGCCTATGGTACACGAAGTACTACATCATGTCTTCAACTGTTTCCGAATCGTTGGATTGGGCGCAAGGATCTGTCGCTTGGCCAGCTTGTTCCCCGGACTTGCCTGTAGACCTTTTTCAGTGGGGAAAGCTGACAGACGCTGTCTAAAAGGACGTAACTACTGCACCCGATTATATGCATTACAGGCTACTCGGACATCTCCTGAAATGCTAGCAAGTGTAGAGCATTCGTTCCATAACAGACTGTAAGCGTGTATTGTCGCTACCGGTGATCATTTTGAACATTACCTGTGATGGTCAATTGTATCGTTACTGATCAGAATCCACATAACAAGTGTAAGTACTTTTGTTGATCTTTGTGCAAGTGTTGGTGCGGAAACGTTTCAGAACACGGTATCTCGTAAGCGACTCGCGCTAGAATCCTACAGTAAACACCATGACATTCTAATTTATCCTGCTTTTAGTTTGTTAATGTCAGTAGGTATTGTTCCATTTTAGAAAAGTGTATGTTTGCACAAAAATACACTTTCTAAGTATTATGACAGTCTGCTGATAACAATGTAAAATGGTGCAAGATGTTCGAAATTCCGAGATAAGTAGGGGTAGGCTATAGGGAGAGACGGGTCCTACACAATACGTACAATAGCCAAGAGGGAATAATAAGAGTGGACGATCAAGAACGAAGTGCTCGTATTAAAAAGGGTGTAAGACAATTATGTAGCCTTTCGCCCCTACTTTTCAAACTGTACACCGAGGAAGCAGTGATGGAAATAAAAGAAAGGTTCAGGAGTGCAATTAAAATTCAAGGTGAAAGGATATCAATGATACGATTCGCTCATGACATTGCTATCCTGAGTGAAAGTGAAAAAGAATTACATGATCTGCTGAACGGAATGAACAGTCTAATGAGTACGGAGTATGGACAGAGTAAAACGAAGAAAGACGAAGGTAATGAGAAGTAGCAGAAATGAGAACAGCGAGAAACTTAATATCATGATTGATGGTCACGAAGTAGATGAAGTTAAGGAATTCTGCTACATAGGCAGAAAATAACGAATGATGGACGGAGCGAGGAGGACATCAAAAGCAGACTAGCAATGGAAAAAAGGGCATTCCTGGCCAAGAGAAGTCTACTAATATCAAATATCGGCCTTAATTTGAGGAATAGATTTCTGAGAATGTACGTCTGTAGTACAGCATTGCATGGTAGTGAACTATGGACTGTGGGAAAACCGGAACAGAAGAGAATCGAAGCATTTGAGATGTGGTGCTACAGAGGAATGTTGAAAATTAGGTGGACTGACAAGGTAAGGAATGAGGAGGTTCTGTGCGGAATCGGAGAGGAAAGGAATATGTGGAAAACACTGATAAGGAGAAGGGACAGGATGATATGACATCTGTTAAGACATGAAGGAATGACTTCCATGGTAGTAGATGGAGTTGTAGAAGAAGGCAGAGATTGGAAGACATCCAACAAATAATTGAGGACGTAGGCTGCAAGTGCTACTCTGAGATGGAGATGTTAGCACAGGACAGGAATTCGTGGCGTGCCGCATCAAACCAGTCAGAAGACTGAATGGGGGAGGGAAAAAAACATACAGTAAGACCGCTATAATCCGGCACTCGATAATCTGGAAGACCCAAGAGTACGAGATGCATCAGAAAGTATCCAGTATTTTTATCCAAGAAGAGATTACGGAGTGTCTTCAATGCACAGGAGGTACCAGAATCTGAGAGAGACTAAGAAGAAACAATGACAACTCTCATCCCTTGCGCTGTCGCTTCAGAAGCCTTAAACACTTGTCAAATTCGTTGAGAGTAGCCAACAATACAATGCTTCTGAAGTTATAAATCTGCACATCAGTTGCAACAAAGTCTTGGTAACATTTCTTACTAATTTACTTGCTGTTGATCTCTTCTAATCAGCGGTGGTTATTTTATTTCGTAACTGGTGTACACAATATATTTATGTATACTGAACTTTTCTAGAACTTTGAGCCTTAAACTGAATTAATAAATCAGACAGTAATCGGTTTTTCATTCAATTTTGTTTTTAAGAAAAGTAATACATATAGGATTAGCTTGTATCCTTTTTTAAAGGAGTTTTTGAAAAAGATCTTGATAACCTGGCATATTTGATATCTCGGCATCGACATATCACCGAGCATCGAGGTCCTACTGTATTAATTTTAAAATTTTCAGCTAATTTACGGAGGAGGATCTAGTATCATGAAAACTAGAGTCTACAAAACGGTGTGAAATTCTAAAAAAATTACTACCTTTTTTTTTAGTAGAGGGTACTTTTTAGCTGCATTGCTGAGGGTTAGCTCACGTGGACTGGTCTGCATCCTGGCTTCCCGGACAGTAAAACGCAGCCTTACACAGGTTCCACCCATTGCTAACAACAAACCTGACTCCTCGTAGTTTACACAACAGAAAATGTGCTATGTTCCTTCCGCCCACATCTCGTGGTCGTGCGGTAGCGTTCTCGCTTCCCACGCCCGGGTTCCCGGGTTCGATTCCCGGCGGGGTCAGGGATTTTCTCTGCCTCGTGATGGCTGGGTGTTGTGTGCTGTCCTTAGGTTAGTTAGGTTGAAGTAGTTCTAAGTTCTAGGGGACTGATGACCATAGATGTTAAGTCCCATAGTGCTCAGAGCCATTTGAACCATTTTTATGTTCCTTCCAAGAAATTGCATTTAGAGCATACAACACTTGAAAAGTGCCTTTCAGCTGACTTCTGAAGAAGACGTAGTCTTTTCTTGGCATTATGATCCATCTGTTATTAAAAATTTAAGAAATATAGTTGCAACAAATTCTCACAACTTTGACCACTGTTCGTGAGTCCGCAGATGGATCCGAAAAAGCACAGGAAGTTTAGGGAAGACAAGGTAGAAAGGAGGAAGAACGCCCACTAAGAGAAACTTCTCCAACGTAGGCAGAAACGACTGAAAGAAACAGTATTGTCCTCACCTGCACACTTGAGCTCACAATCGTAGCGTAAGTGAAACACAAAGGTGAGTGCACACTTCGATTTGATATTGTATAAATTACGACGAAGTCAAACTTACGAGTCTGTACAACTACACTTATTCAATTTTTGGAAGAACACTTTTTATTAATAGACGGAACCTTAGATAATGCAAAGAAATAGTAGATCTTCTGAAGGAGGTCAACAAACATCGTCTGAAAGGACAGAATACATAGCCAGTTAAACTAACTCACTGAGAATTCCGAAAAGCAAGTATGACAACAGCAAGAAAAGAGACAACTTTAAATATCGGGGTGAAAAATAAACATCAAAAGCGAAAAAGCAGCAGTTAAACTCTGAACTGAAAAAAAGAATATGAAAGGACATACATGAAAGTGAGATGTATGTACAAGAAAAAAGGTTTTACTAAAGACATTAAATTAAGGCATTGTAATACAGCTCTAAAAGGAAAAGTTCTCGAGGGGTCGGAAATACTAC
Source organism: Schistocerca serialis cubense (assembly GCF_023864345.2). Lineage (NCBI taxonomy): Eukaryota > Metazoa > Arthropoda > Insecta > Orthoptera > Acrididae > Schistocerca > Schistocerca serialis. Next base: position 575,603,022 of record NC_064638.1, read on the forward strand.
TTATACGTGGATGCAAAATGACATTATAAGATGCGGAAAAGCGTCTTGTGAAAAATATTAGGTTCAGTCGAGAACAAAGACAAAAATTTGGTTCTGAGACAAAATAAAGAAATACATTCATTCTGTCCTAAATAACAAATGAGATTAGACATGTTTCATTCTATGGACCTCTAGAGAGAACGAGGAAACATGGATTAACAAAGAAATTATATCTATCGCCTGCGGCTTTGTCCCACATTTTGCACGGGGTTGGCATGGTTAAACCGGATTTGGCATGTTAATGTGAAGGGGTCGCCGGATCCCCTTCCTGCCGCCACCCTGTACCCCCTGGGACGGAATCAGTGTACCCCATCTGTCTGCATCCAGTGTAAATCATGGAAAGGTGCGGATGTGTTTCAAATGTCTGTGAGTCGTGTAACTGAGGCGGGACATGGGAACCAGCCCGGTATTCACTTAGAGGGATGTGGAAAACCGCCTAAAAACCACATCCAGGCTGGCCGGTACACCGGCCCTCGTCGTATATCCGGCGAGCGGATTCGATCCGGGGCCGGCGCGCCTACCCGAGTCCAGGAAGCAACGCATTAACGCTCTCGGCTAACCTGGCGGGCCATGGATTAAAAAAGAAAATCCCCCTCAAATTCTAACAAAACAGGAAATGAAGGGGAGACGAGACGGAACAGGACTTAGAAGAAATCCATATTGATCAGGAGTCCTTACTCAACAGAGACAAACAGATTAGAAGTCAATAAATTCTAAGGTTTTAAAGTAGATGAACAACAGAAAAACAGCTCTTGTGAAACAATCATATAAGAAGAAATGAGCTCATTCTGAGGAAAAAAAGTTTAGGAGAAGGATGAAGAAAAGAAACAGTTATCTTTATGTGGTCCCTAGCTGACATGAAACGAAATAAAAAATAAAAATAAAAAAAACATTAATGTATATTATTTTTATTACAATTATTGCAATTTTTAAGTATACGTGGAACATTAAAGGCGACGGAACGCAAGTTATATTTTGAGGCAGGGAAGAGACAGTAACAAACTGCGACCCCGTCCGCCAGAACTGAACCCTGGACCGGTGCCTGCGGCGCACGCTCCGGCGGCCGCATTGCGTTCCCGCTTCCTCTCTCGCCGGCCGGCTGGGGCCGCAATGCACCGCCCCGCAGCGGTCGCGGGCAGAAACGGTCACGCAGCCGCTTGTTGCCCCGACTTCTCACTCGGTCAAGGGCAGTGGAGGTGCGGAGTGCAAGGCACACCCCTGCTATATAACACGTTCCGCACCGACGCCCGTGTAAACTGTCAAGTGCGCCAGATCTAACCGGCAGCGTTACGACTTGCTCGACCTGATCCTGCCCCAGTAGGTATGTGTGTGAAGTGTTGGTCAGCCATTGCAACAAATCTGAGATCTGAGTACCACATTCGGGAAAAAAAAAGACCTGCCTTTTCACTCTGCGGATCGCCTCGAGTCGGCAGCACTCTTGCACCAGGATGAGAACGGTTGTTAGTTGTTCTCGTAGAAGTTCTCTGTTCTCGGATCTGTATCAAGAACGTGTTTTGTTTATTCCCAGCTGCCTCTCGTTACTAGAATTCGGCCAACGACATTAACCTGTTACGGAAATTTTGTCCGATCTTTAACAGTTTCACATGGCACACACAGGTGGAGAAAGATACCTATAATATAAGTACGTCGACTGTCTGTATTTAGGTTTCTTACGTTTCTATTTACGATACATATTTCGATATTTCGGAGCGAAAGTTCCATCGTCAGAATTTCCAAGATTCCCATGGAGGTTTTCCTCATGATCTAGAGAAGCAGTCGCGTCTGAATATTGCGATTGCGTAGTTCAAATGGCTCTGAGCACTATGCGACTTAACTACGAGGTCATCAGTCGCCTAGAACCTAGAACTAATTAAAACTAACTAACCTAAGGACATCACACACATCCATGCCCGACGCAGGATTCGAGCCTGCGACCGTAGCGGGCGATTGCATGCTTCGCCATAGATCCTTGGCGAAATTCGTGAAAGTCGCTTCGTTTTCACTGCACATGTATAGTCAACAAATTTAAGTATTAACATCTTGAAAAATAGTACTGATTATATCTAGTGGAAGGCACTGCATTAGTGGTCGAAACGTCTGTTTTGTTCAGTGACAGTTAATTAACAACATGGCACAGCACCATATGCAGAAAACTTTTCTGTTAACTCTCGCCGAGGGAGCTCCCTAAGGACGAATTTCGGTGTGTTAGCTATCTTTCCAAGCAATACTGTATGACCTAATACGAACAAAACGAAAGTATTTAGTGACTACATATTTCACTGCAAATTCTTTAAATTACGCCAGTGGGTTTATTTTGGATAATCATAATTACTATTTTAGCAATAAAGAAATGAGGGACCTACGATTAACAAGCCTCTGTGGCCGAGCGGTTCTAGGCGCTTCAGTCGGGAATCGCGCTGCTGCTACTGTCGCAGGTTCGAATCCTGCCTCGGGCATGGATGTGTGTGTGTGTGTGTGTGTGTGTGTGTGTGTGTGTGTGTGTGTGTGTTGCCCTTAGGTTAGTTACATTTAAGTAGTACTAAGTTTAGGGGACTGACGACCTCAGATGTAAAGTCCCATAGTGCGTAGAGCCCCTTTGTTTATTAACAAGCGCCAACGTGCGACAATATAAACAAAATAATTTTTTACGAAATATTTTCCCTGAAATGAGAATGGAAGCATAGGATAGGCAACAAATTTATGAAACAATTTTTTTTTCTTTTTTAACAAGAAATAAGGTGTTATTCGAAAAATCATTGTCGGAAACAGGTATAGCGTCATTTTATTTTACATAAGACTGTATCCTTGGAGACAGCAGATGGCATGAAGCCTCACACTACCGCCGCAGGCACGCTAGGCACACATCGGAGATTCGAGAGCTTCAAGAGTCTAAATGGCTAAAGCTGTGCTCGTAAAAGGTGACGACTTCTTGAAAGAAGGAAAGAAAGAAGAGTTCAACTTCCCATTAACGACGTGGTCATTAGTGACTTAGCACAAGCTCAAATTGTGAAACATGAGGAGGGCAATCCACCGTAGCCTTTCAAGGGAACGGTCCAGGTATTTGTATAAGTGATTCAGTGAAAACCTAAATCTTGATGGCCGGACTGAGGTTTGAACCGCCGTCCTCCCGAATACAAGGACAATATCTTACAACGGCACCACCTCCTTAGGTCGACTACTTGCAGTTCTCGGTTCCACCTGCCACTACTTAAAATGCCACGATCATGTATCATAAAATAAACATTTTGCTTGCGTTTTCTGCTAACGTTTGTGAACATTTCACCACCCAGAAACAAGAGACCTACTATAAACCTAACTGAGAGAATGTGTAGAACGTTCTACCAGCATTAAGAGCTTAAATACTGCAGTAAGAGGGCCAAGCACAACCATGACTGGACAGCTCAAAATTAAGCCAAAATCAGTCACTGAGGAGCTATCAAACAAAACAAACGTTAAAGGAAGTACCGAGATGACTTTTAGACATCGAAGGCCAGAGTATCGCGTAGGTTTGGAGCTTGTGGGCGCTCAACGGAGAGGTTATCAGCGGTCCTGCTAAAGTAACAAGCATGTGTGATACTTCGGACAGAGCAGAATGACCTGTCTGCGAAAAATGGGTTTATCTTACCGTGGCAAGTGGGCTTGTAAATGTGTGACGTATCGTTCCTGGCTGCGCCTGTGCATTATTGTGGACGCTAGGGACGATTCCTGGTATCCTGCGGAAGAGGGTCTGGCACAGGTTGCAGACGATGGGTCCTTAGGAGTTAGTTGTTATCAGGGTCTGCTGTGCTGCTGTAAGGTAACCACAACTAATACGGTGTGGGAATACCGGTGGCATTCAAAATAGCTTCCAGTCGTCTCGGGATGGATAAATATAGATCCTCGATGGTTTTCAAGGAAACTTATGCCACTATTTCTGCAAAATAGCGGCAAGTTCAGACAACAATAACGGAGGTGGAAAGTGATCAAGCACCCGTCTCTCCAAAGCAGACCACGAAAGCTCAATAGTATTCTGGCGACTGTAGTGCCAAGGGGAGACGCGACAATTCATCCTCGTGCTCTCAAAACCAGTCCCAGACGATTCGAGCTGTTTGAGCAGGGCCCTGTCGTCTTGCAACACAGCATCACCGATGGGGAACGAACACTGTACCTTGGGACGGACCTGGTCGACTAAAGTGGTCACATAGTCCGTGGCAATAATGCGACCTTGTACAGTAAATATGAAGTCCCGCTCAAATCATCACCGGACCCTGTCGTGTTTCACTCTTGAGGCGTAAGCTCGGCTGGAAGTAGGAAACAGTGTGAAACGGTACTCATCGGACCATATGACTTTCTTCCATTGCTCCACAGTCCAGGTTTTTACGGCTGTGGCACCATATATTCCTGTTGCGGGCATTTGCATCACTGACAGATGGCTTTGCAAATCCAGCTCGCCTTCCAATCCCTGCTTATGAAACTCCCTAGAGTTGTTTTGACGCTGACAGGATTCGCAAGTGGACCATTCAGTTCTGCACTGAATTTTGCTACTGTCATCGTCTTTCTTTTCTCCCCAATCCTCTTGAACGCCCGTCTGTCACCATAAATCAATACACTTTCGTCCATGTTGTAAATTAGCGGATGTTTTCCGCTTTCCCTGTGTGCGGTATAAATCTTCGATACGATGCCTCTTGAAACATCAAACGTTGAAGTTACCTTGGTTACAGAAGAATCCGCTATACACGCACCAACAATTTGCCCACGTTCGAATTCACTTGGCTCCTTCATACTGCACTGACAACTGCACACAATACGGTTCCCACCACGCGTGACACTCGCAACGCCTTGAATACGTAGCACAGGTACCGTTCGTGGTCAAATACGGCATTAAGCGCGAACTGCACGCTTTGCTAGCACTTTCATTTATGTTCAAGAAACATACCTCGCGGTATTTTCCATACTTTTGTCACTCCCCTGTGGATGTTCAGCATCTGTTGAAAATGGAAATCAGAGTAGAGCAGAGCTCTGGAGAGTCGTGTCATTACTGGTTGCAGGAGCTGGCCAATTGAAACGCCTGCATTCGTCTCAAACTGACTGCCAGAAAGGCCTAAATGTTGAAATAATAGTGTGGAGCTGCTCGGAGCACGCGAAATCGAGGAATCGACCAACAGCCCCTGCCGGTGTAGCGGGCAAGTAGTGGACCCTGTGGGGAGCCAGTGGTGATGCAAGAATGCTGCACGTGTGTTATCGGGAGTGGTGGATCATCAGTGACGAATCAAGTTTTTATGCCAGTAAGTGAAAGAATTAGATTCTTGCAGTGTGCGGGCGTGGAATTTGGATTAGTGATTTCATGGTTTCCTACTCGTGTTGTGATTCCGTGAGTGGTCAATATGCAGAGCCTGCTATCAGACCGCGGAGCTAGTAGTGAACTGAATGCAGTGGTTGGTAAAGTGACAACGAATTTTGTAAGATTTACTTAATGCCAATATATTAAATTAAATTACATTTGTTCTGGTTGTGTGTGTGTGTGTGTGTGTGTGTGTGTGTGTGTGTGTGTGTGTGTGAGAGAGAGAGAGAGAGAGAGAGAGAGAGAGAGAGAGAGAGAGAGAGAGAGAGAGAGAGAGAGAGTTGTTTCCCTACTGACTTTGAATTGTTGTTTTGTTTTTATGGGGATTGGCGGCGGAATGGAGCCACGTTAACGCGGTGTATGAATTGTTGGCGGTGTAGATGTTCCACACCAGTGTTCGGTTTTGGGGATCTTGTTGAAAATAGTCGGATGCTATGGGCATCTATTAGTTCGTAGGAGTAGTGAGAGACGTTAACTCACTCTCATGGGTCAAAGCGAGGCTGGCGAACATTGTTCAACAACGGATCAGTGCAGCAATTAGTACGCGTCCGCCAGCATATGTTTACGATTAAATCTGTGGAGCAATGCAAGAGTTGGACACAAATAAGGAAACACGACGAGAAACACGTGCCTGAACGTAAATGCAGATGTTAGTCAAGCCTGCAGGTTGCGCTGTTGTATTCGACCAAGAACGGCACCTGTGCTACGTTCTCAATATATTTCACGCGTTAGTCATGGTCAGAAAATTGTTCTGTGTAGTTCTGAGTGCATTATGTTGGAGCTAAGTGACTTCGAATGTGGGCAAATTGTTGGTGCTGTATGGCGGGTGCTTTCGTAACAAAGATAGCCAAAGTCTTCGGTGTGCCAAGAGGCACCGTGCTGAAGACTTATACCGCATGCAGGAAAATCTGACGAAAATATCAACTGCAAAGTTGCAACGCGGATGGAAGCGCGTGTTGAGTAATCGTGGCAGACGTTCACTGTAGAGGATTTTAGCGAAAAATAAGAGGATAATAGCTGCAAAAGTCATTACAGCACTGAATATCTTACTCGCGAACCTTTGAGTACCAAAACAACACGAAGGTATTTCCTAAAGCTGGGAATTGTAGGACGAACTGGAGTTCCAAAACAAGACGTGAGTTATGAAAATGCCTACAACGCGAAAACTTGGTGCCGAAGCCGTAACCTGGAATATGGAGCAATAGAAGAAAGTCATTCAGCAGACTGAGTCCTACTTCTCAATGTAAGAATTCACACGACGCCACGGAAGTCTCGAAGGACGAGATGAATGAAACGTTCCACAGTAACACACTACTAAAATGTGTAACTTTTGTACACAAATGGATCATGACTTCAGCACGTCAGTAACCCCATCTTGTGCTCATGGTGTAAGTAGGCTGTTTAGGTTTTTATATTGGTAACGCCACGTAGCGCTCTGTATGAAAATCACTGGCTGTGCTGTGTGCAGTCTGTGGTTGGTTGGCATTGTTGTTGGCCACTGTAGTGTTGGGCAGCTGGATGTTAACAGCGCGTAGCGTTGCGCAGTTGGAGGTGAGCCGCCAGCAGTGGTGGATGTGGGGAAGTGAGATGGCGGATTTTTAAGAGCGGATGATCTGGACGTGTGTCCATCAGAGACAGTACATTTGTAAGACTGGATGTCATGAACTGCTATATATATATTATGACTTTCTAACACTACTAAGGTAAGTACATTGTTTGTTCTCTATCAAAATCATTTGCTAACTATGCCTATCAGTAGGTAACGACTTCAGTAGTTTGAATCTTTTATTTAGCTGGCAGTAGTGGCGCACGCTGTATTGCACTAGTTCGAGTAACGAAGGTTTTTGTGAGGTAAGTGATTTGTGAAAGGTATAGGTTAATGTTAGTCAGGGCCATTCTTTTGTAGGGATTATTGAAAGTCAGATTGCGTTGCGCTAAAAATATTGTGTGTCAGTTTAGTGTTGATCAGAATAGATAAAGAGCGAAATGTCTGAGTATGTTCAGTTCTGCTCAGCTGTTTGAAAATCAAGTAATGTAAGAGGCTTATAAGCACAGTGATTCATTAATTTTTCTAAGGGGACGTTTCAATGGCTATTCCGGACCGTGCAGTTTCATATGTAGCGTTGGCTCGACGCTCGAGTGTTACAATAAGGTTCCGAAACCAAAAACACATCCTTACAACGGCCCGTGTACGCCACCGCTCGCTTGATCAGCGTTAAAATTTAGAGTTTTGGTCGAGCTTTGCTCCAACCGGTTCGAAAGCTATTAGCCCATTCATGTTTGATATTACTGTGGCGACTAATCTGGCAACTTGCATTATGGAATGGCATATAGGACAAACGCCAAAGGGGAATGTGCCCTTTGGTTGCAAAATGCGTTCTCGATTGTTGCATATTGGGAGTAGTTTGATCAGCAAGTGCTGCACCGGGAAAGTTTTAAGGCAGGAGGAAGAGTCCTTGCCACAGACAACTCCGCAGTGTAGTAAGCAGAGAATGTGATCGATGAATGATTTCCTGTCCAGTGCTCGCATTCAAATCAATTGTGTATCAATTGCGATTAACATTCCCCGGTACGTAAAAGCGGGGCTATCTTCCAATGTCGAATCATTTTCACACTTGTGGTCCACAAGATTTATAATAGGCCATTCATGTATGTATTATGCAGCTAGCACCACATTACTTAACAGGAACATGTGACGACTAAAATTTGTATCTGTATATACAGACCACATAGTAGATGATTGTATTGTGTGTTAACCGGGAGCCTAGAAACGACGGAGAGAGGCTCCGTCCCCGCCGCAGCCGTTCACAGCCCCACGACGACTACCGCAGTCCACGTAACCCCCCCCCCCCCCCCTCCCCGCCGCCCCACACCGAACCACACTTTCAGGGTTATTGTGCGGTTCGGCCCCCGGTGGACCCCCCAGGGAACGTCTCGCACCAGACGAGTGTAACCCCTATGTTTGTGTGGTAGAGTAATGGTGGTGTACGCGTACGTGGAGAACTTCGTTTGTGCAGTAATCGCCGACATAGTGTGGCTGAGGCGGAATAAGGGGAACCAGCCTGGATTCGTCGAGGCAGATGGAAAACCGCCTAAAAACCATTCACAGACTGCCCAGCTCACTGGACCTCGACACAAGTCCGCCGGGCAGATTCGTGCCGGGAACCAGGCGCTCCTTCCCAATACGGAAAGCCGTGCGTTAGACCGCACGGCTAACCGGGCGGGCTTAGTAGATGATAATACAGTGTGTTTCAAAAGAGTCATCCGATTTCACTTGACTTGCACCTTCTACACGAATGAAGACAGGGACTTGGGCTGTATTGTAACTTACGCGTCGAAGCTATAGGCTTACCTCAGCGCCAGGCTTAAGTGGCCGGTTCATGTGGTTGCCGGTTCGGTATTCCCATCGCAGTTCATTGCCCGAGGTAGGGGTGGCGTGGAGGTCTCAGTAACACAGCTACATATGGAGTTTTGCGTATTCCGTGTCAAGAGATACAATTCAGTTACAACTGTGAAGCGTGACTTTGGCCAAGAGTACGGCACTGCATCTCCCACGATCTACAGCGTAAGAAGCGTACTGGTCTCGCATTGCGCCACTATCTCCGAGATCGCTCCTTCGAGATGTGTGACCATTTACACCGACAACACAACACCAAATAAATAAATGAATAAATAAATAAGAGTTGTGCGAGAAAAACGAAAGTTACTAAGCGAGTTTCTACTTCTGAAAGATGACGTCTATTCAAATTTCGCGCCAGTCGCATAAGAGCGGCGCCAGTAGCGTAAGAGCGGCGCTAGTAGCGTAACTATGAGGACGCGAATCAGGTTTCCTTCAAATACGCACTGTAACGGTCGTGAGCGTTAGTTACCTTTGAACTGGGCGTATTGAGTTGATGTCAGTCAAGGATGCCTTTAAGAAGACGAAGACGCCATTGCTTACAGCTCCATGATTTTGAAAGAAATCGTGTCATAGCGCTACAAGAAGCAACTAGATGTTCCTTCCGCGATGCTGCAGGAAGACTTGACAGGGATGTAGCCACTGTACATGATGCTGGCAGTGGTGGTCCCTTGTGCTAATCGACCCAGTGCAAGCGACATGGAACTGCGTCCCACAAAATGACATTCAGCACCTGTACGACACAATGCATGCACTTTTGCATGCTTTCATTTAGCTTTCTGGCGGTTGCACAGGTTATTGACGTACCGGCATTTCACATGTGCAATGGATTTTTTCGCACTTATTTTAACCTGTGACTTTGCAATGTTAATCAAATGTGTTTCCTAGACCAATGTATTCCAGAAATTTCATTACTCTACATGAATTAATTCTTGCTGCTGGGATCTTTTTCCATCAGTGTATTACGCATATTGATGAAATATTATGAGAAACGTCTTTGGGTAGACTGTGACTCCACACAGCAAAGACACTGGGCGAGTTTGACTATTCCCTTGATGTTTGCCGTGCGTCCGGAGGAGAGCACACCGAACATTCGTGGAAGACAAATGAAAACTTTGATCCTAAACGTTCCTGTAGAAACCACAGTAAGATTGTGTTTGTAACAAACTTCATTCGCGTAATAAATTATCTCCTGTTCTCTTCTTCCTTTCCTGATATGAAGCGAACAACAGTTTTGATGAAAATGGGAAAGTAATCTGCCATAACTAATTGCAGGGACTTCCAATGTGCTAATGACAAGAGGCGCAGATTTCAATAGAATGTCAATATGAACACTTCCATTTCTGTTTTCATGCTGTGGAAATTTGATGAGTATTTTCGGCCTCACTAGGAGAAAATAGTCCACAAGCATGGCCTAGTATTTAAGTTTGTACTCTTGACAAATAGACCAGAACAAAGCCACAGACAAGAATAAGCTGTTGGCAACCAATGCACGATTTTTATAGAAACACGTCACATTTGATTCACCATTTCTGCCTCAAACACAGGCTTGAGTTAAGAATTTCGTTTTCCTTAATTTTTCAAGACTAAATTCATGCAGCAAAAAGCACTATCTCATACATGTATACTATCAATTACTGTGACAATGTACCTGCAGTAAATCACACGTATATGCCTTTTTGCTTGAAGTACCGTATTTCCCACACAGTCTTCAACATTTAGCTTGAACCCGTTATCCACACTGAGGCGACAAATGTCATGAGATACCTCCGAATACCGCGTCGGACCTGCTTTTGCCCGCAGTAGTGCAACAACTCGACGTACCAGGGACTCAAACACTCTATGAAAGTCCGCTGCTGCCTCTATAGCCGCCCATAATTGCGAAAGTGTTGCCGGTGCAGGATTCTGTGCACGAACTGATCTCTGGCTATGTCCCGTATATGTTCGATGGGATTCATGTCGGGCGATCTAGGTGGGCAAATCATTCGCTCGAACTGTCCAAAATCTTTCTCAAACCAATCGCGAACAACTGTGACCTGGTTACATAGCGCAGTGTCGTCCATAAAATTCCATTGTTGTTTCGGAACATCGAGTCCATGAATAGCTGCAAATAGTCTGCAAGTAGCCGAACATAACCTTCTCCAGTCAATGATCGTTCAGTTGGACCAGAGGACATGTAAACACAGACCACGCTATTATGGAGCCACCATCAGCTTGCACAGTGCCTTGTTGACAACTTGGGTCCATGGTTTCGTGAGGTTTGCGCCCCACTCTAATCCTGTCATCAGCTCCTACCACCTGAAATCGGGATTCATCTGACGAGGCATGGTCTTCCAGTCGTCTATGGTCCAACCCATAGGGTCACCAGTCCAGGAGAGGCGCTGCAGGCGATATCCTGTTGTTAGCAGGCACTCGCGTCGGTCGTCTGCTGCCATTGCCCATTAACGCCAAATTTCGCTGCACTCTCCTAACTGACACGGTCGTTGTACGTTCCACATAGATTTCTGCCGTCATTTCTCGCAGTGTCGCTTGTCTTTTAGCACTGAGAACTCTTCGAAACGCCGCTGCTATCGGTCTTGAGGTGGAGGCCGTCGGCCACCGCGCTGTCCGTGGTGAGAGGTAATGCCTGAAATTTGGTATTCTCGGCACTCTCTTGACACTGTGGATCTCTGAATATTGAATGCCCTAACCATTTCCGAAACTGAATGTTCCATGCGTCGAGCTCCAACTACCATTCCGCGTTCAAATTCTGTTACTTCCCGTCGTGCGGCCATGATGTCGGAAACCTTTTCAAATGAACCAGCTGAGTACAAATGACAGCTCCGCCAATGCACTCCGCTTTTATACGTTGTATGCGCGAGACCACCACCGTCCTTATAATGTGTGCATAGCGCTATCCCACATCTTTTGTCACCTCAGCGTAATTATTCCACTCATTGAATTTACGTGTAACTTGCAATAGTGATATAACGTATTTTCTGGATTTTCATTCATGACTATCACTAACTCTGCACACCCCAAATAAAAAAAGTATGCAGGCTCGTTGCTTGAAGCGTAAACTTACAGATCTGTTTAAAAATCTATCTATTACGCTCGCTGCGCAAATTCGTCAAAATGTTGTCCCGTTGCCTTAAATTTTTAGAACGCACTTCTCCACCAAGTAAGACGGCTGTGATGTGGGGTCTGAGTGGGGTACTGCCAAGTGGGGGGTGCCTGAGCGATCAGTGTTGGGGCCGCTCCTGTCCCTTATTTATATAAATGATACGCCCTCTAAGTATTACGGGTAACTCTGTAACTCTGATTTGCTGATGACACTAGCTTGGTAGCAAAGGATGTTTTGTGCAACATTGTCTAGGCTTCAAAAAGTGCAGTACATGACCTAAGTTAATGGCTTGTAGAAAAAAACTAACGCTAAATCACAGTAAGACTCAGTTTTTACAGTTTCTAACACACAATTCAACAAAACCTGGCGTTTTAATTTCACAGATCGGGCATATGATTAGTAAAATTGAACAGTGCAAATTTCTAGGTGTTCAGATAGATAGTAAGCTGTCGTGGAAAGCCCACGTTCAGGATCTTGTTCGAAGACTTAATATTGACATTTTTACTATTTGAACGGTATCTGAAGTGAGTGAGTGTTCGATACGAAAATTAATGTACTTTGCTTATTTTCATTCGCTTATGTCGTACGGTATTGTACTTTGGGGTAACTCTTCCCATTCTAAAAGGATATTTTTGGGTCAGAAACGGGCAGTTCCTGCAATAAGTGGTGCAAAGTTCACAAACCTCTTGTCGACCCCTGTTCACGAGTCTGGGTATTTTAAAAAGGTGTGCAGTATACTGCTTCATCCATTTTTCAATAATCTACCACTCGAATTCAAAAATCTTAGCAGTAGTCCACGCGCTTTCAAATTGAAACTGAAGAGTTTCCTCACGGGTCACTCCTCCTATTCTGCCGAGGAGTTCCTAGAAAATTTAAGCTGATTCTTGTTGTGTTGTTGTTTGTATTTACTTAAACATATGGACTGACTTTTTTCGGGTTCATAAACATTTATTTTTATCTGTTATTACTTTTATGTTGTAATTTCATGTACTGACACGTTCCATGACCTTGGAGATTTGCACCTCAATTTGGTCCTATGGAACTTGATGTGTGAATAAATAAAAAAATAAATAACAAACTTCTGTCTTGTAAACTGTCTCCTCTGGAGTGTACGACCACATACATCTAGCTATGGGAAGGGTGATGCCAGACTCAGCTCTGCTTTAAGATTGCAGAGGCAGGGTAACTCGCGCACAAAAAATATCACCAGCAAAAATGTCGTTCGACGTATTCTTGATTATTGTTCGTTTTTCGGGGCCTGTTACCTAGTTACTCTCTGTTCTATAAATTTTTTAAATGATATCTTGCTTTCAGCAATCGGCATTAAGTCATTTTCTATCACAAGATTTTGTCATACAGGTCAACGTTAAGCAGAGGCAACAACGTAAAATAAAATTATAACAGCTGGAAGCAAGACGACATCATTTTTAAGGAAGTTATGAAGTTGGATTAATGGAAAAGATAGAGAAGACTCAAAGAACGGCGAGTTTCGGCTTAGGTTTGTTTAGTTATCGTGTAAATCACTGATATGCTCAACAGTCTGCAGAGTTATAGGTAACAAGAAAGTTCTATCGGCCACGTTTCAATGAGTCACGAAACATACAGCTGGTGTAAATACCACGAAGATATAATCAGAGCCATGCCGAAAGGGTGGCGAGATAGATTCGAATATCTGTGTTCCGTCTGGAATATGTGAATGATGAGTTGTATAAATACGGGGTGATTCAAAAAGAATACCACAACTTTAGGAATTTAAAACTCTGCAACGACAAAAGGCAGAGCTAAGCACTATCTGTCGGCGAATTAAAAGAGCTATAAAGTTTCATTTAGTTGTACATTTGTTCGCTTGAGGCGCTGTTGACTAGGCGTCAGCGTCAGTTGATGCTAAGATGGCGACCGCTCAACAGAAAGCTTTTTGTGTTATTGAGTACGGCAGAAGTGAATCGACGACAGTTGTTCAGCGTGCATTTCGAACGAAGTATGGTGTTTAACCTCCTGATAGGTGGTGTATTAAACGTTGGTATAAACAGTTTACAGAGAATGAGTGTTTGTGCAAAGGGAAAAGTTCTGGACGGCCGAGAACGATTGATGAAAATGCAGCACGCATCCAGCAAGCATTTCTTCGCAGCCCAGGAAAATCGACTCGCAGAGCTAGCAGAGAGCTGCAAATTCCACAATCAACTGTATGGAGAGTCCACATTGGCACTTATCTGTCCGTAACTACCTGAACGTCAACTACCCGAGGCGATGGATCGGCCGCCAGGCAGCCGGTGACAGAGCACTTCATCACTGGCCTCCAAGAAGCCCTGATCTTACCCCCCTGCGATTTTTTCTTATGGGGGTATGTTAAGGATATGGTGTTTCGGCCACCTCTCCCAGCCACCATTGATGATTTGAAACGAGAAATAACAGCAGCTATCCAAACTGTTACGCCTGATATGCTACAGAGAGTGTGGAACGAGTTGGAGTATCGGGTTGATATTGCTCGTGTGTCTGGAGGGGGCCATATTGAACATCTCTGAACTTGTTTTTGAGTGAAAAAAAAACCTTTTTAAATACTCTTTGTAATGATGTATAACAGAAGGTTATATTATGTTTCTTTCATTATATACACATTTTTAAAGTTGTGGTATTCTTTTTGAATCACCCTGTATTATTGACTTTCAAGTAAGTGTGTTGTGTCGTGGGGATTTATCGATCTCCGTCGTCGGAGGGGCATTCGGGAGACGTGAGCACGGGCGGACTTGCTTTGGTGTGAAGTATCAGCCCAAGAGGAAGTGTACCCTAGATGACAATATATCACCCGTTGCTGACATTCGCTTTATTACCGTGCCGTGGACACTACATTCATCCGCGTCGCGGCGGTATCGCGGGCGTTCGTGAACATCGATTTTGTCAACGCCACTCCGATACTGTTAACTGTGAATTCCAGGGAGAAATGTAGTTATTTATTGCACAGCTATATCTGACAAAGGCGACAGTAGATACAAATTGTCATTAGAACACGGTTACAATTAAAACCGAAGTACGAACAACAGTAGGTTTGAGCAGAGCAGCCCACATGTACTCTGGTCTCAATAGACGAACAACTTTGCCAAAACTTTGAGTGAGTAATTTAAATTTGTGTAGTTTGCCCAAACCTGTTGACATTCTACATCTGCATGACTATTTCTGCAAACCACACGTAAATATTTGCAGAGGGTGAATAGAATCACTTTCCGACTATTTTTAGACCATTCGATTCTCGAATAGCAAGTGGATAAAAAGGAACATCTAAATGCTTCCGTGCGATCTCTGATTTCTCTTATTTTACTGTGTTGGTGGGAGCCACCATACTACTTTCGCATTCAGAGGAGAAAATTGCTGAGTAAAGAATCTTGAAACAAAATTTCGCCGCAACGAAAAATACTTTTGTTTTAAGGATTGACTTAATTCTCGTATCATGCTGGAGACACTCTCTCCTCTCTTTCGTGTTAACACAAAACAAGGTGCCCTCCTTTCAGCTTTTTCGATACCCTCTGGTAAGAATTCCATATCTCGGAGCAATAATCCGCAATAGGACGGACAAGTTTAGTGCAGGCAGCCTTTCTAGGTGGTTTCTTGTGTCTTCTATGTGCCCTACCGACAAATCTCAATCTCGCCTTCCCACGACATTATCTATATGATAGTTCCAATTAAAGTTGTTTGTAATTGTTATTCCTACTTATTTAGTTGGATCGACAAGTTTTCAATTTTTGTGATTTACAGTGAAACCAAAATTTACAGGATTTTTTTAAAAGTATCGTTTGGAGGACATTCCCCTCCCTCCTCCCCCCCCCCCCCCTCGCCTCCCAGTGCGGGCAAATTCTGTGTAATTTCAGTGATACTCTCTCCCATATTTCGCGATAATGCAAAACGTGCTGCCATTTTTCGATGTACTCTGTCAGTCCTATCTGATAAGGATCCCACACCGCACAGCAGTATTCTAAGAGAGGATGGACAAGCGTAGTGTAGGCAGTCTCCTTAGTAGGTCTGTTACATTATCTAAGTGTCCTGCCAATAAAACGCAGTCTTTGGTTAGCCTTCCCCACAACATTTTGTGTGTGTTCATTCCAATTTAAGTCGTTCGTAATTGCAATGCCTAGGTATTTATTTGAATTTACGGCTTTTAGATTGGACTGATTTATCGTGTAAACGAAGTTTAACGGATTCCTTTTAGTACTCTTGTGGATGACCTCACATTTTTCGTTATTTAGGGTCAACTGCCACTTTTCGCTACTAGTAGCCAAGCATCCTGCTCCACATGCTCGCTTAACTCTGAGGTGAATTTCACAAACAGGTGGTTTCTCCTTAAGGTGAAATGGAACATCGACATCGGCCATTTTGTAAATATAGCCTTTTATCAAACTGTAGAAGTCAATTAAGTCATAATGCATTAACACACAGTGAAGAAGCTGTATATTTCGATAACGCAGTCGTTCAATTACATTTTTGGAAGTGAAGTTGTAACAAACGGTTGTCCATGATTTTAAGTGTGACCCTCGTATACTCGTCAACGCGACCAGGCATCAATGTCTACAGTTACAAGTACGATGATCAAAATTTGGAAATTTGTGGAAAGATCTTATGGGACCAAACTGCTGAGCTTATCGGTCGCTAGGCTTACACACTACTTAATTTAACTTAAACTAACTTACGCTAAGGACAACACACACACACACACACACACACACACACACACACACACACACACACACACACCACGCCCGAGGGAGGACTCGAACCTCCCGTGGGGATAGCCTAGCGAACCGTGACAAGACGCCATAGACCACGCGGCTACGATGCTGAAAACAACAGCAAAATTTCTTATTCCGGCATTGCATTTATCGGCCATGAAAGTCATATCCCGTCTTAAAATTTTGCCTCCAGTGACAGCATTGGTTGAGTCATTGCCTATCGTAGGACTTCTCTGATCAATCGATGATCTCTTGGCCGGCCGATGTGGACGAGCGGTTCTAGGCGCTTCAGTCTGGAACCGCACGACCACTACGGTCGCAGGTTCGAATCCTGCCTCGGGCATGGATGTGTGTGATGTCCTTATGTTAGGTTTAAGTAGTTCTAAGTTCTAGGGGACTGATGACCTCAGATGTTAAGTCTCATAGAGCTCAGAGCCACTTGAACCATTTGATGATTTCTTGGGTTTGCCAAGCGGTCTTGTTTCTTCGGGTTTCCCCAAGCACTGCTTTGACTGCACTGTAATCGGGCATGCGAAGCAAGTTCCGTGCTCACTGAAGTCGCCTTGCCTTTTTTTTTTCTGGATAATTTTAGGATGATACATAAATCCGTACAGTTTATAGTTCTTCCCGTTGTTCAGCCATCCGTTTCTCATAATTGGGCAAAGATTTCAAGATTTTTATCTTCAAATACTAACAGTTTCATATCGTCGTCCTTTGTAATCCGCAATGTATGGTTCAAATGGCTCTGAGCACTGGGACTTAACATCTGTGGTCATCAGTCCCCTAGACTTAGAACTACTTAAACCTAACTAACCTAAGGACATCACACACATCCATGCCCGAGGCAGGATTCGAACCTGCGACCGTAGCAGTCGCGCGGTTCCGGACTACAGCGCCTAGAACCGCATGGCCATCGAGGCCGGCCTGCGCCGTCTAAGCTTCCGACTATGCCAATACTGCAATGTCATCAGTATGTGCAAAAAAGTTTTGTTCATATGGGCACTATGTCATTGCGCTGTATAGCGCATAGTGTTACTGTCTCAGTGTTTTCATGCTCGGTTCCAAGTTCCCTACTCTTTGTCCCATTTCTCTTATCGGAGGGGCGACACACAGTGGGAAAAAGAAACTACGTCATCAGCTTCGACCCGATCACCGGCATTTGCGTCGTCTATGACCGGGTTACGCCAGATCATCCGTGACGAGCGTGGCAGCTGGTTGGCTGGCGTCCAGCGCACGGTGCCAGGAATAGAGGGAAGATGCTAACGCCGGATACAGTCTACCACGCGGCAAGACTTCCCACCGTGCGCAGACCCTGGGCCATATAATCAAAAAACGTGCAACGAGTCTGCCGAAACTGTGGCACTCAAGGAACAGTACAAACTTAATTTCTTTCGTTTTTGCACTTACACGTCTTCATTTCGGTCAGTGTGTGAGATCGTGACTCGAAACTGCCTATGTCCGAGAATTACCCGGTACACCTAGGTCAAAATAGTATATTGTATACTGTATGAGGGACATTCAGTAACTAAAGAGATAAACTGATGTAGAAAACATTGCATTTTTACAATATGAGGCTTTTACTACTTCTCAACAGAACCCCCACCAGTACAAATACACTTGCCCCAATGACGAACTTGATGCAAAGAAGTTTTTGGCTTGTTGTTTGAGTCACTTTGACACCGTTATAACGGAACTTTTTTCTAAATAATGCCTCTGAGTGAACCAAATACATTAAAATCCAAGGGAGCCAAATCTACACTGTAGGGAAGATTAGGTTGTACCTCCCATCCCATTTTTTCGGTGGTTTCTTGACTCAGCTGTGCGGTATAAGCTTCGCCATGCACCAATATCGCGCCTTTCTTTGATTCTCGACCTTTATCTATCATTGCTGACTTTATTTTGTTCATCAGCATGTTTGTGTAGTAAGCACTGTTTACTGTACACTGATCTTCCAAATAATCACAACAGATAACGCCGTGGGTATCCCAAAAGACGATCAACATGGCTTCCCGCTGATACCATCTGAATTTCTTTCGGACAGGTGAGCTGGCGTGCTTCCATTTCATGCTTTGTCTTCTGGACTCGGGTTCAAAATGGTGAATTCAAGCCTCATTACTCATAACTTACTCTTTCTTTTCTGTACTTGATGTTGTAACTGATAATAAAAAAGAAGAAAAAGGATCACTGAATGTCCTATGGTATAGTTTGACACAAGGAAACGTCGGTTTGGTAATGGAGAGAAGTGTGAGAGGGCAAAAACTGTCGAGTGCAACCAAGGGATGAATACGGTGAGCAAGTTCAGTGGATATAGGCTGCATTAGTTATTCGGAGTTTGAGAAACTTGGAAAGGATGGAATAGCGTGGAGAGCTGCATTAGATCAGTTTTCCAATTTAAGACCGCATCAACAACGCTTTTATTTATGTCTAAGGCCAGCTTCGCATTTATACACAAGGCAAGTCCATTTTTTTTTCCTGTGTAGGCGTACATTCTAAAATACTGTCATATTACTGCAAGACAAAGAGCATCTTTGAAATGAGCGACGTAAGATCAGTAGCTGAGATCTGCTTCCCGCACTATGCACCTTGATCTGGATAACACGGCTATTAAATTAAATCTAAAGAGCTCGTAGTTAGCATAAAATACGACAGTTTCAGCGTTCACAACAGCACTCTTACGCTGAACAACCAGCAGTAAAGGGGTTCGCTCACCACCGGCGGTGATGTGCTGGTCCTCCATGTCTTGCCGAAAGTTCTTTACGTGCCACATTGACCTGCTGTGTTCAACTGGGAGATGCAGTATGACACACTGGAGAGGGCTTTAGTCAGCTATCCTCGAGTAGGTTACCGGAAACACCATAGCTAGATTTTTGGGCACATGCGGATATTCGTGGATATCAGTCGTAATGCAGCAACAGTTACTTTGCCAATAGAAGACTGCACTGGCGTATCTGCAGACATCCGGAAAGATAATTACTTTGGGTTGTCGAAGAGCGGTGTCAGTATTAATAGTTCCGTCCGCATCTCTCTATAAATAATGTTTCGTATAAAATTATTGGAATTATCAACGTTTCTCTTAAGTATATTTACATGTGTAGTAGGCATCGCTCTTTGCACCGAGAAATGAAGCAAGTTCAAATGATTTAATAGTGTGATGAAATTAACTTAAACTGTGAAAGATTTTGAGGCAATGAAGGATGGAGACGAGCTGAGATGAAGGAAAAATTGCGAACTGCAGGAGTTGTGCGAATCGCAGGTCGCTGTGGTGGTGATTAGAGAGAGGACACTTAGGTAAATGGGCACATAATGCATCGAGAAGACCAGATCCCGAGGCAGGTGCTGCAAGAAGACCAGGGCCAGAGAGGATGTGTGTACGATGGTACTAGCCGGGGAATACTACATGGACTGAGGAAGATGGATGAGGCTGATTGACGAGACCAAAACCGACTGTGGTTTTTGTGGCAAACATTGTAAGTACAGCAGTGGATTTTTATTAACTTTAAATCCTGATATACATAAGGAATAGGGATTGTAAAAATGTATCTGTGTATTAGCAGTTGCGACGAGTAACGAAACGATAGTTTGGCATCACTGGCCAACAGACCCCACCTGCGGTTATTTGGCTGCCTAGTGCTAGTCTTTATTTGATGCCACTTCGGCAACTAATACGTCTTAACAGTATGTACGACTTGATTGCAACTTTTAAGACGACTTTACTGACTCCGAACTGTTGCGGAAATGTTCCAGGGAATTTAACGAAATTGTTCAAATGGCTCTGAGCACTATGGGACTTAACTGCTGAGGTCATCAGTCCCACTACTTAAACCAAACTAACCTAAGGATATCACACACATCCATGCCCGAGGCAGGATTCGAACCTGCGACGTAGCGGTCGCGCGGTTACAGACTGAAGCGCCTAGAACCGCTCGGCCACTGCGGCCGGCTTAACGAAATGCATTTCAGTGCTTGCAACAGAAACTTTTTAAGTAGAGGGACCTATCAAAAATATGAGAAGATAAACTTTATATAATTGTGATCATTATCACTCTACTTTCTCAGTCAACGGAATGTGAATTACGCGGTCGACTATCAGACGAAGATTCAGGCCAGGCGCAATCCTACCGTCAGAGATCTTGATTGTTGAATGGATTTAAGAGGTTCACATATTTTTAATATCCGCGATAGCATCTCTCTTATTCATGTGGGCCCGTGTAACTATAGGGTCAACACTCAGGAGCGCGAAACAGATAGCAAGAAAGTTAGAAGTATTTATTTATGGAGGTTCAATACACTTTTTGCTCGTCGCCAATGCTGATATACGGAGACATTTTCACAATCCTTTTTTCTTTAAACTTAATAAAAATCCACAGCTTTACTTACAATGTTTGTTACACAAACCACAGTCGGTTTTTGGTCTCGTCAGTCAGCCTCTTCCATCTTCCTCGGTCCATGTAGTCTTCCCCGGGTAGTACCATTGTATTGTATTGTGTATTGAACTGGGGACCTAGAAACGACGGAGAGGCTTCGTCCCCGCCCTAACCCTCGCTGGTTCACAACCCCACAACAGGCTACAGCAGTCCACTCACCCCACCGCCGCCCCACACCGAACTCAGGGATATTGTGCGGTTCGGCCCCCAGTGGACCCCCTGGGAACGTCTCATACCAGACCAGTGTAAACCCAAATGTTTGCGTGGTAGAGTAATTATGGTGTACGCGTACGTGGAGACTGTTTGCGCAACAATCGCCGACATAGTCTAACAGAGGCAGAATAAGGGGAACCAGCCCTGATTCGCCGAGGCAGATGGAAAACCGCATTAAAAACCATCCACAGGCTGGGCGGCACACCGGACCTCGACACTAATCCGCCGGAAAGCAGAGCGTCAGACCGCACGGCTAACCTAGCGGGCGGCTTGTACGATCATACACATATCCTCTCTGGCCCCGGCAATCCAAATCAGCCGTGGTCTTCCCCTGGGGCTATTGCCTCTGATTTCTTGTTGCAACATCTGCCTCGGGATCTGGCCTTCTCGGTGCATTATGCACCCATACTACCTAAGCCGTCTCTCTCTAATCAGCGCCACAACGACCAGCGATTTGTACAACTGCTGCAGTTCGCAATTTTTATCTCCACTCATCTCCATCCTTCATTCCTCAAAAATCTGTCTTAGAATACCATTCTCAAATGACAGGAGTTTTATTTCTATTTCTTGTGTTATATTCCAGGACTTTGCTCCGTATAGGAGGGCAGGTTGTATTACTGTTGTCCAGATCCTAGTCCTTGTGGATCTCGATAGAAGCCAGAACTAGTTGCTTTCTGAGCGCAAACCATGATTTCTTTCTTTGTCTGGACTCTTGCCATCTTTTCTTGGTCCATCTCATTCCTTTTGCTGAGTTCTGCCGCAACATATTCGAACTCTTTTACACTTTCAAAGACTTTACCACGCGCATCTGGAGGTCTGTCATGGTTCTCTCTATTCACGACGAGGTATTTAGTCTTACCCATATTCATCTGCAGGTCTGCTCTCATTGTCTCTTCCATTAACACTCTTGCCAACTGAATCGGACGTTCCTCATTCTGTGCTATTAGAGCTACGTCGTCCGCATAGGCCAAGGTTTTGATCCTGCCAACCAGCTATATTCCTGCCTCCAGGCTTGTTAACTTCCTCAGCACTCTTTGACGAACTAAAACAGAAAACGGGAAAAGCAGTCTCCTTGTCGCACTCCAGCCTTTACCTCGAATTTCTCTGACATCTTTCCATTTTCTTCCACCATGCACGTTCTCTCTTGCATACATGCTTCTGTTTTATTGGTTTACTAGGAGGCTGCGTCCTTTCCAGTTCTGCCATATCGATTGTCTATTCACACTATCATACGCTTTTTGGAAGTCCACAAAAAAGACAGTCAATATCTGTGTGAGATCCCCAGTTTTCTGATAACATTAGTCTTATTACATACAGTTTGGCTGCGGTTGATTTGTCCTTTTTAAACCCTGCTTGTTGGAATCCAAGTACCTCCTCACCGCTTCAGCAACAACATACTCAGGATCTTCCAAGTTGCGCACAGAAGGTAATTCCTCTATGGTTGCTGCATCTTATTGGGTCTCCTTTCTTTAGTATTGGGCAGACGACAAACTGCTTCCATTCTGTTGGGATCATTTCTCTCCTTCAAATTAAACAGATTAGGTGGTACACTATCTCTTGTAGTATACCTCTTCCCTCCTTTTAGCATCTCTGCAGGTATGCCACCTATTTCTGGCGTCTTTCCTCTCTTCACCATTTTTGTGGCTTCTCTACGTCTGCCCTGTGCTCGGCAGTTCATCCTCCGCTGTTGGTATTATTACTCTATTTTCTCCGTGCAATTCTTCTTCATATGGTGCTGTCGTAACGCTGTCGATGGTGTCGTCCACATTCATGAGATTGTCGAAACATTTTCCCATTCCTCCATAGCTTTCCTTTCATCTGTCACCAGTTGTCCTGCTTGACCTTTGATCGCGTCAGTCCTTGCATTACAGCATTTCTTTAAGAACTTTACTATCGAGTAAAAGTTTTTTGTATTGCGTACTGTTCGATCCTTTCCTGTCAGTGTTATCTTGTTGTATGCATACTCTCGCTTTTTTTTCTCGACACCTATAACACGTATGCTCATATACTGTAACAGGCTAGTTTGCGAGACAGGGAGGTGAGCCACATAAAGATCGAATCCGCGCCGCGGATTAACGCCGAAGGCCGGCACACTTGCACACCTTAGTGCTGTTTGCAGGCTATTTCCCAAGCTTGTTCAGGCAAATGCTGGGCTGGTCTCCAAACTCCATCTTCAGAGAATACGATACACAAACAGTTAAAATCGATAACAGGCAGAACAAAGTTTACACAGTTCAAAGACAGATGGTGCGCACGACGTGTCTTGCTTAGGTTGCCTTGACGACTGTCGCGGCACGGAGGGCACCAGGCCACAGAGTGAATTAATGAAAAATTTGCCAAATCCCGAAAATGCGGATCGTGTACTTGACGAGATGAGCGCCAGGGAAAAGAAGAAGACAGTTCTTGGTAATACATTCCGAAGTTTCGACTGTATGACTCGTCAAACGCGTTTTGGGTACACCATTATCAGCCAAGAGTGGCGCTTGTTTAGGTTTCGCTAGGTGCTACTTAAGTGTATTTGGAGTTACATGAGACGTGCAACTAGGGCGCTTCTTACAGCTTCTTCTGCCCAAAGATTGTGCTGTACAGTTTCTGCGGAAAGTACCTCTGGTAGGAAAGAGTTGTCCAAGATTTTTGCAGTTCGAACTATCAATATACCTAAGAATGAACCCATAGTGATAAGAACACTGCATAAATGAAAATCGACAGTGCGTCAGCCCGTTACACCATCGCCCTTATCAGACATCTATATGGGACATTCCGTGACAGTGATAGGTCAAGACAGCTGCATTGATATAACCGCCACGTCTCGTATCCTTAGATTTATGTCAATGGTCTAGGCTGGGACACGGGCTTATGCCACTTTAGTGCATACGCTTTATGCGCTGGTCGATGGAACTGCACTTCCCCATCGTTGCTACTCTCTGCTGCCGGTAAGTACTGGAAAGGACTGTCAGTTAAAAGGGCTAATTAAAAATTTATGCAGTGTCCAACGCGTTCTCTTACGCAAATATCACTTCTACAATAAAACTGTCGGCTGAACACTTCAGCCAATATTGCTTTCATTTGTGGTATATTTAGTGTTTGCTGTATGTTACCTTCAATGCCTGAAAGATGTAAGACTCGTGTTGGTGAGACCCCTCTTATCGGGGCGTTCTGACAACTCAGTTCATTACAGGACAAATGTTTCGTAAGTTATTCGGTATGATGATGCTGTGCCCAAACTGAAGATAAAAAAAAGACTAGGTAATAAGCAATCAATCTGCTTCCGTCATTTGTAGACCTAGCAATCGACAGAAGCCAAAAGCTAGGACTCATCCTAACACTTTCGCCATACCTCTTTATAAATTAGCATCAATGTCGCAGTGGAATAACCTGCGTAGCGAGCAGTTTAACCCTTCCGTGGTTGATGGGACACATGTGATCCAAAGTAATGCGCAAATTTGAGCGTTGGTACTTCTATTGCTCATATCTGTATAGTGCTAGCAGGGATCCTTTCGGAACTTTGAGAAAAATTCTACGGAGCAAGGGGAGGATATACAGAAGGTTGTGAGCGATCAAATGGGGCGGCCTGTGTTTACAGTGTGTCTGTTTCACGAGACTCTGATCGAATGATCATATTCTCCGGTCTAAGAATGTCTGAAGTAAATAACCGTCTTCTATTACGCACCATAGACTTTTTTTTAGAAAACATTACTATACTCTTCAGTAACTTTGCTGGTTTCTACATAAATTGTATTTAGTGAGACGTATATGCCCCAGAAAACTTCATAGAGTGTAGAAAACATTGATGTGTGTTAAAAAAGCCGTTTTTATCCTTTATATTCAAAACTTATATCGGACATTTCATGTTTTTCGTCGTCACGAGAACAAATGTGCTTTGATACGGATTTTTTATACTCCCACCTTCCACCCCCATTTTCCACCCTGGTAAAATTATTCTACAAACAAAAATTTAACTTTGAAAATGCATGGATCGAGTTAAGTTTGCCGAAAACACGTCCCCGACTATATCGATTTTCAAAACTCGTCGGCTTAAAATTCTTTTGATAGTAAAAGTGTATTATTTATCCTAAAGGAAGACAGTTTTTGACCTTTTATTTTTCCAAACACACTGACGGAAAAAATCGCAACACCGAGGAGGAGTTGTGCGACATAAACGAAAGTTTGTACGTGTTTTTCTATATCTGAAAGATGAAGTCTGCTTACGATTTGGGCCAGTCGCGTTAAGAGTTGCGCTAGTGAGCCACTATGTGGTTGCAAATAACGTTTGCTTTAAACACTCGCGTGCAGCTCGTAGTCTTGAGGTAGCATTCTCGCTTCCCGTGCACGGCGTCCCGGGTTTGATTCCCGGTGGGGTCAGGGGTTTTCCCTGCCTCGGGATGACTGGTGTTGTTGTGTCGTCTTCATCATCATCATTATTCATCCTCCTTGCGGTCGGAGGAAGGCAATGGCAAACCACCTCCGCTAGGACCTTGCCTAGTCGGCGGTGCGGGTCTCCCGCATCGTTTCCTATGCTCCTCGGAGTATGGGACATCATCATCTTCATCATTAAATACTCGCTGTAACGGTCGTGAGCGCTAGTTACTTTTCATACTGGACGTGGTGACTGATGTCCATCAAGAATAATTTTACAGCGAAAAAGACACCATTATCACCCAAAATCTCACTGATTTTGAACGAGATCGTGTAATAGGACTACGAGAAGCTGAACGTTCCTTCTGCGATACCGCGGAAGGACTTGGCAGCAATATAGACAGTATACATGACTGCTGGCAGTTGTGCTCACGAGAATGTAAGGCCGTAAGAAGACTAGACTCGGGACGGCCACGTGGCAGTAGCGCGAGGGAAGACCATCGTGTTCGGCGTATGGCTCTGTCGCATCGTACCGCATCTGCAGCAACAATTTGAGCGGCAATAGGCAACACAGTGACACAACGAACTGTTACAAATCGGTTACTTCAAGAGCGGTTCCGAAACAAATGCGCTGCAGCGTGCATTCCACTGACCCCTTATCACCGCCATTTGTGACTCCAGTGGTGTCAAGGGAAAGCTGGCGAGAGACCAGGGTGGAAGTTTGTTGCTCTATCTCATGAAAACTGGTCCCGTCTCGGAGCCAGTGATGGCCGTGTGTTGATTAGAAGTAGGCCAGTCGAGGGCCTGCAACCAACCTGTATGCGTGCTAGACACACTGGACATACACCTGGAGTTACGGTTCTGGATATGATTTCGTATGACAGCAGGAGCATTCTCGTGAGTATCCCACGCACCCTGATTGCAAAATTGTGCCTTAGTCTGGTGATTCTACCTGTTGTGATGCCATTCATGAGCAGCATTCCCGTGGGGTGTTTTCCAACTGGATAACGCCCGCCAGCTTACCGCTGTTGTAATCCAAGATACTTTACACAGTGTATACATGCTGCCTTGGTCTGCTCGATCGCGAGATGTGTCTCCAGTGCTGCACATATGGGACATCACCGGACGGCAACTTATGCGTCGTCCACGGAATAGCAGTAACCATTCCCGCACTGACCGACCAAGTGAAACTGGGAAGGAAGTCCTTCCCACAAACTGACATCCACCATGTGTACAACTGAATAAATCCGCTTTTTCATGCTTGCTTGCTTGCAACACACTGGCGGTTAGACCAGCATTTCACATTTGCAATGGCTTATCCCGGACTGTGATCTTACAATGTTAATTACTTAAATGTGTTACCCAGGCAGGTGCAATCCCAAAATTTTATTACTCTGCACTCTTTACTTTTTGGTGCTGTGATTTTTTCCGTCAGTGCATATGCAAAATAAATTTGAGCCATCGAAGGGATAACGGTGCTATCTTTATCGGGCAGTGTCAGGGATGACTGCTTCGAGGAAATATCTCCAGTGTGAGGAAAACACTTTGCACAACTCGCTACAGCAGTTAAAATAAGGACAGTGGATAAAAACTTAAGTCAGCCACTTCAAGGAACACACTGGTCGCTTCGGGGCGTTCAAGACGGTGTTGAATTTCTACTCACGGTCACGTGACACTCCACCGCTGTCTCAAGTCATGACAGTGAAGTTGTGTGCATGTACCAGTCACTGGTATGTAATCTACGAATTAAGGTAGATCGACATGGAGATGTGACACTGGGAGAAAGAAGCTATCGTCTCTGTACACGGCCACGACCACACCGTGAATGAGAGTGTCGTATTTATTGATGTACCAACGTGGACTGTCCAACATCTCTGTAAGGACTGGTGTACCACTCGCGGCTTAAGAAATAGTGGTCGTAAAAAGATGGTAAACGCCAGGTACCGGAGACGAGCGTCGCTCCATGTCAATGACGTTCTGTTTCAGACATGACAGGAATTACTGCTGTCAGTGAACCAGGTCTATCTCAACCAGTTTCCGAGCTAATGCTGGGAATGGAACTAAAGACACTGGACATTTGGGGTCGGGCATGTCAGTGACGGCCGCGCGGGATTAGCCGAGCGGTCTAGTGCGCTGCAGTCGTGGAGTGTGCAGCTGATCCCGGCGGAGGTTCGAGTCCTCCCTCGAGCGTGTGTGTGTGTGTGTGTGTGTGTGTGTCCTTAGGATAATTTAGGTTAAGTAGTGTGTAAGCTTAGGGACTGATGACCTTGGCAGTTAAGTCCCATAAGATTTCACACACATTTTGACATTTGTCAGTGGCGGATACAGAAAAACCAGAAGTTGGGGGCGCTAAGGATATCTTGAGCTACGTTTTCTTTTACCGTCATAAAAAAATAATCAAGTCACAAGCAAAGTTTAAGAAAGTTTCATTCAAACTGATTATACACACGTACAAGGCAGTGCCATCTTATGATATGAAAAAGTTACAGTTGTGGTTTCTTCCTTAAATGATGAATTCTATACGCTTATTCTTCCCGGCAAATTGGTTAATTACACTGTCAATAGGACAATAAATGACAGGATGAGTGTGCAACAGAGCTACGCCATTAAGTCGATCCTCCTCCACTGTCGACCTCAGCCGTAACCTGAGCCGTAATGTTGAAAAACTTCATTCTACTGTAGTAACAGATGCAGGTAGATGCACACTATTCATTCTTCAGTCTTAATATTTCTGCTTTTGAATGTAAACTAGCTTCCTATTCGGCGAACAGTCGTATTTAAAACGCTATGTATCGAAGATTCTCTGTAAAAGAAATCAGTAGAGCATTCGCGACTTTTCTCGAACAAATGCCAGACAGAATAACGTATCGAGAGCACTAGAATGGCCGCAAATTTTCTTGTAGGTATGCGTTAGCTATCTATGTGCTAGACAGAAACGTATGAAGTACGATGAGGCGGCTACATAGGAAAGTACAACTACTACGTAACTCTATGCAGTCGAGTCGACTGGCGAAAGAAACGAACGAATAGTGTGCAGTCTGACTGGCGAGGGCGGCACGGGTGGCAATGCGGGCTGCCCCCCGCAAGGGGCGGGGAGTCGCCCCGCACGCCCCCATATGTATCCGCCACTGGGGTATGTCGCTAAGGGCCAGCGGCACATGAAGCTGCTGCTCTTTGTGGGACCGAACTACACAAGCTGCACAAAAAGTGACTGGAAGCGAGTAGGGTACACATACGAGTCATAACTTTGCGTTTTTTTTTTTTTCTTCAGATGATTCTGGGCGTCGAGTATGCCACCAGCCCAATGAAGACGTTAGCCCGCACCAGTGTGCAGTGCTGGCTGGACGTGCTTCTGTTATGTTCTGGGGGTGTTCTTCGTGCCATAACTTGGGCTCGCTTATTCAGGTTATCGTGAACATGCACAATGATATTAATTCAGCATTCTGCCGAGCAAGTGGTATCTTTTCTTCTACATCCTCACGCTGAGGACACCATCTTCCAAGACGACTACAGTCGTGTCCAGAGGTCTCCACGCGTACCTTCCTAGTTTGTCGAACAAACAGGCAATCTAACATACCTCGACAGGCCCACTAAATCACGTGTTGTTAATCCGTATATTACGTCCGAAACTATTTTGAAAAACGCGTGAAACGTAGCATTCAGCATCCGCGCAAGTTGGTAGCTCTGTAACTTCTAACCCTCCACTAATTTCTCGTCCAGTGTCTTTAGCTTTGAAGGGTAACGTTCAACCTCCAGGATTGTCACCTGTCACTCCTCCAATCGAACTCTCCGGTCAGCCATTGAATTAAATATTGCTATAGTAGTGAAGAATAACACTGTGTGTATTGGGGGGGAGGGGGGGGGAGCGCCCGTGTGCGTGCGTGGGAGAGAGATCACTAGATCCACTGAGTAACCGACACCTGCAGTTCACACTATTCTGCCGGACGACATTTAAGTGAGAACGCAGTGTCTCCTACATCTCTATGAAGTCACACCATATCTTACGATGCTACTGTCTAATTCTGTTACATTTGCTACTGTTAATGGCTTCTGCTGCTGCATTTTGCAACTGGGCAGGTCAACCTGTCCAGTAGAATCTAGTATTTGTCAGAAATTCTTGAACCTACATTCAGTGCGCCTACCTGGGCCATCCGATTCGTAGGGTCAAAAAATGTTGAAAACTCTTCCATTGCTGGCCTTTGGTTCCTGTGTTTGTACATTCAAGTTATGAACGTATAGTGCGAGAGGACTCACTGCCCGCCCATTATTTCCACTGAAATTATACACAAGAGCACAAGGTACTTGACACAACACACCTCTGTTACAGCAAATAGCAAGATACAGTGAGTTATGCTCATTGCGGAGCTTGCCAGCCTATTACATACAGTTCGTCCACTTGACGCGGAGTCTCCGACCTACCTTGTCGCCCTTAAAGTTATCACCACCATTAGATTCTAAATAGCGAAGGAGAAGTTGTATCGTCTCAGTTATGTCACTGGATTCGTGATTTCCTGTCAGAGAGGTCACAGTTCGTAGTAACTGACGGAAAGTCATCGAATGAAACAGAAGTGATTTCTGGTGTTCTCCAAGGTAGTGTTATAGGCCCTTTGCTGTTCCTCATCCATATAAGCGATTTGGGAGACTATCTGAGCAGCCGGCTTAAGCTGTTTGCAGATGACGTTTGTCGACTACTAAAGTCATCAGAAGATGAAAACAAATTGCAAAACGATTTCGAAAAGATATTTGAATGGTGCAAAAATTGGCAGTTGACCCTAAATAACGAAAAGTGTGAGGTCATCCACATGAGTGCTAAAAGGAATCCGTTAAACTTCGGTTACAAGGTAAATCAGTCAAATCTAAAGGCCGTAAATTCAAGTAAATACTTAGGAATTACGATTACGAATAACTGAAATTGTAAGGAACACACAGAAAATGTTGTGGGGAAGGCTAACCAAAGACTGCGTTTCACTGGCAGGACCCTTAGAAAACTTAACAGATCTACTACGGAGACTGCCTAACACTACACTTGTCCATCCTCCTTTGGAATACTGCTGCGCGGTGTGGGATCCTTACCAGATAGGACTGACGGACTACATCGAAAAAGTTCAAAGAAGGGCAGCACGTTTTGTATTATCGCGAAATATGGGAGAGAGTGTCACTGAAATTATACAGAATTTGCGGTGGACATCATTAAAACAAAGGCGTTTTTCGTTGCGGCGGAATCTTCTCACGAAATTCCAATCACCAGCTTTCTCCTCCGAATGCGAAAGTATTTGTTGGCGCCGACCAATATAGGAAGAAACGATCACCATGATAAAATAAGAGAAATCAGAGCTCGTACGGAGAGATATGTGTTAGTTCTTTCCGCGCGCTATACGAGATTGGAATAATAGAGAATTGTGAAGGTGGTTCGATGAACCCTCTGCCAGGCACTTAAATATGATATAGAGAGTATCCATGTAGATGTAGATGAAACCAATGAACTTGATAATAAAATTAATGTGGGTGGATTTTAATAATAATAATAATAATAATAATAATAATAATAATAATAACGATCCTTGGTCAGTCGCAGGATTTTTATTCGTCACTCTTCATTTATTTCACGGGCGGCTATGTCTGTTAATGTGAAACATGACAAAGTGCACTGTGGTTCGGATCCATGTTGGACTGTAGGTCTCGCTGTAACAGACTCAGTAAGTCAGTTCGATTCTCAGAGAAAATCGTGAGTGTAACATCTCCAATAGAACTATGTCTGCTAAGGCACTGTGGGATTCAAACCAAACTTTGGATTCATTACAGCTCTGTTTTAATTGCAATAATAACAACAATAAAACAATCATCCACGCAATACTACGATGATATATAACCTAACCAAGCATGCAGATCTGCTTTTTTTTTACTTTAGGTATATTTTTTATTCAAAGGTGGATCAAATATTTTAATTTTCGTGATTTCAAATAAAATCATTTTTCATATATGCAGCTACCTGACGACCTATGTGATCGGAACCAGTTTTTTTTTCTTTTCTTTTAAGGAGCAGCTGATCATGGTGATGAAGACACACTTTGTATTTCAAGAAACTCTTGACGTTCCCATCAAAAGATGGAAAATAAACTCTGAGGTCCCGCTAATTTTAATCTCGCTAATGGAAGCTGGCTGGTGACTGAGACGCTAACCCGCCTGAAGCGGCGCTCCAAGGGCGAAGTCGAAGCAGGCGCATCAGACGGGCAGAAATCTCTGGAACTCGGCAGAGACTCTACTGGCAGCAGCAGTGGGTGACCCGGTTAGGCACGGGCTGACGCTGGTTCTGACGACAGGCGTCTTCCGGCCGCGGCACCGCAGAAAAACAAACAGCGCCAAGTGATTTGCGACGCTGACGGGTCGATCACGGCTGCAACCGGAGTGTGGGGTGGGGGGATGGGAGGGGCAGGGGAAGGGTGCAGCCTTGGCGCGGGACGGATATACGGCGGGTCAGGCGAACAAGCGCGCGAAATACGGCGCCCATAACTCACGTGCACATGCCAAAACTGTGCCACCACCTGGCACTCATCCCCACTCCCGCGCGTTGCTTAAGGCGAGAGATAATACGCGTACTTACGAAACTGTGAACGCTGTCGTGCGGCTAAATTCAAGTTTAGTGCAGGCGTGAAACAAGTTAGTAGCTACGTCTCGGGCCAGCTGCAGCGTCTCTTTCGAAAACAATAGCAATTACTGTAGCACAGCCAGTCATTTGCGATATGCACTTGTCTCGCTACGGGCGTATGTTAACGAACCGAACAGCGATAGAACACAAAACTAACAATGTTTAAAGAATGAATTTTCCACTCTGCAGCGGAGTGTGTGTTGATATGAAACTTCCTAGCAGATTAAAACTGTTTGGCAGAACGAGACTCGCCCGCGAAAGGCAAAGGTTCCCGAGTTAGAGTATCTTTCCAGTACACAGTTTTAATCTGCTAGGAGGTTTCTAACAATGTTTATTTTGCTTCGATAATATTTTTTCAGGTTTATGGAATTAAGTTTGTGGTGAAACGCCAGACCATAGCATAACCCAAGGTCGAGGTGCAAAGCCGTCGAATGTGATGCCAGGAGAAGATTGTCGGCTTCACTTACTCAAAAACTTCAGTAGTTAATCAGAAGACAGAGTTCTGATGTTGACGCCTCACATTACTCCGAAGTGAAAGTTCGGCACTATATCACGTGCGACAGAGATATTTACTGGTACGCTCTTTGATATCTTATTATTAAGCTGGTAACGTCACGATGAAATAAAATATATGACGTGCAATTCTGCCACTGTTTCCAGCATTTTAAGTACTCAGACATCTTAGACTGCTATCCTGTATTTTGTATTTTTCCCTAGATTTTCTTAGAGAATTCTACAGCAAATAATATAATTTCAATTAACCCATTCAGTTCTTACATATCAGCACATTGTAACACACTATATATAACAGATACCAACGGCCTTGCCGCAGTGTTAACACCGGTTCCCGTCAGATCAACCAAGTTAAGCGCTGTCGGGCTGGGCTGGCACTTGGATGGGTGACCATCCGGTCTGCCGAGCGCTGTTGGCAAGTGGGGTGCACTCAGCCCTAGTGAGGCAAACTGAGGAGCTGCTTGATTGAGAAGTAGCGGCTCCGGTCTCGGAAACTGACCTACGACCGGGAGAGCGGTGTGCTGACCACATGCCCCTCCATATGCGCATCCAGTGACGCATGTGGGCTCAGGATGACACGGCGGCCAGTCGGTACCTTTGAGCCTTCGTGGCCTGTGCGGGAAGAGTTTAGTTTAGTATATAATAGATACATTATATACTCCTCTTTGAAATTCTGAAGGCAGCAGGGGTAAAATACAGGTTCAAATGGCTCTGAGCACTATGGGACTTAACAGCTGTGGTCATCAGTCCCCTAGAACTTAAACCTAACTAACCTAAGGACATCACACACGTCCATGCCCAAGGCAGGATTCGAACCCGCGACCGTAGCAGTCGCGCGGTTCCGGACTGCGCGCCTAGAACCGCGAGACCACCGCGGCCGGCTAAAACACAGGGAGCGGAAGGCTATTTACAACTTGTACGGAAATGAGATGGCGGTTATAAGAGTCGATGGCCATGAAAGGGAAGCAGTGGCTTAGAAGGGAGTGAGACAAGGTTATAGCCTATACCCGATGTTGTTCAATCTGTAAATTGAGCAACCAGGAAAGGAAAAAAAAAAAAAAAAAAAGAAAAACCTCGAGTATGAATTGAAGATCACAGAGAATAAATAAAAACCTTGCGGTTTGCCGATGGCATTGCAGTTCTGTCGGAGACAGCAAAGGACTTAGAAGAGCAGTTGAACGGAACGGACAGAGTATTGAAACGAGGATGTAAGATGAACATCAACAAAAGTGAAAGAAGGATAATGGAATGTAGTGGAATTGAATCAGGTGATGCCGACGGAATTAGATTAGGAAACGAGACACTTACAGCAGCAGATGAGTCTTGCTATTTGGGTAGTAAAATAAATGATGATGGCTGCAGTATAGAGATATAAAGTGTAGATTGGCAACAGCAAGAAAACCATTTATGAAAAAGAGAACTTTATTACCACTGAATATAGACTTGTTCGGATGTCTTCTCTGAAGGCACTTATTCGGGGTGTAGGCATGTATGGAAGTGAAACATAGACGATGATGAGTTCAGACAAGAAGAGAGTAGAAGCTTTCGAATTGTGATGCTACAGAAGAATGCTGAAGATTAGATGGGTAGATCACGTAACTAATGAGGAGGTACTGAATAGAATTGGGGAGACAAGAAATCTGTGGCACAAGTTAACTAAAAGAAGGGATCGGCTGATAGGATACAGTCTGAGACCTCAAGGTATCACCAGTGTAGAGTTACAGGGAAGTAATAAGAGTAGAGTCAGTCCAAGAGTTGAAAGTAACCAGATTCAGAAGGATGTAGGTTGTTGTGGTTACTCGAAGGTGAAGAGGCTTCACGGGGTAGAGTACTGTGGAGAGGTGCATCAAACGAGTCTTCGGACTGAAGACGACGATGACATATTTCAATGGTTGATTTCGCTTTTGGATTTATTCTCAAGTTTTTCCCAGTCGTCCATAAGGTTAAATGGCGAATTTCTGTCATTTCTGTCCTTTCTGAGCCACTCGTTATACACTTGTGTTACTGTCAAGTGCAGCATCATCAAAGAACAATAAAATACTTTTCACAATATACAATTTATAATGGTAAAGAAAATAAGTGCTAGTCATATTATGAACACTTGCTGCATTAGCTCATAATGTGTCACGCGTTGCTCACATCGAAGTACTGCCCTGTAGAGCGAAATAAAGGCCTCGTGTTTTTACGCCCTAGAAACAGGGAGAGGAGGTTGTAACAGTGTGTGCTTCAGTATTTTCACAGCGGGATCGCTTCCAAAGACTCCAATGCCCGGCGCACTGCAACAATTGAACAGTGACCAGCACTTTTGAATGCTAACAGTGCGTCAACATACCCTCTCAGCGTAGTGTGTGTAGATCTACGTTTGCTCTCACTAAAACACGGATTACTTTAGAGAATGAGATTTTCACTCTGCAGCGGAGTGTGCGCTGATATGATACATCCTGACAGATTAAAACTGTGTGCCGGACCGAGACCCTAGCTCGGGACCTTTGCCTTTCGCGGGCAAGTGCTCTGTCAGGAAGTTTCATATCAGAGCACACTTCGCTGCAGAGTGAAAATCTCATTCTGGAAACATCCCCTAGGCTGTGGCTAAGCCATGTCTCCGCAATATCCTTACTTCCAGGAGTGCTAGTTCTGCAAGGTTCGCAGAAGAGCCTCTGTAAAGTTAGGAAGGTAGGAGACGAGGTACTGGCAGAAAAGAAGCTGTGAGGACGGGTCGTGAGTCGTGCTTGGGTAGCTCAGTTGGTAGAGCACTCGTCCGCGAAAGGCAAAGTTTCCGAGTTCGAGTCTCGGTCCGGCACATAGTTTTAATGTCAGCAAGTTTCACGGATTACTTTAGTTCTAATGCTTCATTTTTTCCTTAAAATCTAACGTACTCATAACACGTCTTTTTTGACCATGTAGTTTCATTCCCACATGATGCCTCTGAACAATAACATCTATGAATTTCTGGAAGATCATGGTTTGCACACAGCTATATCATAACTTTATTAAACAAACAGTTTCAGTCAGAAACGGACCATCCTCAGGTATAATGTGACATTATTTAATCAAATACGTGACAAATCTTAAGTATTAACAAGTATCATGCTATAAACCAACATTTTAAATTCAACTGCAATGCTGGGGTACATACAACACACAGTAAGTAATGTGGTGAAGCACATCGCAAGACTGAAGTGCATGTCTCCCTAGTACAGAGATGCATTTTGTTTCCGTCAACTAGGAGGCACAGCCACGGTACCAAGCGAGCCAGCGCAACGAAACTGTAAAGAGTACTTTTTTTCGTCTGTTGTTTCGTTTGCCTGCGGCATTGGATTGATCGGCAATGAAGCAACGTAAAGAGCAACACTTAAGCGATGCGGGTTACGAGTATGTGTTCTCCCACGTTTTGAACTGTATTACACAAGAAAGTATTATTAAAACGTTTAAGTCACAACGATTTCAATAAACGAATAGACAAGTTAGTGGGCGACGAGGATTAAACAAAAAATTGGGGGATATCAGCGAGAGGGAAAAGGGGGGTGGGGGTAGAGAGAGGAGATGTGAAAAGTAAAGTTTGCCTAGGATGCCAGTTATCCTACTTATTCCACTGGGGAGTCAAATTTTGGCGTACATGTCCAGGCCGGTGAGGAGGGAGACAAGGATCTACCAGGGGCAAAATCCATTCCCTCGTTTGTCCCGTAAAGCGACTACCAAAATAACTGGTTTCAAATGAAGTGGAAATATCTATTCTCCCGCAGAAAAGTTAGAACACGGGTTGCATTCGTTGCATCGCCATCGAGGCTCTGGGACAAGCACCGGCCGAGATGTACGAGGCGTGTTTTTTAAGTAAGTACCGTTTTGAAATTAAAAAGACTTGCTAAGATATCTCAATAATTTTATTTTTACATGGAAGCCTGTACCTTAATCTACACACTGACGCCATTACAGTCTGATTCTTCCTTGTTTACGTTGTGTACTGAGTGTTTAAGATGCCTCCGATAATCGTGAGTCCTGCCGACTGCGAAGCACGGGCTGTTATAAGATTTCTTAGTGCTAAGGCCTAAAAGCGTTCGATATTCATCGTGAGATCTGTGCAGTTTACGGAGAATACACTATGAGTGATGGAATGGTAAGAAAGTGGGTGAGAGCATTTCAAGATGGCTGCACAAATGTGCATGATGAACAACGGAGTGGGCGTCCTTCGGTCGTTAATGAAAGTTTGGTGCAGGAAGCGGACAATGAGGTAAGAGAAAACAGACGCTTTACGATTTCCTCCTTGTGGGATGACTTTCCTAACGTTTCTCGCAGTGTTTTGTATGGTCTTGTGACCGAGCATTTGAATTACCGAAAATTGAGAGCACGTTGGATACCGAAAATGTTGACGGGTGTGCACAAAACCAA
The DNA here is from genome assembly GCF_023864345.2 of Schistocerca serialis cubense. Lineage (NCBI taxonomy): Eukaryota > Metazoa > Arthropoda > Insecta > Orthoptera > Acrididae > Schistocerca > Schistocerca serialis. Next base: position 575,640,134 of record NC_064638.1, read on the forward strand.
ACGTTTAGACAGTGCATTGACTTTCCTTGAGCGGTACCACAATGACGGTGATGATTTCTTAAGGCAAATTGCTACGGGCGATGTAACATGGGTGGCCTACGTCACACCAGAATCAAAGCAACAGTCCACGGAAGTTGAGCGACCAAAGATCTCATCACATCTTTTCGATGGGAAACTCGAAATCATCCTCCGTACAGCCCCGATCTTGCGCCCAGTGTCTACCATCTGTTCCTACACTGAATAAACACCTGGGCGGTCAGCGTATTCAAGACGCTGACGAAGTCAAAACAGTGGTGATGGCGTGGTTAACAAGTCAGGCGGCAGACTTCTATGAGGAGGGTATTCAAAAACTGGTACAACGTTATGACAAGTGCCTCAATATTGACGGAAATTACGTAGAAAAGTAGAGTAAGGGTACAGGCTTTCATGTAAAAATAAAATTATTGAGATATCTTAGCACGTCTGTTTTTAATTTCAAAACGGTACTTACTTAAAAAACACGCCTCGTAATTAACGTATGTCGTAGGTCGAGGATGTCTGCACATCAGTGGGAGGTGTGGCGCACGGTCAGGGTCACTCTAGAGATGCAGTGCTGCCCTCTCCCTGTGCAAACCCCTCACCCCCAGACACGCTCCCTGTTCCACGGAATATCGCTGAGGTTATACCCCTCGAGAATTATCACTGAGTCACTGGTAAGGCTGGAGGATGCTTTACGATAGTAACATAGTGATGATTTTATCTCTTCCTTTTGCAATTCACAGCTTTTCCTCAATAAATGCAAGTAACCCCTACCCCGTTCACAGCTGTCACACTCTCCTAATCGCCTGCCGCTTGCACAGTACTACATGCACGCGGCAGCGACGTGTTGAGTGCCTTATCGCATTAGCGAAGTATTTATGGCGCCTAACTGGCAGAATCACATTGGCTCAATTGCAGGGGCAAGTGTTGGCGCGCGACCGACTCCCGCCGCTGCTCGAATCAGGTTCAAACCGGTACCCACGGCGTGCAGGTCACATCCACAGCCGACGCGCCGCCCGTGTTTACTGGCTGGCGTTGGTCGCGGCTGCTCTCTCCGCTCACAGCACACAGCCGGGGACGTCACCAGGTACCGTACAATATTGAGTATAGATATCATTGAACCACAAACTGTACTGATACCTCGATAATACCGAAACAAATTAGAATTATATTAATACCGTCAGGTGCTCACGGGCGTTGATATATATCAACGGGGACAGGCTAAAATGTGTGCCCCGACCAGGACTCGAACCCGGGATCTCCCACTTACATGGCAGAAGCTCTATCCATCTAAGCCACCGAGGGCACAGAGGACATGTCCGATAGAACAGACACCATATCCATATAAGTCTATAGTTCTGGCAACACCGGCCATGACCTCCTTCTTCTGTGCGGATGCACACATATTCCCCGAACTCTTACGGGACTTGGTAAGAATGTCTTCCACGAGTAATGAGTGTGTTGGGGTGGGACACTACGAATGTAGTGCGTGGACATACAAGGTGAGAATGTGAGTCTCGCGGGAGGAGTGCGCGAGATAGTCCCTGCAGTCGCACTATCCTCTGTGCCCTCGGTGGCTCAGATGGATAGAGCGTTTCCACCTGTCCCAGTTGATATACACTCCTGGAAATGGAAAAAAGAACACATTGACACCGGTGTGTCAGACCCACCATACTTGCTCCGGACACTGCGAGAGGGCTGTACAAGCAATGATCACACGCACGGCACAGCGGACACACCAGGAACCGCGGTGTTGGCCGTCGAATGGCGCTAGCTGCGCAGCATTTGTGCACCGCCGCCGTCAGTGTCAGCCAGTTTGCCGTGGCATACGGAGCTCCATCGCAGTCTTTAACACTGGTAGCATGCCGCGACAGCGTGGACGTGAACCGTATGTGCAGTTGACGGACTTTGAGCGAGGGCGTATAGTGGGCATGCGGGAGGCCGGGTGGACGTACCGCCGAATTGCTCAACACGTGGGGCGTGAGGTCTCCACAGTACATCGATGTTGTCGCCAGTGGTCGGCGGAAGGTGCACATGCCCGTCGACCTGGGACCGGACCGCAGCGACGCACGGATGCACGCCAAGACCGTAGGATCCTACGCAGTGCCGTAGGGGACCGCACCGCCACTTCCCAGCAAATTAGGGACACTGTTGCTCCTGGGGTATCGGCGAGGACCATTCGCAACCGTCTCCATGAAGCTGGGCTACGGTCCCGCACACCGTTAGGCCGTCTTCCGCTCACGCCCCAACATCGTGCAGCCCGCCTCCAGTGGTGTCGCGACAGGCGTGAATGGAGGGACGAATGGAGACGTGTCGTCTTCAGCGATGAGAGTCGCTTCTGCCTTGGTGCCAATGATGGTCGTATGCGTGTTTGGCGCCGTGCAGGTGAGCGCCACAATCAGGACTGCATACGACCGAGGCACACAGGGCCAACACCCGGCATCATGGTGTGGGGAGCGATCTCTTACACTGGCCGTACACCACTGGTGATCGTCGAGGGGACACTGAATAGTGCACGGTACATCCAAACCGTCATCGAACCCATCGTTCTACCATTCCTAGACCGGCAAGGGAACTTGCTGTTCCAACAGGACAATGCACGTCCGCATGTATCCCGTGCCACCCAACGTGCTCTAGAAGGTGTAAGTCAACTACCCTGGCCAGCAAGATCTCCGGATCTGTCCCCCATTGAGCATGTTTGGGACTGGATGAAGCGTCGTCTCACGCGGTCTGCACGTCCAGCACGAACGCTGGTCCAACTGAGGCGCCAGGTGGAAATGGCATGGCAAGCCGTTCCACAGGACTACATCCAGCATCTCTACGATCGTCTCCATGGGAGAATAGCAGCCTGCATTGCTGCGAAAGGTGGATATACACTGTACTAGTGCCGACATTGTGCATGCTCTGTTGCCTGTGTCTATGTGCCTGTGGTTCTGTCAGTGTGATCATGTGATGTATCTGACCCCAGGAATGTGTCAATAAAGTTTCCCCTTCCTGGGACAATGAATTCACGGTGTTCTTATTTCAATTTCCAGGAGTGTATATCAACACCCGTGAGCAGCTGACGGTAGTAATATAATTCGAATTTCGTTCTAGACGGCTGCAGGTTAGCAATGGTGTGTGTTCTTTCCGACATGTCCGAAAAAACAGACACCATATCCATATAAGCATAATACCGAAACAGGTTACAGGCAATGTCCCAACATACTGAGTTCTTATCTATCTTTAAGCTTTTCTAGAACACTAAACGACGTATTTGTAGTTCAAGACGAAATGCAGAACGTATGTTTTTTGAGACGAAATTCAATCTATACATGTAAAAATGTTAATGTTCGTTGGTTCAAAACTTTCAATCTATGAAAGTGTAGTATTTTATCTGTTCTCAGCAACTTTAGCTGTATATATTGAAATAATCAGCATCCAGTTACATAAAAGAAATTTAATTTCTTACCCGATTTCGGGCCTTACTACCCCTCTTCAGAAGATTATACGTATCGCATTATTTACGAATGTCGACAATAAAATGCCGTGGTCACGTGATTCACAGTGCATGTACACACATTTTTGTAGATGCACTATGACCCACATGACCACGGCATTTCACTGTATGCACCTTACTGTCGACAGTCGCAGATAATGCAACTGGTTGCTGATTATTTCAATATTTGAAAGTTCTCCACCTATTCCTTTGAAATTTTTGCTCGACGTTACATTCAAATACCAGCGTATTATATAAGAAATAAATAAATATGTTAGATATAGAGAGCAAAATTGTTACCAAAAATGACAAAAGTACTCGACCGATTTAATTTTCACGCGTTACCGTAACAAACATATGGACACATGTAGGCTATATTTTTTTATATATAATAACAAAAGTCGATAGCAAATGGCAAAGTTGTTTTTATGGCTCGTAGGCTTATGATTAGCAGACTGCTACAGAACTGAATTTACAAGAACAATGAACTAGGCTGAAGGTCAGAGAGATGGGGGGGAAAACGAGGTGGACAAAGAGGTGGGATGAAAGCGGAAAGGGAGAGATGGACAGAGAGATTGGGCAGGAAGAGATGGACAGTGGTGGGGGAGGGGGGTGGGCAGATTAGAAAGTCCATTCAATTCCCATACATATTAGAAACGTGTGCTTCCTCATTATTTTTTTCCTTCATTTAACAAGACTGAGCCAGAGAAATTCATGGCCGGGAACAGCTAGTATAAAATAAAATGCAAACGCGAGAAGTAAGGGACAATTATTCGAACAACAAACTAAATATCGGTCTTCCCATGTTTTATGCTACCCTTATGTCCCAGTATTAGCGTGCGAGGTAAAATTGGAATTCGTGGTATGTTTGCATTAACCATGCCGGGTATAAAATCAATATTCGACCTACTTAACCGAAGTAGTGGCCACATAATATTTCTGGTATAGATAACTGATATCCGGTATATGTAGCTGACATCTTATTATGGAATAAGCATCTTATCTAGTTTTTCTACTGTACTTGTGTTTCCCGTATAATAAATGGATGTAACAGATGTCCATCATTTTAATTCCAACCAAACTAGTAACGGAAGGTTATTACTTTCCCGTCGCACCTTTCGATAGTTGAACATTTCTTAACGTATTATAAACTTGCTGCACATTTGGTGTTGCTATTACTGATATTAAAGGAATCGATAGTTAGTCATTTCAGTGATACCGCAACGTCTCTACCCGCAGCTGTGAAGCGCCCTCTTAGTCGTCGATCCTACAACTACTTTGCCTGTCTACTGCTAAACCCTTCGTATCCGGATACCACCTCCTTATTTTTAGTCATCAGTCTTCTGACTGGTTTGACGCGGTCCACAATGACTTCCTACCCTGTGCCAAGATATTAATCTCAAGACACCCAACGTCCTACTTATTTGTCCCTTACATTCCAGTCTCTGACTTTCTGTACAGTTTTTATCATCTACAGGACCCTCAACTAATATAGAAGTTATTGCGTGACACCTTAACATGAACTATCATCCTGCTCTTTCCAGTCACAATGTTCTAGCAGGAAATAAAACTATGCAGTACTCTTTGCCTAAGCAGGTTAACGTGATAACTACAAGGATCTGCTAAGCAATACGTTATATACGGTGAAGGGTTGCTTTTGAAGCACAGAGTAGGAATCTGGTAAAATACATAACCCCAGTGAAGTGGAACAAAAGCACCACTGTCATTTCATAACGCACGTTCACATTTTACCTTTTCTTTTCGGAAAATCTTACACCCGAGCTCTGCAACTGATTATACCACCAACTTTTGTCCTCTTTCTCAGCTCCTACAACTCACTCATTACGGAGGGATGCTCACTGTTTTTCAGGCAGCGGCAAATAGAAACCAAACAGCATCGTAAATATTTTTATTCAAATAGTCTTGAACGTAAAACGTTAGTAACTATGTTGACCAATTCCACCTGCTACGCCGTCATCAGAACTATTTGGCTTGTACCAAGCAAAGCAGTTCTGATGACGGCTTAGCAGCTGGAACTGGTCAACATCTTTACTAAAAATGGTTCAAATGGCTCTGAGCACTATGGGACTTAACATCTATGGTCATCAGTCCCCTAGAACTTAGAACTACTTAAACCTAACTAACCTAAGGACATCAAACAACACCCAGTCATCACGAGGCAGAAAAACAACATCTTTACTAATTTTTTGCGATGAAGACTATTTCAGAGACGTGCAGAACTACACGAACAGTTATGAAATAAAACTTGCTGGCAGATTAAAACTGTGTGCCGGAGCGAGACTCGAACTCTGGACTTTTGCCTTTCGCGGGCAAGTGTTCTACCATCTGAGCTACCCAAGCACGACTCAGGACCCGCTCTCGCAGAGCAAAGGTTCCGAGTTCGAGTCTCGGTCCGTCACAGAGTTTTAATCTGCCAGGAAGTTTCATAACAGCGCACACTCCGCTGTGGAGGGAAAATCTCATTCTGGAGTTATGAAATAATTTATCTGCAGGGAGGCAGGTAGAAGAACAGTATTTTACACTGTGGATAAACGGAATGAGCTTGCGCTACTGTTAAGGCACTAGTCTTGTATTCGGGAGGATGGTGACTAATACTCATCTGGTATCCTGATTTAGGTTTTGCATGGTTTACCTACCGTCTTCAGCCATATGCCCTGTTGGTTCGGTTATTAAGCCACGGCCGACTACATGTCCCATCCTTCTCAAACACGACCTATAAGTACATAAATGCCTGTATTTGCAAGCCCTGTCTTTTCTTCTTAATTTATAATATACACATCAAAAAAAGTTTAGCATCACTCCGGTCCCCAGAACTCCTGAAAATAGACGTTGACTGTGGATATTGTATCACAGACACAGTCCCTTCCACTGCTCAGAGATGTCACTAAACCCACCCAAAGATGTAAACAACCATGCATGACCAGCGCCTACTAGATGGAGGGGGTCCGACAGCCAATAAGTTCCAGTCATTCCACCAGGAAGGAGGTACACGGTTCGTGTTGTGTGTAGTTTAACCATGCCTAGACGGTCAATGCCGCGGTTCTATCGCGTCCGCATTGTTACTTTGCGCCAGGAAGGGATCTCAACAACGCAAGTATCCAGGCATCTCGGAGTGACCAAAGCGATGTTGTTCGGACATGGAGCAGATACAGAGAGACAGGAACTGTCGGTGACATGCCTCGCTCAGGCCGCCCAAGGGCCACTACGGATTATGGCTCGGAGAAACCCTGACAGCAACGCCACCATGTTTAATAATGCTTTTCGTGCAACGAACAGGACGTCGTGTTACGATTCAAACTGTGCACAATAAGTTGCATGATGCGCAACTTCACTCCCGACGTCCATGGCGAGGCCCATCTTTGAAACCACGACACCATGCAGCGCGGTACAGATGGGCGCAACAACAAGCCGAATGGACCGCTCAGGATTGGCATCACGTTGACTTCACCGATGCGTGTCGCATATGCCTTCAACCAGACAATCGTCGGAGACGTGTTTTGATGTAACTCGGTAAGGCTGAACGCCTTAGACACATTGTCCAGCGAGTGAATCAAGGTGGAGGTTCCCTGCTGTTTTGGGGTGGCATTATGTGGAATCGACGTACGCCACTGGTGGTCATGGAAGGCGCTGTAACGGCTGTACGATACGTGAATGCCATCCTCCGACCGATACTGCAACCACATCGGCAGCATATTTGCGGGGCATTCGTCTTCATGGACGACAATTCGTGCCCCCATCGTGCACATCTTGTGAATGACTTCCTTCAGGATAACGACATCGCTCGACTAGAGTGGCCAGCATGTTCTCCAGACACAAACCTTATCGAACATGCCTGGAATAGATTGAAAAGGGCTGTTTATGGACGACGCGACCCACCAACCGCTCTGAGGGATCTACGCCGAATCGCCGTTGAGTAGTGGGACAATCTGGACCAACAGTGCCTTAGTAAACTTGTGGATAGTATGCCATGACGAATACAGGCTTGCATCAGTGCAAGGGGACGTACAGTGTACAGGAATCTGGACCACCATCTGTGAAGGTCTCGGTGAATGGTGGTGCAATATGCAATGTGTGGTTTTCCTGAGCTATAAAAAGGGCGGAAATGGTGTTTATGTTTATCTCTACTCCAATTTTCTGTACACGTTCCGGAAATTTCGGAACCGAGGTGTTGGAAAGCTTTTTTTGATGTGTGTGTATTATGAAAGCCGCACATCGTTATAGAAGTCATCATAATTACTACTAAACAGGGAATTTCGTGTTTCAGACGCACATTCTGAAAAACTGCAGTCTTAAATGAGGCATATTTTTGATACTAGTAGACTATTTTGTCCAAGAATACACTGTCTGCTGTGCTTGTCAGTTTCTTATGTCCGTCTTTGCTTCATCCATCAAACGTCAAATGCGTCTGAATTCCTAAGGAACCGAACTGCTGAGGTCATCGGTTCCTAGAATTATACACTACTTAAACTAACTTACGCTAAGATTAACACATACACACCCATGCCAGAGGGGCGGGATTAAACCTAACCAACCTAAGGACATCACACAGATCCATGCCTGAGGCAGGATTCGAACCTGCGACCGTAGCAGTCGCGCGGTTCCAGACTGAAGCGCCTAGAACCGCTCGGCCACCCTGGCCGGCCATCAAACGTCATTTTGCTCCGAAGCTATCAGAACTACTTCACTTGACCTAACACGTGGTCTACATTTTTCTTGTTATGTTTTCCTCTAATTTACATCTGCGTCGCACAGCTTGGTTACTATTATTAATTTTGACTTATGGCAGTGGCAAGTGGACTTATAATGGGAGAAATATCTAGTAATTACGGCAATTCATCGAAGAATAAAAGATGCTTGGCGAGTGTTACTAGGCACGATAGCAAAACAATCAGATGGATCAGGAAACAGATTGAAGAAGAAGACAAAATTAAGACTGTAATGAAAATGAAATGGAGGAGGACGAAAAATTTATTCATATGACTGGATGAAAGAGAGGACAAGGAAGTTCTTTTTGAGTACAAGATGTAAGAAAAGAGGGAGACTGCGACTTGTAATGGTCGTGATGGAGAAGCACAGCGGGCCCGAGTCGCACCGGCGCACCAGCTATTTCCACACGAAAATGTTGGGTAAAATACTACCGAAATTTTTTTAAACTATTACTGGACTGATGCTAACAATTGCGTATAATTTCTATTCGCCGTACATGCGTTTCCAACATGGAATATTACCAGTTCGTATACTTTATTGAACGTTTTACGGAAAAGTGAGATCATACGACATCGACAGAGTTAAGTCTGCTTCAAAAAGTTTCTTCTGATTTCGTAAGCTTATATCGTTTACAGAAGTTAATATAGAACTCTGGACTGTATTTTAACTCACACACCAATACTAAAAGTTCACCTTGACACCGGTTGTAAGTTGCCAGTTGCCAGTTCATGATGTTGAGGGGGGAAGGGGGGGGGGGCACGGAGTATCCCCTGGCAATAGCTTCCTTGCTAGTTTATCACACGATTGCGAGAAAACGCCGAAAAAGCCATTTTGCAACAGGACGGAACACCACCGTACTGGCACGTGCTTGGATGAGCGTTTCTTCACATTGAGGTACCGTCAGCAGTGAATCTGCCTTGAAGCGTAAGTATCTCGCATCATTGCGCCATTAGCCTGCGACGTCACCTGATCCCAAGGTATGTGACTGTTTTTGTGAGGATCTGGGGAAGACCCCGTTTGTGCACCTCCCATTCCAACACTTTTGGGGGAACTGCTTCGCTGCATGGCAACGGCAATGACTGCCTTAGCTCCAACAAATATTCGCAAAATTATGGGACGAGTTTGACTATCGACTGGAAGTCCGTCGTGCCTCTGGTGGAGAGCACTCTGAACATTTGTGAGAGATGAATGAAAACTTTGATCAGAAACGTAGCTGAAGGAAATATCAACCTTTTATTTCAAATGGCTCTACGCACTATGGGACTTGACATCTGAAGTCATCAGTCCCCTAGACTTAGAACTACTTAATCTAAGGACATCACATATATCCATGCCCTACGCAGAATTCGAACCTGCGACTGTAGCAGCAGCGTGGTTCCAGACTGCAGCGCCTAGAACCGGTCGGCCACAGAGGCCGTCCAGCATGCAGCTGAAAGCTATACCCTTGCAAATTACGATGGTTCTTTTGAAAATAACATTTTAGTTCTATGCGCCAAGTTGAAATTTACTCTAGTTTCTATTTTTATTGATGTACAAGATACGCAGTGTAAAAAAAGTATTCCATGTTTTGATAGGTGGTAGTATGGACCAAAACAAGAAAAAAATGTCTAGTAAACATGGGCTCTAAAACGCGTTCCTTAAGAGCTGTGACCACTTATTCAGTAAAGAAGTCTGTTCCACAGATGCGAAGATGAACCAATGCTCCTAGTTCTTACGATATGCATTTTAACACCATGTTTACTAGACAGTTTTGTCTTGTTTTGGTCCATGCTACCACCTACCAAAAGACGGAATACTTTTTTTTAACACTGTATTCGTGCGAAATCTGACACGTATTTTTGAAGCACCCTATACTTTTCTTTTAAACTTCATCATATCACATCGCGATACAGTGCTGAGTTTCGGAGACATTTAGTTTCAGTCTTATTCCGTAGTAACTATGAATAAACGATTATGAATTACGCAGCCGCTGGATTCCTGATTTCCTGAATTGCATTAATTTACTTCAGTTATTTTGAAAAATGGAAAAACCGCAAGACAGTTGCTTAAATCTTAATTTTTTTTCTGTGTACACGACCGGTTTCGGAACTCTAAGTTCCGTCATCTTGTGTAAACTGTAATAATACAAATTACGCACGGATGGGAGGGGATCCTCAAGTCTGAAATATCAGATAAGGAACTATGCGGCTTAAATTTCTAAATTCAAACAAATTGAAAGAGAGAACTGGACGTTACTTAGAAAGACAATCACTTAATCTCTGAAGTCATTCTCACACCAAGGTTGTCATCGAGCAAAAGGTTTCGTATCAAAAGAGTGAAAGGACCTGAAAAATCCGCGAATAAATGGATATCACGACCGGACACTAAAAGTTACCAAAATAATGAAACATGTAAAATGCCATTAAATGGGGTGGGAGGGGGGGGGGGGTTTGAATCACATATTGCGTGGAATTACTTACAAAAAATTCCATAACAACCGCTCCTCCGTGCTGCGCAACTGGAAACACAAATTGTCTTATACACTAAAGATAAAGGTTGGATACTCACTGTTCTAGAGGAACTTGAAATCATAAGAAATCTTCATTCCCACCCCCCAATACAATTAATCAACCAACAGAACCACCACAAAAATATTGTAGTTAATTATGAAATTAACCAGGAAGATTAGGGTGTCCACATAACGTAATTTTTTTTTTAAATGTAGGGGTCCTCTTCCCTCCAATCACAATTTACACTAGATGATGGAACTTTTAGGTGTTCCGAAACCCGCCGGCTGCTGTGGTCGAGCTGTTCTAGGTGCTTCAGTCCGGAACCGCGCTGCTGCTACGGTCGCAGGTTCGAATCCTGCCTCGGGCCTGAATGTGTGTGATGTCCTTAGGTTAGTTAGGTTTAAGTGGTTCTAAGTCTAGAGGACAGATGACCTCAGATGTTGAGTCCCATAGTGCTTAGAGCCATTTGAACCATTTTTTGTCCCGAAACCGGTCGTCTACACCAGAAAAAACCGTGGTTTAAGCATCTGTCCTGTGGTTTCTTCATTCTTCAAAGTGACTTGTAAAGTTGCGGATGCCCCGTGAGGAATAAAAAAAATCTTTGTTACTGCAATTAAGATACCCTTGTAATTGACATTTCTGCGGATCGAGTGGCACCCTACTAATTTTATTTCCTTCTCTAGCGCCACGTGCTCCCTTCGTTGCTTGCCTTTTCTTTTTCAGGTAGCCTATATGCAGCCCAGAGCACTGAAGCATTGGTGACTGCACTACGGTAACAACTGCTCATCAATGCCATCTGCTGATCACAGAGTTATTTTATTCGACCTATACCGTGCAATTGTCTATTGAACGGCTTTGGGTCCGCCTGTTCCAATTATTTTCGTTTTCCTTGTCCATCGACGTTTACATCGGTAAGGAGAACTAACGTATGTGTTGCATAGCAAACTACAATCACTGGTGAGTAGTCTGCCACTGGCTATATGGAAGTGTGATTGAAGTTCACTGTGTGGACTTGAGTCTAAGGAGTTGTGTTGTGAAACACGGGAGAGTAAGACAACGGAAACTTTGTGGTCTCCGGCCACATTGCGCAACCATGCGAGGAGCCAAGTGGCCACGTTTAAAAGGCCACAAAACAGCGCCCTGCTAACAGCTGTGGCAGCCCGCAGCATTGCGTGGCCCGTGTGTGCTCGCTATGACTGCACAGGACGGCGGCAAAGCCGCTCTGAACTGCAGATGCCCGATTTTATTCTGCAGTCAAAATCTGTTTTCAAATTGTGATTGCATGGCTGCATCGCTCGCACTTATTTCACAATTTATTCCAACAACGCTTTTGGAGGATATAGTAAATTAACATTGACTATGCTTCTTCGTGTGTAATTTTCTTAGCTCCCAGAGCTAATTTCGTTACTTCATCCTTCGAAGGTGACCTTACCTTTCTCCTGGGGGCACTTTTCTTCATTTTCTGACCTCTTGCTTTCCTTAAATGCTATTTTTTGTGTCGCTTCTCTAAAAAGTGTTCCGGTATCTATTGTATCCATTCTAATTGCAGTGTTTTTCAAATCCTTGTCAGTTTCAGCGAACCATGTGTGTTTGAACCTGTCGCTTTTTAATAGGTTGAAGGTGTGCTTGGTTAGTCTTATCTATTCGTTATATGTGTCCATAAAACTGTAATCTTCTTTTCTTCATTATATCAGTTAATTTTTCCGTTTTCAAATAGAGCTGTCTGTCCTTGATTTGTATTTAGTATTATTGTTGCTTTTAAGTTCCAATCTTGTCCGTAGAATTCTTCCTTCTTTCTGAGTTTTCCAGTTTTTCAATATCCTCAGATCTCGTTAGTCTAATTGTTTCTGCCTCACGCCTTACCTATGTTTGATATCTTAGTTGTGTGTTCCAGGACAAAGACTTTTTGTTTCCTACAATTGTCAGTCATGTGGAATTCTCTTTTAATTTTGTTTTCTTTTCCCATTATTACACAAACTGCGTATACCGTATTTTATCTCTTTCCAAGCTTTACTTAACGTGTCTCTTTGCTCGTGCCAGAAACAGCTAACTATTAGACAACAGTATTAAGGTGTTTTTGATGATAGAAACCATGTCTTCACATGAAAAGCATCTCTTAATCGTCATACTGCCGAGGCATTTGCGCTGTGTGCTCTTGTGTTCTTCTGTATGAGATAAACGTAGGGCTTTCTTTTAGTTGTTGAAAATGGCTGCAGTATATTGTCCACACAAAAATCGGAAGTTAGGCGATCTCTCTGGTTTTTTTCGGCGCAATTGATTAATAGTGTTCTTCCGGGCGTTCTGGCGAGTTGTTCCGTTCATTTTCGGTAGACTCCGATGGAAACATGGCAGCAAGCGTATTTCGCTACCTTCAACTAACAAGGGGAGGCCACGACGTTGAGCTCACGGATTTACTTCGAACTTTGTACACCTTTAGTACGTCATTAAAACGACATAATGTATAAGTATTAAGGTGCACGACTCTGCCAATTGCGGGAGAATCGCAAGAGACGTTTTATGCGCCTGTTATGTAACTGATGTATCTGTGTGAAGGTGCGGCCAGTAAGAAGTCACAGTGGTCAAGTCGAACTTAGTCAGAGGGTTAGCTGCCGACTGCAGTTGAAAAGAACTGAATGAATAGATGAACGATGAATTTTAACAAGATTCATGGCACGTCCGCCCCTAACGAATACAGCGACACATAACGAACAAAATGAAAAAAAAAAAAAAAAAAAAAAAAAAGAGTCGTTAGTGTTCGCGCTTTGCAAGGGGGTCGTGGACGAGGCGACGGTTCGAATCCTGCTAATATTAATTTTTAATCTATTTGTTTTTCATTACTGGTCACATTATTTACTTTATATCAGATTTGAGAGGGGATTAGTGAAAAAACAAACCCACGTGCATTTTCATGGAGTTGTACTGAATTTCATAGGTTATTTGGCTATTTACTACTTGTAATTACAATCGAGAGATACCCGCCAGGTTGGCCGAGGACGCTACGGAGCTGCTTCCTGGACTCGGGTAGCCGCGCTGGCCCCGAATCGAATCCGCCCAGCAGATTAACGATAAGGGCTGGTGTGCCGGTCAGCCAGGCTGTGGGTTTTAGGTGGTTTTCCACGTCCCACAAGGTGAATACCGGGATGGTCCCCATGTCCCGCCTCAGTTACACAACTCGCAGCCATTTGAAAACGTTCTCACCATTCCATGGCTTACACTGGATGCAGACAGCTGGGGTACACTCATTCCGTCCCAGGGGGTTCAGGGTGGCGACAGGAAGGGCATCCGGCCACCCTCCGACACTAACATCGTCACATATGTAGTAACAAGGCCGACCCGCATTGAAGTGGGACAAAGGCCCAAGAATATGATGTTGACTATATGCAATTAAATTTCCAAGGGCGAAGGTCAGGCTTGGAAAACCCAGGTCAAATCTCGATATATAATAATGCGAATTACGTTATTCACCATCAGTAATATAGTAAGTCACAGTCTGCCAGACGACAAGAGTAAAGCGCAATTAGTCATCGGATGTGCTCGTGACATCAAACGCTGCTGGATGGTATTTGTCAGACTTGGAAAACATGAACTGAAACTTCATGCAAATGAATGTGGCTTTTTTCATTATATTACCTCTCAGATATCATATAAAATAATATGACCAGTGATGAAAAAAATATAGATTAAAAAGGTGTTGAGGGAGCTGACCCGTCGCCTCATGAACGTTCGTTTTACGACACCCATAAACACATACATTAGTTATATAATAGATGCGTAAAACTTCTCTTTCAGTTTTCTCGAAATTGCCAGATTAGTGCACCTTACTACTTGCACATTATTTTGTTTTAATGGCCTACTAAAGATTTACAAAGTTTGAAGTAAAGCTGTGACCCCAACATCGTGGCCTCCCCTTGTAAGGTAAAGAACATTCTTTGTAATGTTAAAGACGTTCTACGTCTCCGATAGTCGGGTGTGCATCGTGTTCCATGCGAGTGTGGCATGTCTTGTGTGGAGCAGACTATCAGAAAAGTCGATGAGACATGTAACAAATATCAGCGACGTATCTGACTGAAACAACTGAGCAGATAAGCTGTCGTCCAGCACTGTCTTGAACACGATCAAGAAATGAAATACGGCGAGACGAGTATCGTGGTGCAAATGGGAAGTTCCTGAAACAGCGCAATTATGGACTTTATCAGAATTACAAGGCCAGAAAATCTAATGAACAGGGTCGCCAGTTTCAGTTTAAATAACGCTAGGATCCGGCATTCAGTTTATGACAACCACATCCACTCGAGTTGGAAAACGCTAAGAGAATTCGCTTTTCA